>NC_054758.1:8296538-8610576 GCF_018143015.1 Lytechinus variegatus | reverse complement strand
ATCCTGTCACAGTCATTTAAAAATCAATGTAAATTAGTCACAGTGTAGGGCATTTTAGCCCTATTTCCTCAATTTAGACCATTTTTTAGTCCAAGGTACCTGCTCGAAAATATTGAGAGTCCCAGCAGGACCGACTCCTGTGATAAAACATAGCCAATAAGGTAATATGACCTTGGCCATTACAAGTTTTGGTAAAATTTTGGTTACCATGGCAACGCTTCGTCGGAGAAACACAAAAAAACACATCTTGCACATCTACGCCTCAATATCATCCCATACACCAAGTTTCATTTCAATTGCAAAAACTGTAGGAGTTCATGACAAGATTTTCGCAAAAATATGTGGTTACCATGGAAACGCTTGGTCGGGTACAAATATAAGGGTGTCTCGCACAACTAGTCTAGATCTATATAGAGTAGACCACCCATGATTCGTACAGTTAAACTAATTTTGAAATTAAACCACCAAAATATAAAAAATATGTCACAAATAACATAAAATTATTTCAAAAAGTTGAAATTTACAGTAAAAAGTCTGACAATTTCAAATTTGAAAGCCCCTGAAGGCTTAAAAACTTTTAAAGAAACATGGTCGTCAATACTTTGATAAAACTTAAAAAATCAGGATTCAGGGGTCATTTTCAAACTTCAGTTGTTAATCTTAAGCCAAGATGTCTATGCAGACACTGAAACAGTTTGATGCCACAAATTTATTGATAGATATCTTTAAAGAGAATCTAAAATTTGCTCATGATTTCAGGTAGTCTTCCATGATTCGTACAGGCTACTCTCCCCTGAACTCTGGGAGGGGGGGGGGCTAGGCAGTGAGCAGGGTGCTCAGATTTCTGGGGCTAACACACTGTACGAATCATAGCTTGCCTGTAGTACGAATCATGACAAAACAAAAGAGGATCTCACAAATCCATCATTTTCTTCCTCAAAAATGCTAATATTGGATATTTTTATCTTCAGATATTTTAGATAGAGGTCTAGAGGTCTAGACCTAGATCTAATTGTCTAGACATGCTAGAATCCTGAAAATCTCAGCTGATAAGTCATGATGCATTTATGAAAATATAGCAAAAAGGGCTTAGGCCTAGACTAGATCTAGCTCTAGATCTAGATCTACTATCTAGCCTATAGATCTAGACTCTACGGGTCTAGATCTAGATCTAGTCTAAGTGCACGAATCTTGAGTGGTTTAGATTAGATCTAGGGCCTAGCTAGATCTACTCATCTAGATCTACTCTAGGTAGATCTAGATCTAGTCTAGATCTAGGCCTACGTTACACACCAAATTTGACATTAATTGCTCAAATATTAGGCAAGAATTAACTTTTTTTTGTTAGTTTTGATATAATTTTGGTTACCATGGCAACGTGAAGTACAATTTTCAGTTTCATATTATTAGACCTAGGCTAATCTAGTCCTAGATCTAGATCTAGACCTAGATCTAGACTAGAATCTAGATAGACTACGGTGACTAGATCTAGATCTAGATTCTAGGCCTAGATCTAGATCTAGATCTAGACTAGATCTATGTCGTGTTGTTGTTTTTTCGCGAGCAAATGTGTTCTTGTTTCTGAGAAAAGTTGGACCAACTGATATACCGTTACATGCCTCAGAGTGACAGACCTTAGTTGTAAAGTTTGCCTAACGTTAGATCCAAGTTAACTCAAGGAGCTCCGCCGTCGCGGCGGCGGTGGAGCTCCTCGAGTTACGTAGATCCAAGTTAGATTCTACCGGCACCAGCGCACGCAACAGAGCACCCGCCAGTCATTCATGACTTTACTTAACGACCACACACTACTGTCGGCTGTCCACAGCATTCAAACACATGAACAGAAGCTCAATACAATCAGTACAATATCTAGTGTTCATTTTGAAAGAAATAACTTGAAATATTACCTGTTTGCCATTGTTTTCAACGTCAAGTTCCCTTACAACCCAGCTGCTCGATATTACAAGTCGTCTGCGCGTTTCGCGCTGATTAAATTTTGCACGCTGAAAAAGTGTTGTCACGTGATCTCAACAGCGGGAATATTTCTAAACATCGTAAAGCTACCACAAAATTTGTAAACCAATTAGTACAACAAATTCGTAAACGCTCTGATAACAGCGTTTACGAGTTATCGATGCTTTACTAATTATTGCATTGTCGTAGAACTTCCAAATTCAATTGGTAAAACCCGCTCTACAACTATATTCATACATGTACGAGTCTGCACATACGCCCGCTTGCATCTAAAACTCGTAAAGCATCGTAAAAACTGATAGCACACGCTAAACCAGTTTACTTTACTAATTTAAATTAGTAGAACACTACGAAAAACAAGCTTTTGTTTTCAGTGAAGGCTGGATTCCCCTTTAATAAGTGTTGGAAACAACACGATACTCTTGGCAAATATTCCCTGAAATGAACCCCTAAACGAGTACCGTAATGTTTTATTGTTACGGGTACTTCGGTCGTCGGCTTTACCTTATTTGGTTTAGTACGACCCCACCTTCTACACCTCGCGCAAATCGGACTGTAAACACGAAGTGTTGGGGCAAAAAGGACATCCTTTATAAAACATTTTAATTTTGTTTTATCATCCTCGCAAATTCGACCCTAAACGCGTAATTTTCTTAGCGAAATAGATACCCTTTTCTTCATTATTTTTGTGTTTTTGACACCCTTATCACGTTACGTACGTAACGTGCCCTATCGTGAAAAAGACATTCTTTTTACGTGTTTTTTTGGTCGCGCATGGTATCCACTCGTCAATGTAAGTGCCCCCCCCCCGGGTTTGAGCAGTTGATTGGGTTTCTTTCAAACCCCGTCAGAGCAGCCTGAGCGTTTTCTTGATCAAGGCGTTCGCGTGTTTACGCTTATGCTCCTGAGAGAGAGAGAGCCCCAAGGTGTACTGTAGTCTACATGTACATGTTTTCTTCCTATTAAGTGCAAATCAAATACCATATATATAAATTTACCAACATGAAACAAGTTAGTTTGATACCACGTCTGAGAAAAAATACGAATGAGCCATGTTGCACTGCCCAGGCACTTCCACACCTTAGCGTTTGAGCCATGCCTTTTCTGCGAGTCGTGTTTGTACCAGCATGGACTTATTTCTCTGTTATGTGCAGTAGTAGTAGTAGGTCCATGGTACCAGCGTGACGTCGCTATTGTTAAACCCGCTAGCAATTGCTTTCCGAGGGTAAGAAAAGGGTTCAAGCACTGGCAAATGGTTATGCACATGAAATAAAGCAATGCCTTCAGCAAGCTATTGCTTGCAGTTTGAACGAAAGCGACGACACGTAATGCAAACACGGTTCAGAACAAATGCTGTACTCGAATGCAGAAGTGTGACAGTGCAAAATAGCACTTCTCTCATGTAACATATTTTCCTTAGACATTATGTCAGACGTGGTGTCCAACTAATGCTTTAATTTGTGTATTGTTTGCATTCGGTTTGCACTTACTACGAATAAAACACGTTTATGTAGGACACTGCTCATCTTGGGGTTCTGTCTTTGGTAAACATGATTACTCCCTGATCTTGCAAACGCTCAAGTTGCTCCGACCTGCCGACGGAGCTTGAAACAACCCAAGCAATTGCTTAAGCGCACAAACAAAATGTTCGTTTCGTATATACGCTTTTTAACAAACTATATATAGCTTAATCGACAAGCAAATTCTACCTACTCGGATACTACTGATCAATGGTAATATTCCGTAAGTGCATAGCACATTTCCCTATAAGACCTATCATTCTAATCATTCTATTTCTCTCAGCGATTTTGCTTTTACAGCGCACAATGATGAAAAGAACTAATTCGCACCAGTTTTTTACATAGGCGCGCATGATCATGGTTAAAGGTAAATGCTAGTTTTGGTGACGATATCAAAATGAGTTCGTACAGAATCCAATGAAATGACCACTAAAGTGTCTGTTTGTATAAATAAAACGCATGTGCCAAAGGATTCTGGAAGAAATTGTGTAATTGCTGAGAAATCAGCAAATAAGCACGGGATTCGGGTAGGGCGTCGGGCCCGACGCCCTGAGCAATAATTATACATTGTCCCACGTGCGCTTATCTGTGTTGGGGATTTTCGGTGTGAACATTTTTCAGCGTAGATTTCAAGATTTCACAAAGTCCAGTTAATGTAACTGTACCAGATCTAGATCCTCGATGATATACTTGCAATTAAGCCTTGTTTTACAGACTTTCTCATGAAATCAGTGTTAACTGCAACTACTGGAATTTCTCTTTAACAGAGCAGCAATTATAAAATACTCCTACTAAAATCATTTTTTATATTTTCACATCATAAACGACAACTTTACCAAATGATATACTGATTTAACGTATATTTGAAATCAAGTCTCTATTTATTTTCAAATATTTTCGAATTACTGCCAAAGCCCTAAGTTGTTCATTTCCAATATATGATATACAATATAATTTCTATAAATTACAAATTGTGAAAAGTTGCAAATAATTGATTTCGGATTTTATTTTGTGCGCAAATCTCTTGAAGAGAATGGATGTCAGACATGCTGGGACTCACAACCTTGGAATCTTAACTCTACGAATGCATCCACGGATTTGCCTGAACAATATGGACAAGTACTTCAAAAAGAGTGTCCTGGCTTCTGCGTTTGTTATCAAGTATACTATAGGTTGTACCCACGTATTGCTAACTGACATCATATCAAGAACAGCTGAGGTGTTAACATCTGAAGGATTTACGAAGTTGATTACATTAGGTATCCAGACCATACTGAAAGAGCCAGTCAAGAAAAGGATGGTCCAGAAGCCTTTGAAAGTCTGACACGTCTGACATCGCTTCTTGCGCAGTCGGACCTGCTGGCGAACGGGATGGCGCTCAACTATCACTTCGGGTAACGTTGATGGTTGGCCATGATTCTTAAGACTATCGTCATTTCCATCAGGTTGATCAACTGCAGGCTGAACCTCGACAGTTCCTACCACATTAACTTTCTTACGTGCAATGACAAGAAGGCGAATGTAGATGATAGTCGTGAAAGTCAGAGTTACACAAATGGGAACTACGAGGTATAAGGTATGCAAGATAGATGTCCATTCTCCTACAACCGTTGTGTTTCTAGCCAGGCAGCGATTCGTTAAAAGTTGTATAAATGGTGATCCTGGAATCGGGATGTAGATACTGCATAAAAGTATGGTTACCGAAAGGGCCATCACAAGAACGATTACAAATCGTTTTCTGCTGACAATTGTGTGATATTGCAGAGGCCTTGTGACAAGAAGAAAAAGATTAAAACTTATCCCTGAAAGACAGGTCATCACGAACCAGAAGGAAACATTGACTGGATACGGAAATATGAGACTAATGACAAAGCAATAAGTGCCATCTCTTGAAAACCAGAAATAGTCCCACAAGCTCCAGGATATACCCAGAATCAAATCCGATGCAGCAAGAAGTTGGTAGAGGATTTTCATGTTGTCCTGAAGTTCATTTTGTTTATTGATTACAAACAGTACGAAAGCATTTATAACCACTGCGAGGAAACAAATGAAAATATATGTGTTGCGATTGATATCAAGCGATTCGGCTTCATTTAATACTGGGTCCAAGCTTTCCGTGACCGCCATATCAGAAGATAAAAGCATGTTTACAGTCGTTACATAAAAGGCGGGAAAACGTAATTGCTAAGTACATTAACAGTAACACGAATCTGCGATGAAACGTTCATACGCCACCGAATTCTGAACTCTACGCATCATAACAAATTTCGTTCATTTTTTTGCCTCAACAAAACGAACTGCCACTCATTAGTACGCCACAAATTAATTCTGAGGTCTACGCATCATAACAAAATTTGTTCATTAGTCTCAACAAAACGAACTCAATACGTCTCTTTGACAGCTTTTTCCCGTCACTGTCTCGCTTGAGTTAAAGAGAATGGGCTCGCTACTGGCGGGTTATCCTTATAGGAGTACTCCAGGCTGGAAAATCATACGATTTGAACAAATAAGTAAAATCAGACAAATAAAATACTGAAAATGTCATAAAATCGGACAAGGAGTAACAAAGTTAGGACATCAAGACATATGAGTCTATATGCATGTCTGTGAATATTGAATGATCAAGCTGATGACGTCATATTTCCAGTTACTATTTCGTACTTCATCTAAGGTAATTATAGTTATCTAAATTTTGTTAACCAAGAATGAAAGGAAATGTATTGACAACTGATTGTGTAAGATAATCATTTCTGCCATTTTGTTTAAAGGGAGACATATACACACATGTTTATTAGGATTTCATGTACGAAAAGGCACAGTAGGGACACAAGATATTCAGCCCATAGATATACTCCTTTTTATAAAATGTCACTATTGCATTGGTCGGATTTTACTTTTTCTCTGCCATTCACATTATTTTTAGCCTTGAGTGGTTCATGTATCTTCAGCACAGCTGTGTTGAATATGTGTGGTATATTTTGTATATTCCTCTTTGATTGACACTTAGCGTAGATATGTATAAAAGTCCATGTGTATTTTTTACGTTCTAAACAAGGATTTGATGATTTTTTTTTTCAAATGGAATTCAAATGAAATTTTGTATTTACGAGGCTATTGAAATGATTATGAAGTGAAACCAAATTGAATGCAATGTTTACACAATACTTGGGCGTTAATTACCAACCGTGTTTATATAAGTTTTCCACAATTTCACATATGGCAATCAAGGGATAAACCATATTGGCAACTAAGTAAATATTTTCATTATCTGTCATTCAAGGATGCACTAAAGAGAATAAATATGTTATCGTTTATATAGAAAATATATTTGCGCTGGCTATCTTCCATGGAAGAAAAAAAAACTAGTACGCCTACTTTTTGTTTTAATAATATTCAATGCAAAGCAATGATATGTTTTTGTTTTGAAAAGTTATGAACCATCGCGCGAGCTTTTCACATTATAAGGAGAAAGAAAGTCAAATATTGAACTCATTTAAAAGGAGAATTAAAATATATTTCATATAAGATGGATTGTATGAGAGAAGGCTTCTGATTGGTCAATTGCCTCCTTTTTCAATTACGTAATCTGGTATATATTGCCACGATCTAAATCCATAATTATAGTCTAGACTAATCTATCGGTGTTGAATAAACATAATATTCATTGTTGTCTTCGTGCGACGTTCGGAATATTACGTTCGGTGCAAGTTGAGACAGTCTATCCTACTCCTTTGCACACTGATGTAATATTCGGAACGATCGCACCATCAACACTGAATATTTGCATAATATTCTACTTCAGAAATATTCATGAATTTCATGAATAAATCTACATTAATCCATACATATATCATATGAAATTAATGCAGTATTGATATCCTAGTTGGCAAATCCGATGGTTCGGTGTAAAACAAATGGCAGAGGTAACAATGGCAGAGATAAAAATGGCTGGTCCTAAACAACCATGCAATAAATTGTAAGGCCCAGCATGTTCAGAATTGAATAAGAAAGCTTCTGAGAAAAGGATTAAAATTACAATGTATAGGACAATAGGAAAGAGCAATATTGTTTTTTTATATCATAGCGGCCTGCACCAAATTGATGTCCCTTGCCTTGGGTTGGTGTATCTTTTTCCCTATGACTTTTTTGCAGGGTTTTCTGCTTTTATTGCAATAATATACAAAACAAGTTTACAATGCGTGAGACATAATCATGATATAGCATAAAGTACATACAATCTTATATATTGTGACTGGAGAAAGACATAAATACAATATAGAAAACAAATACATAATGAGTAAAATGCAGAGGCAAACTATATAAGCATATATATGCTTGAAGCATAGCAGCCTTCTTATGTCAAATCGCTTTACTAATGTTCAAATTTCAATCACTCGTTTGACCCCAAGTATTGTAGGCCAACTTAATTCATTGTAGGGTAAGTTCACCCTGACATAAAGGTTATTGTAAAAATAGCAGAAAATGATTAAAACAAGTGATATTGGTGAGGGGTTTTAGGAAATGCATCCGAAATTTGAAAAACTATTAGAATTGTATTTGTTAATGGTGGCGTTATTTGCAAGCAGCTTTTTCATATGGTGTAATAAAAAGAAATCAATGAAAGCTAGTTTTCTTTAAAAAAATGAAAATGGTTTTATTTTACCATAAGTATATCAAGAGACAAATCATTTCACACCCGCTACTGCAATGTTTCTTTTTTTAGCAATCATAAACCGTTAAACAATTAAAAAGTATAAATTTTATAGTGCATGAAATATGATGCAGCGGCTCGTATTACATGACGTCACAAATGTTGACATTGATCAAATTACTTCCGTTACGGTAACAAAACAACAGAATAGCTTTACGAATTTATCCATTTTATATGACACTTCAAATAACTATTATTAGCAAAGCAATGTACTAATTGCGAATGAACTTTTGTTTAATGTAGTATAATCTTTGAATATATAAAAAAATCAAATCATTCCTTTCAGCTTATAATTTCCATTTCATTTGCATGAGTGTGCTCTATTCCACGGTTTTGGGAGATAACACTCTGGTCTCGAATTGCATTTTCATGCATCCTTATTCCTGATAGGCATATTTGACTTTTCCATTTTCATCTCACCCGTAATAAATTAGTAAATAAATTTTCATTCAATAAATTTCAAATGATTACTCTCATTTATCTCGTTTTTGGTTAAAAAAAGCGATTTTGGACACCGTTCAGTCTTCCGAACACTGAAAATTTGCTACCTCACTTTGCTTGCGTGGTCAGCGCAACTGTAATTGAATTATGTCACTATTAAAACAGCCTTCGAAAAAAATCGTTTTATAGGCCTTTATTGTCACCACCAAAAGTGATAAATCATAACATTTTGTTCGTATTTCTTCACCACCTCGATGTATGGGGGCCCCCAAAACGTTTGATTTTCAATTCAATATAATTATTGCTATCATCACCGACTTCTCGGACCTTATTTCACCACTGATTTTTACGTTGCAAAAATATATACGCATTTAAAACACGTAAGACGAAATACTACTGTGAGTTTATTTGATGGCCATCTGGAAGCCATCTTGAGTATATGGCTTAGGGCTATGTTTATATATATACATATATATATATATATATATACATACATATATATATATATATATATATATATATATATATATATTATATATATATATATATATATATATATATATATATATATATATATATATACATGTATATATATGACACAATATTACATTCGTATTGGACGATGAGATAAGGGAGACAAAGGGATAATGCATTGTAGTTCCAACAAAGTTTATTTCAAAGTATTCTCAAATTTATCGACGCAAACCTAACGTCTTCATCAGGTTCACAGTGACAATATATTGAAATAATTGATGCATCTAATTTGTTACCTAGCAACCTTTGTTAAGAAAAATGTTGAAAATTTTGGCGCTACCCCTGAGAATGATCAGTATGAGTTCAATCATCGTGCCAGGTTTTATGCTATTATCATTTTCTGAGCAAAAGTGCCTATTTTTCTGCACATATCGCCTAGACTACGATGCAGTGATCCTGCGAAAAGCTCCATTGGCTACAACATTCTTGATTTTTGTAGCCATTTTTCTTGGATCAGTTATGTCTTGATCTGTAGAACGAGCTGCATTCTTTGTCTGAAAAGCTTGAATTCTTCGTGAAGGTCTGTCGCCTCCCAGTTCAATGGATGTTTTCCACTGTACTCTGTGAATATTTGCTGTATACGTATATCATGATGTAGATACATGTATCTATCCACGTGTGAACGCTCCTTATGTACGGTCACATGTCAACTGGTGTCTGGTGAGGATACCTGTAACGCACTCACACCCCTATGTCAATGTCATTAATTGAGTGTTTCATGAAGCAAAAATGCTGCTCACTCCCACTCAGTTCTCACCATAGAGATGTATACTAATCATGCTAATTAGGCTAGAGTGCGGGGTCCCCATAGGCGCGCGTACTTAACGTCTGTGATTGCGTGGAGCGGGGTCGGCCATTGCTCGATAGGTCTAGATTTGCAAAAGTACCCGGATGTACACATAGCTCGTACGTTGTAACACTGAAAAAGGGATGCCGTCTCCAGCCTTTTTTCTTGAAGAAAAGAATCCAACCTCATTACAATCGAAAATATTAATGACAAATTGCATCTCAATTAACTATTAGTGTGATTACATGGGGATTAGGCTGTGAATTTGGCATTTATACCTGACTTCTCGGGATGAAATTCTCTATTATGATTTTTTGCGTTTACCTCTCTGTTTATATGCCTATTTTAGATAATGATAGATAACAATATGTATTTATATCAGATAAAAATAAAAATATACAACGTACATTAATGGAAAGATTGAAAAATAATTCAAAAGACAGTGAATTAGCCCATCTTCTCTGGATTTCCCGACCTTGAACTGCACCTCCTTTTCCCACATTTCCTCCATTCACGTCCTTTGATTCCATGTTCTCTTGACCAATTTGTTTAAATTGGATATGATTTTGTAATGTCCATGTAGGCCTACCTGTATGTACCTTGCTTTTCTTTAATGTACAATGATTTGTATAAGTTAGCGGTTTTGATCTTTGATTACTGTATGCAGGGCATCTCATTGCTTGTTCTTGGTAAGCATGATGTTGAATCTTGTGCTATTGGTACGACGTGTAGGCCTACGTGATGAATTTTTCCCATAGGAAACTAATAAATTCCAAAACCTGCCGGCCTATATGGCACTGAAAATGAAATTTAAAATGTCGAGAATGACTTTTTACTGTTCCAACTTTTTGCTTTTTAATTTGCTTCACTTTAAGTTACTATTTTTTTTTCAAATTCGCTGTTTAGGGGGTGCAAGCACCCAAGCAAATTCAATTCAAAATACTGATGTAAAAAGGATACAGGGAGCGCATTCGGACACCTCAGGCCCTGAAGTGAAAATGAACTTTTACTGTCCCACCAATTCCAAAAACATTCCGCGCCCCCATATAAAATGATGTAATAATTCATATGAATATGTGACCCCCGATTTCTTTCACCTTATTTGAAGCTTTTAATCAGCCGGGTCAGCTGCGCGCACACACACAGAACCGACTAAGCGTCCATTGTCGCCCAGCTGTGCGGTTGAATCTGATTGGATCGGATTGGATCACGCTAGGTTCGCGATCTTTCTATTTAGAGCAAGGTCGACACGGAGGTCGGTGGGAGGGACACGTACGGCGATTTATTGAGACTATTTTCAGCAGGCATTGTTTCTTGTCATTTTCTTGTCAAGGAATGTGAGATGCAATTCATTAGCTGTCTCATCGCTCTCTGCCTACGTGATTATTTACTGAAGATTAGTACAAATGTCGCCTCTCTTCATCTTTTTCTCATTCAATCTCATCGATACCGGTGTCGGGTTTCTCTTCCCCTCCCTCGTGGAGAAATGAAATGCGCAAATGTAGCAAAGTTCCCCAAATCAGACGGAGGCTCCAATTTGTTTAATCTTTTGACGGTTTTTTTTTTTCATCCAATGAGAATCATTTATATATCAAAATGTTCAGAATGAACTGAATGACTTGAATCTTTTTCCGGTGGTAAAAAATAGCCCACTCCCGGCAAGAAACCGCCAGATATAGCCGGAAGCGTTCAGTCAAAAAGTTCAATACCACAGAAATTTTGACCAAATTGATGGAGAATAACCATAAACTGACGGTGCGATGGCAGAACAAAAAAAAATCGTGATTTTTACATCACCATAAAGAAGAAGAGTTAAATTTTCTAATGCTTTTTCCGGTGGTGAACTAGGCCAATCAGATCAAAAGATATGGTTGAAAAAATGGGGGAAATGGCACATTTTTTCGGCTTTTCGCGGCGGCGCGCGGTGTGTTTGAAGAGGTTGACGCTTAAGTGTATGGGTAAAATCCATATGTGCATCTACCCAGGTGAGGATTAATTCCTTGCATGCACTGAGTGCCGATGATGTTAGCTCGAGCTAAGGCCAGGTTAATAATAGAAGCGCTTGGTATCCTCAGGCAAAAGGCGCTTTTAAAACCCGCTATTATTATTTTTACAATTATCACAGCGTGACTAGCTTCGTTTGAGCTGAACACATCGTACAGGATTTTTGTGCTATGCCTGCATAACATAGCAACATCTGCCATGCCACGGGAGCTCAAAGTGTGTTTTCCAGTTATTCTTATCGATGGCACAGCTAGATATTTCTTTCATACGATTGTTTGTGTTCATTGTAGAGTGGTGTTGTATTTCAGGGTTTGACTAAAAAAATATTGACTGTACATTTCATTTGGTACATTTTTGCCAAGTATTAATCTGCCATGTTTTGTATTAGACTTGCGATATTAAGAATCACATACGATAACGTGAGAATATTGTTAAAGGTTGGAAATATTCGATATCGTATTGATCAGTACTGGGATTTTTTGTACATGAAAATGGATGTAAATGGCATTTAATTAGCTACCATTAAATGATGTATTCCACTGAAGTAGTTATCCTTTTTTTATTTAAACTATTTTAAAACCTTGAGATTTATGAGAAATAGATAGTGATCATAATATAGTTTTGCAAATTTGTCATGTAATCTTTTTGCGAATGGGTGAATCTCGTCCTATCTTAGAGATCATTGTTGCCTATTATAAACTATTCTGAAAAACAGAAAAGTTAGACCATCAATATTTAGTCAACAAGAACATAGATGCTAAAAGCGCGCAGGGGGGGGGGGGGTGTTGCAGTCGCCTCCCAATTAGTCATGTGTAGAGTGTGTATTTTCCCCAAAACTTGGGAAGGAGAGAAAAAATGATTCTATGCTATGGCAATAATTACGTTTTAGCGTAAAACGTATTTCTCAATGATTTTTCCTTTAAGACAAAAAAGTTTTTGCATTATAAAACATGTTTTAATACTGGTGTACAGATGAGGGGGGGGGGGGGTGTGGCATGGACCCGCAAATTAGTATTGTAAAGGGAAATATACATATAATTACATATTATCTATTATTTATTCCCTTTTAGACTATAGACCTGTATTATAACAGTTAATCATGTAAATTGCCGAATTGACTTCATGAGTGAGGAAATTGTATATCTATTGCCACTTAAATCGTGCTTGGCAAGGATACCACAATTATACCACTAGCATAATTTCAATTACATTCAATAATTTATGCATTTATAGTATCAGATTAACCCATCCGTAACTCACTATTAAAGTGGCAAGTTTAGAAAAAGGACATAGTCATAATTCCACTAGCACTTGTACCTTTATTCATACCATTTTCCCGCCCTAACAAATTAATAGTAGTAATATGCGCCTTTATGGTACACAGCAAAAAATGTGGTGCTGTTAACCAGTGTACATAGAGGACCACACCAGTTATTTTACACGGGTGTTAAATTGATGGTGTTAGTTTTACGCCTATAGGTGTTATTATAACACCTTTTGATGTTACATTTACATTTACTGGTGTTACGTTTAATCTCTAGGGTGTAATTCTAACACCTCGGGATGTAGTTCTCTATTAACACCAATTGGTGTCAGTTTTAACACCGCAGTTTTTACAATGTATACGTCATTTTGAAATGAGTGTGTACGATCATGAAAACAATCTACCGCCTACCCCCCAAAAAATGAATAGTAATAAATAAATAAATAAAATAAATAAATAAGAAAACACCAACACAATGCTATTATCCACGGGAATGCGATCCTGTGGCAAATAATTGCCAATGGTGGCTCCAGTTTTGCCTCCTATAACTCCAGAAATTAGTATTTTTATTGATTGATGTCTATACGCTTTGCGAATCCATTAACCAAATTATATTATCCGCTTTGGTTTGTGGTGTACCAAGGACATTGGTTCGCCAATCGACAGAAAAATGAAAGGCATGTCTGGGCCCCATCTTACAAAGAGTTTCGATTGATCCCATCAATATTATTGAAACTATACGGGAATTCAACAATATCATGATTGTTTCTCCATGGAATTGCACAATGTCCTTTGTAAGAAAAGAAAAGCACCCTGAAATTTTAAGAAAACTGTATGACTTGTTTAGGGGTTCATTTTACTTGCTATGGTCACATTAATTTTGTTCTACGGCGGCCGTATGGCGAGTAAAAAACAGCCGTTTTATATAACATTTTTCGTACCAGCTAAATATAGGTGGTTTGAATAAAATTGAATAAAACGGCTGATTTCGACTCGCCGTAAGGCCACCGTAGGGCAAATGTACTTGTTTAGGGGCTCAGTTCTGGGAACACTTGCCAATAGTATTTGTTTCCAATACTTGTTAAGGGTAGGGTTTCACACGCCAATACTTGTTAAGGGGTTGCATTTTCTAGGCTTTTGCTTGATTCCGTATGCATACAAATGAGCGAGCAAATACTTTTGCTAGTAAGTTCAAGCAATCGCTGACTGCTGGCACTTCCTTGACGATTAAGGTATTGATAAAAAAGGCGTATGCATAAAGCGAACATTTAGCTTGTGCGTTTGAGCAGTTGATTGGGTTTCTTTCAAACTCCGTCAGAGCAGGCTGAGCGTTTTCTTGATCAAAGCGTTCACGTGTTTACGTTTATGCTCTTGAGAGAGATCCTCAAGGTGTACCTTTATATGTTTTCTTCCTATTAAGTGCAAAACAAATGCCAAATATATAAATTTACCAAAATGAAACAAGTTAGTTAGATGCCACGTCTGAGAAAAAGATGTTGTAGGCCCTATGCATGAACCATGATTAATTTTGAGTCATGCCTTTTCTGCGAGTCGTTTTCGTACTAGCATGGACTTATTACTCTGAGTAGTAGTAGTAGGTCCATGGTACCAGCGTGACGTCGCTATTGTTAAACCCGCTAGCAATTGCTTTCCGAGGGTAAGAAAAGGGTTCAAGCACTGGCAAATGGTTATGCACATGAAATAAAGCAATGCTTCAGCAAGCTACATGTATTGCTTGCAGTTTGAACGAAAGCGACGACACGTAATGCGAACAGGGTTCAGAACAAATGCAGAAGTGTGACAGTGCAAAATAGCACTTCTCTCATGTAACATATTTTCCTTAGACATTATGTCAGACGTGGTGTCCAACTAATGCTTTAATTTGTGTATTGTTTGCATTCGGTTTGCACTTACTACGAATAAAACACGTTTATGTAGGACACTGCTCATCTTGGGGTTCTGTCTTTGGTAAACATGATTACGCCCTGATCTTGCAAACGCTCAAGTTGCTCCGACGGAGCTTGAAACAACCCAAGCAATTGCTTAAGTGCACAAGCAAAATGTTCGTTTCGTATATACGCTTTTTAACAAACTATATATAGCTTAATCGACAAGCAAATTCTACCTACTCGGATACAACTGATCAATGGTAATATTCCGTAAGTGCATAGCACATTTCCCTATAGGCCCTATCATTCTATTTCTCTCAGCGATTTTGCTAGACAAGCCTTTTACAGCGCACAATGATGAAAAGAACTAATTCGCACCACTTTTTTACATAGGCGCGCATGATCATGGTTAACAGACAAGCAATTATAAAATACTTCTAATAAAATCATTTTTATATTTTCACATCATAAACGATAACTTTACCAAATGATATGTACTGATTTAATGTATATTTGAAATCAAGTCTTTATTTATTTTCAAATATTTTCGAATTACTGCCAAAGTCCTAAGTTGTTCATTTCCAAAATATGATATACAATATAATTTCTATAAATTACAAATTGTGAAAAGTTGCAAATAATTGATTTCGGATTTTATTTTGTGAGCAAATCTCTTGAAGAGAATGGATGTCAGACATGCTGGGACTCACAACCTTGGAATCTTAACTCTACGAATGCATCCACGGATTTGCCTGAACAATATGGACAAGTACTTCAAAAAGAGTGTCCTGGCTTCTGCGTTTGTTATCAAGTATACTATAGGTTGTACCCACGTATTGCTAACTGACATCATATCAAGAACAGCTGAGGTGTTAACATCTGAAGGATTTACGAAGTTGATTACATTAGGTATCCAGACCATACTGAAAGAGCCAGTCAAGAAAAGGATGGTCCAGAAGCCTTTGAAAGTCTGACACGTCTGACATCGCTTCTTGCGCAGTCGGACCTGCTGGCGAACGGGATGGCGCTCAACTATCACTTCGGGTAACGTTGATGGTTGGCCATGATTCTTAAGACTATCGTCATTTCCATCAGGTTGATCAACTGCAGGCTGAACCTCGACAGTTCCTACCACATTAACTTTCTTACGTGCAATGACAAGAAGGCGAATGTAGATGATAGTCGTGAAAGATAGAGTTACACAAATGGGAACTATAGGTATAAGGTATGCAAGATAGATGTCCATTCTCCTACAACCGTTGTGTTTCTAGCCAGGCAGCGATTCGTTAAAAGTTGTATAAATGGTGATCCTGGAATCGGGATGTAGATACTGCATAAAAGTATGGTTACCGAAAGGGCCATCACAAGAACGATTACAAATCGTTTTCTGCTGACAATTGTGTGATATTGCAGAGGCCTTGTGACAAGAAGAAAAAGATTAAAACTTATCCCTGAAAGACAGGTCATCACGAACCAGAAGGAAACATTGACTGGATACGGAAATATGAGACTAATGACAAAGCAATAACTGCCATCTCTTGAAAACCAGAAATAGTCCCACAAGCTCCAGGATATACCCAGAATCAAATCCGATGCAGCAAGAAGTTGGTAGAGGATTTTCATGCTGTCCTGAAGTTCATTTTGTTTATTGATTACAAACAGTACGAAAGCATTTATAACCACTGCGAGGAAACAAATGAAAATATATGTGTTGCGATTGATATCAAGCGATTCAGCCTCATTTAATACTGGGTCCAAGCTTTCCGTGACCGCCATATCAGAAGATAAAAGCATGTTGACAGTCGTTACATAAAAGGCGGGAAAACGTAATTGCTAAGTACATTAACAGTAACACGAATCTGCGATGAAACGTTCATACGCCACCGAATTCTGAACTCTACGCGTCATAACAAATTTCGTTCATTTTTTGCCTCAACAAAACGAACTGCCACTCAATAGTACGCCACCAATTCATTCTGAAGTCTACGCATCATAACAAAATTTGTACATTAGTCTCAACAAAACGAACTCAATACGTCTCTTTGACAGCGTTTTCCCGTCACTGTCTCGCTTGAGTTAAAGAGAATGGGATCGCTACTGGCGGGTTATCCTTATAGGTGGAGTCCAGGCTGAAAATCATACGATTTGAACAAATACGTAAATCAGACAAATAAAATACTGAAAATGTCATATAATCGGACAAGGAGTAATAAAGTTAAGACATCAAGACATTTGAGTCTATATGCATGTCTGTGAATATTGAATGATCAAGCTGCTGTGTCATATTTCCAATTATTATTTCGTACTTCATCTTAGGTAATTATAGCTATCTAAATTTTGTTAACCAAGAATGAAAGGAATTGTATTGCCAACTGATTGTGTAAGAATAATTTGTTATTTTTCATCAGATTTCGATTGGATTTTAAGCGTTTTGCTTAGATGGTGAATTTTACTGTATTTATTTATATAGAACTATTTTCAACCAGGAATGCCGTATAGAAGTATTGCGCATAATTCCGAAGGTTCGTTATTCCGAGGGTTCGTATTTCCGAAGGTTCGTAATTCCGAAGCTTCGTAAGTCCGAAAACGAAATGAGGTTCGTATAATTCCGAAGGTTTGTCAGCCCGAAAACAAAGTGAGATTCGTAACTTCGAAGGTTTGTTAATCTGAAAACGTATAATGATTGACGAACCTTATTTCGTTTTCGGAGTAACGAATCTTCGGAACAACGAACCTTATTTCGTTTTAGGATTAACGAACCTTCGGAACAGCCAACTTTATTTCGTTTTCGGACTAATGAACCTTCGGAACATCGAACCTTATTTCGTTTTCGGATTGTAAATAGAACCCCTAGGGGTGCAGTTTTGAACCCGCAGGGTGAAAAAATGAACCCCAACCGCAGGGTTCAATTTTTGTAACCCATAGGGTGTTGATTTTGCATCAACCTTTCGGGGTTCAATTTTTAACCTTTATTTCTTAGTATGTATCAGGTAACAACTAACTCGGGAAATACCTGTTCTAGAGGGAACCATTTGACCAACTATTGCAACAAAGACTTCCGGACCTACTGCGTGAAGAACACTGCCAAAGCAGCACCGAGTTCTTGGCCTTGGATGCCCGGTGTGTACTGCGTCTTCAAGATCGACCAAATCTGTCCAAATGGTACGCCGTACGCTTTGAGCCCAACTCGTTTAAACTTTGTACTTTATCCGTCCTCGACCCTCGTGGTATACTATGTTTAAAGGTGTAACCGTCTCCCGACCGACCAAATCTATCATATGAATTTCAATGACATACCATTGATCGGCTTAGAATTGGATCCGTTGGTGTGACTGTACATAGAAAAAACGTCCAAACCAAGAGAGAGAGAGAGAGAGAGAGAGAGAGAGGGAGAGAGAGATAGAGAGAGAGAGAGGGGGGGGGGGGTCCTCCAGGGGATAGAAATGGGAAGAACGAGGTAACGCTTCATCAACATATTTGTCCGATACAGTAATTACATTTTGTAAGATCTGACAACTTTCTTTGATTTTGATTGGCTAAGAAGCACGATACTAAACTGTCAGATAAAACGTTCGACAATCGGAGCTTCTAGAGTGCAGCCTCCTAATAAATATTCTTGTAGTTGCATAGCATATAAAAATCAAAATAACAACTTGAGCATATATTATAATTATCTTTTATATTATATTATCTATATATTTTATATTATCTTTCATATAACCTTTTATTTACGTGACAATATTTCACGCATACAATCTTGGAAACGATCGTGATTCCCTTTATCTGCACTAAAAACGGCCCTGGCTGCAGTAAAAACAACTAAAAAAAAATTGTGATACAGTAATATAGTAATAGATTAGTCTTTATTTCCGTTCTTGATCTAACAAGAATGGTTGAATCATATTTTTGCTTATATGTCCGTCTCGACGGGACGTATTATTATGTCATGCTCGGTGTCCGTCCGTCCGTTAACTTTTGATTGTAAACGCGATAACTTCAGTTTAACTTAACCTAGGCTCATATAGTTTGGTATGTATAATACTAGCATGAATCCCAAGAAGCCTATTGATTTTGAGGTCAAAAGGTCAAATGTCAAGTTCATAGTGACGTATTTTCATCGTATGGACGAGGACATGCAGTGCCATTAAACGGATATGTATATCACTTGAAATAATGCGAGCGCGAAGCGGGAGCTGAACATTTTTGATATTGAGGGCTTCAAATGGACATTATAAGCAAATTGTTTTGTAATCATGATACTTAACTGTCTCGCTAAACAAACAATGTGAGCGCGAAGCGCGAGCTAAAATTTGTGTATATACTGACCCTAAACAAGGAAATATTAAGGATTATATTTTAGAATCCATTAAGAGTATAAATATCTCACCATAGTCATCTAATGCTAGTGCCATCCTTTGCTGATTTTGTTAGAATTACATCTAAACACAGTCATGTAATCATGATTATCATACGCATCTTGCTAATCAAATACTGCAAGCGCAAAAGCGCGAGCTGAAAATTTAGGAAATGTAGACCTGAAGAGGGGCATTCAAAGGGTTGTTTGTAGGAATTATCTAAGACCCTACGTATTTGACTAACCAAATGATGCGAGCGCGAAGCGCGAGCTGAAATTTTTGTATATATTGACCCCAAACATGGATATTTTAAGGACTATAGTTAGGAATTCATTAAGTCAGAGTATACATATCTCACCATAGTCATCTAATGCGAGTGCCAAGCGCTTGCTGAGTTTGTTAGAATTACATCTAAACACATGGAACACTTTTTGAAGTCATTGTAATCATGATTATTATATGCATCTCACTAATGACATACTGCGAGCGCGAAGCGCGAGCTCAAAATCTGGGAAATTCAGACATGAAGAGGGGCATTCTAAGGATTATTTGTAGGAATTCACTAAGAACCCACGTATTTCACTAACCAAATGATGCGAGCGCGAAGCGCTAGCTAATTTTTTTTGATATTCAGATCAGAAAAATTGACATTTTAAGGACTGATTTTAGGAGTTCATGAAGAGCAGAAATCTCACCAATCCACTAATGCGAACGTTAGCACGGACAGGAATGTTTTATTTTAAGACCTTAAAATAGGGCAACAACTTTCAGTAGTCATGAAAAAAGAATATATCACTTCTTAAAACTAATTGCGAGGAAATATATTATTTTTGTTGTATATTGATTTGAAAACGGGTGGCTTTAGTACAGCAGGTTTATATATCTCGTTAAACAGTCTATGCGAGCACCAACAACAATGAAGACACAATTAAGCAAAAAACGTTTCATAAAGTTATGAAAAAATGCTTCTTATGTTAAATAACATAATATAACACTATAATAAACAACAATTTCTTCTTTCCTCCACTACGTTTCTTTTCCTTTTTCCCTCTTTTTCTCCTTTTTTCTTTTTTTTTTGGCCAGCCGATGGGGGGGGGGGGGGGCACGTGCCCCCCATGCCCCCCGTAGTTACGCCACTGGTTACACACCCCATCATTCAATATTTGTATAATATTACATTGCCGAAGGCAAGTGTTTCACGAATGTTCATCCCACTATCTATTTCTTGTTAGACCAAGTGTATATTAGAAAAAAAATAATCAAACACTATGATAAAATTGCTGAATGGCAAATCGAAAAAAGAAAATTGTAGAAGAGCTGGTTATGGACGGAAGAGGGCAAGATGAAAAATAGGAGACAATTGGCTGTAGACCAATCTGCAGTTTTGTTCCAAAGTGTACCTTTTTCTGCTTTTTACTTATATTTATTTCATTTATTATCTTTTTTTCTTTTTTTATTGATTTATATATCTATTTATTCATGTATTTTTTTTAATCCATGGAAGCGCCGTGGTGTAGCGGTTCTGACTCTCGCCTTGTAATCAGAGGGTCGTGTGTTCGAATCCCACCATGGCCTAGCGTCCTTTGGCAAGGCGTCAGTCCACACTTTGCCACTCTCACCCTGGTGCTTATTGGGTACCGGTATATAGGAAACAACCGTCACTGTGATTGGTTCAGTAAGTGTGCACATAACATGCTGCTTGAAATGCTATGAATCCAATGACCGGGTAATAATTGTGAAGCGCTTTGAGCAGTCATAAATTGATGATGCGCTACATAAATGCCAACTTATTATTCGTTCATTTATTCATTTTTATTATCTATTTATTTGGCATTTATTTATTTGGCATTTATTTATTTGGCATTATCCTGGTTTAAGTCACCACTCCATTCACTGCCGTTCATTTCATCAGCGGTGGTGACTTCTTTGATCTCCCATTGACTTTGTACACAATGAGCGCGCACACACACTGACACACACGAGAAGAGAGGTGACTTATTTCAGGATGAGGTCATTTATTTTTTAATTGTTATATTTTTGTTGTGGGGGGGGGGGGGGCAATATGATCATATACAGCACACCACTCTTCCTCCTCAAGAAATACGTTGAAATAGTTTTTACCTTCCGATTAATGTTGTTAGGTGGAGGGTGGGGGTGCTGTATGGGCTTATGTCGTGTGTCCCATCCCCCCCAAGCAAAAAAAAATGAAAACGGAAAAAGCAGAAAAAGCAGGAAAAATTACACAAAAAAGATTATTATCAATGATTTATTATGATGTAAATTGTATTATGTCATTACAAAATGCATATTCAACAAATACTACACTTGATGCAACTTTAGTATGTATACAACACACAAGAATGAGTAGGTCAGTCTAGAAAAAAGATAATAAAGAAACATTATGATTGATAAGACCAATGATAACCATTTTAAGAAAAAGACGAAAAGAGAGAAACGACATTAGATTTTGTATTTGATTATTATTTAGAAAGACAATAATAAAATAAAAATAAACTGTATAGGCCTATTGTTGCTTATTTATTACGATAACTCAGCTAAACTATGCTAGCCAATATATTGCATTCCTAAATGCCGGATGGTTGATATACATGTACATCTGAGTAGACTTTAAAGAAACATTAATATTAACAACACAATTATAAACTATTCTCAAAGTTTGATTGGGGAGCAGCATATCTGTTCTCCTAGGAATCGCCTTTTGAAGACCCTGTAAACCTCATGGTCATACTAACTGGTGTATAGCAAATAAAGATATATATATACACGATATTCTCATGGACTGCGCCGGGGGGGGGGGGGAGGGGTGACCCTCTGTGATATTTGTGGGGAAAAGAAAAGGGGGAGGGGGTAAAAAAAAAGAAAGAGTGAGAGACATGCAAAGAAAAAAGGATTAGGAGTGTAAGAAGTAGAAATTTATGCTGTATGAAAGAATAGCCCTCGATCTACCCTGTTAAAAAAAAAACAAAAAAAAACAAACGTGATTTTACAGGGAAAAAAAGAAGATTTTGCAGAAAGCAATAACAAAATCATTCTGTAAATTCATAAAATAGGATTTTCCCCCCTTCCATAATAATATAACAGGTCTGTTTAAAAAGGGAAAATGGCGTTTTATTGAAGGGAATTAGTTGGATTCCATACACCAAATACCAATTTCCTGTAAGATTGCGCAATTTGGTAAGATTACAGGTGTACTCAAGACTCTGCTGTAGGAACTACTTTGATTTTAAGGATAATTCTTTTCACAGTGTACAAATAACTGACTGAAAAAATGACATCACCTGTAGGACATCTCCCCCACCCCTCAGATAACATCCCTGGTGCTGTCCCCTGAACATAAGTACATCCTATAAAAAAAGCAATTGCCATTTCAGATTATATTAGCACGTACAAATATGTTTATATACTTTTCTTTCTTTAATTAAAACACATATCTCTAAGTACATCACAAAAACTCAACCACGAATACAAACACTCATACCTTATTTAGTTCAATGAAGGACAACTCCGAATCGCAATGAAACAAGATACGTTATTCGTACTCTTAAGCTGAAATTACGAGTTATCCATAAATTCAATATATCACAATAAACTACTTTTTTTCTAAAACGTACATTGTACTTTGTTTGCTCTGGATAGTGACGTACCTGAAAAATCTCGCCCGTACGCTGAATATTAAATGCCTTTATTCTTTAATTGCTTGCAATGCAATATAAAATCATGATTGGACTTTAGTTCTAATGCTGCGGCTGCCATGGCTGCAGAGCGATAAGCAAGAAGTAACTAAAACCAGCGGGTTCAAGCCATAAAAATAGTGGTCTCGCTCTGAAAAATCTGAAGGATAGACCAGTTCGTAGTTACTTCATTGACAATTTTGGTCAATGACCTTTCATTTCTTTCATTATGATAGGCAGATTTCAAAGCAAGATATTACGTAAGCTTGCCTTACATGGCAGCATGAAGAAATTGAATAGACCAGGTGACTAGAATAGCACGCCAAAGAACACTTTATGAAGGTATTTGTTGCATTCCTATTTTGAATGCATATCATAAGATGTTGCACAACGTACTTGGCTAACCGTGAAATACCACTCGTTCGTGGACACATTGTTGTTTTTTGTGGATGTAAATGAAAACCATACTTTTATGAATAATCAAGACATCAAAGTTGGTGCTTATCTCATTAGATTTTAAACCAACATGTCACTTTAGTACAAATAACCTTCCTCTGATCATGCGTAGAATCTTTTGATCATGCGCAGAAACGAACTACGAACTGGCTTATTGGCAATAGCTTGTATAACATTAGTAGTTCACATGAGCAAGAAAAGGCCTATAAGGCAATATTCGTGCTATGGAGAGATGGAGATATAAGTACTGTTCCGTTGTAAAAATATTTCATAATTGTTTGAAACCTACACAATAAATCTTTACACTACATAGTACAGTTATGACAATATACCACATACATACACTCACTTGAAAACCTGCGATATTTCAGCAATGAACATGGACAAGAATGATTGCATTCATATAATTTGCACAAATTTACAAAACATGGAGAAATAGGAGAAAAAGAACGAGAAGGAACAGTGTTATTTGAGACAAGACAAGGAGTAATGGAACGTTTTATTCACAAAAGACAGCCATACTGCACTATATAAGGAGACAATATCTGCACATACACACACGCACCCACACCCTGACACACACGCACTCATAATTAAAATCGTTACTTATGAACCTATTATTTCTTGTATTTTCTTATAACATATACTTGATAAGAATAAGTCCACATATGTTCTATATATATTTTAATAAGATGTCTTTAATAAAAATCTGGCAAAAGATAATCGATTCGTTAACTTTAACCTTAATCAAGAACCACTAAGTGCAGTATACTATTTTATCAGATATGTATTTGGCAATAAATGCTTCATTTGCCGATTCTTTTCTGATGGGGCATAGCCTAATGACTTCATATCTTTAGATGGTTGCTCAAAAACCTTATTTACACGGCAGACAGGCACTTTCAGACTTATGTCTCCAATCATCAGAAAGAAAAACGAATGTGTACGCCTATTTAGACAAACATCATTATACTATTTAATTGCTGTGAACCAGCACAGTTCCTTATATTAACTCGTACAATGGTACACTAGATATTGCACCTCTACAAAGCTTGTAAAATATACGTGTATATGCGACCTAATTATGGATAACAACCTGGATTAATGAGCCTCCAAAAGTAAATGTTTTTTTTTTTAACTTCAAGCGAACGCCTATTGTAGTGTCTGTTGCTATGAATATTTGCCTTTCATTTTTACATTGCCAATTTTATATAGCTGTTTCTGCAACTCCAAGTCATATTTTAATGAAAACTATAATACACACAAACGGAAGTGTTTCAAGAGGGTGTTGGTGTTTTCTACCGGATATATATATTCTTAGTATTACCGGTAATTCACATTTTCATAGACATCGTCTCTCGGTGGTTGAGCTGTTCGTTCCTCAGTGCTCGTTTGCTCTGCAGCAGCAACACTCTGCCTGCCATCTATTCCTGCAAGGTTACGATACGACACGGGCCTGTTCCCGGCGCCATCTTGGATGCTTGCAATCTCATACACGCCCTCGCCCGTCACATCCGGGGCTGCGGTAGACTCCACGTTCCCGTACGTGTGTTCGTCATCCTCTACCGGTACAGGTAGCTGCTCGTAGTCATTTTCATGTAGGTATTCATTGATCAACTCGTGGATGAAAGTGTATTCTTCCTATTTTCCACAACAATAAAAAAGTTAGATAATGGAAAAATCTATTTTAAATTTGCTCTGAAACTCCTTGAGCAATTAAGATGGAAAGTGCGTGGCATTACAAGTATCATTAGTAATCAATGCCAATAGGGGAGTTGCGATTTGAAATTATTGTATTTTTATATCATTGCTCATTTTACAAGTAGGTCTTTTGAATTCGGGTGCATTATTAAAATGGTTTATCGATATTTTTGTCAAACAAGTCAGATCTGTTAACTTTTCTTGATTTTGATTGACTGAGAAGCACTCTATGTTTGTATAAAATCTTTCAGATAAAACCAATCTCTTGTTTTATAAAACATTCGACAGGACCTTTCACAAAACGCTCCCCTGATACATGGCCGTCAGTGCAGATAAACATTATTTATTTATTTATTTTATTATTATTATTATTTTTTTTTTTTTTGGGGGGGCGCAACGACAGATGTACCCCTATGAACAAAATAAGGTTCTTTGCGCTGACGCCCATGTCATGATAATCAATTACCTCCGTTTGTACAAAGTGCGTCCTCTCATTCCGGAGCATCTTGACCATTTGAAATATATCAACCGCGTCCTCTGTGTTCAACTGCTTAATGCACTCTAGAGTTGTACAGAAGACACCAGTTCGACCAACACCGTTCCTTGAACATGAATTTAAATATACAATAGAAACATCAAGTAGTTATTAGAAATTAGTTGCATTACGAGGGATTTCACAGCAGTTTTTCAGGATACTTCATTGTTTTGTTTCTGTAGCAAGTGTGGAGATCCCCGTCAAAGACCACATAAAGATGTGACCCAAACTTCAAGGTACTCTTAATTGACTAAAGTTTGTAGATTATAGGTCGAAGAATAGGGCGCAGTTACTGCCAAACTTAAAAAAAGAAAACAAAAATGGCGATGTTACAGATGACTCGTCCGGTAAACCCTACCAGCTTTTGATTATGTTTGTACTTGGGATGGCAGAGATGGAAAACAATTGATATCTTTATTTTGGTCCAGTAAACTGAAAGAATTTTGTAATTATGCGCATTAATGATCTTGAGTCTCACTTGCGATGAGGATTAGACCTTACATCCTGTTACATCATTCCAGAGAGCTTTTCAACGTCACCCATTATTCGTTACCCTTACCCAATGGGATATGAATGTAAATTTGTTCCTAACAATAGAACAAATTGCAATAAATGTGATGACCAAGATTGTGAACTTACAGACAGTGAACAACGACCGGAAACTCCTCTGAAATGTCGCTGAAAGAATCCTCAACCTCTCCAATGAAATCAAGGAGACTCTTGGCACGGTCTCTCTGTTGTTTTGCTTTAGTTGGCCACTCCAGGAACTGGTACTGCTTCACAACGTGACAAACCTTCAGATTCAAATATTTATAAAGCACTTATTCAAATTTAGATCATACATAAGCGTCCTTTGTCCTATATTATTGAAGTCAAGTCTTATGAATCTTACTATGTACTTATGTGAATTACTGGGAAATCTGGGAACACTCCTGGAATTTCTTGTAACTAACCAAAAAGTTGAAAAATTATGAGCTGACCAACTATTGGTTCAAAAAATCCAATTCATTTTCCACGCCCTTTCCTTTAAACTAACGGTGAATTAAATGTTTGGTCCTGTAAAATCGGAAGATAACATAAAACAAACTGACAGCTCGAATAACGTCTCTTTAGATCCATCATATTGCTTTGTTCTGGCGTAATGTTAAGTCATGCGATTTTACTCCGATGAGTGCATGTCGAAAAGCTTTAGTATGTCAATTTCTAATGCAATTTTCCAACAGTGGTTTATATTTGAACAAACTTCTAGATTAGTTTGAAAAATCTGAGTGTACGCTTTCGTTTTCATTAATAAAGCCTATTGAGTATTGTAGTTACTACTTCATTACTGCTTATGTATATAAAGAATAATGACGTTCTCGTCGGTAGTTACCTGTGAGTTGTCCCGAGTTGCTTGAAGCTCTCTGATAATGAACCCTTCTCTTTCACAGACTGACAGCGTGGTTACAGAGACAGATCCAAAGGTTGTAACGCTATTGTCAAACCAGTATTGAGCGCAACTCTGTAAAGGAGTGTATAAAATTGTGATAATGGATTACATGGGGGAGTTTCCGCTCCGAAGACACACGACGCTTTCAAGAACACAGTGAATGTATTGAAATGACGTCATATGGCAATGAACAGCCCGGGGTTTATATCGAAGATTGATGAACCGGGAAGCAGTTTCGCCCTAAGTTTCAGAGCTGACGAAAATTGCAAATATGTGATTTGTCCAAATTCCAGGACGAAACAGCCATTTTGATTCATCAATTTTCAACAAAGATTTGGTAATATACATGTATTTTCTACACAGCAAAAACTGTGGTGTTAACTGGTGTACATAGAGGACCACACAAATTATTTTACACCGGTCTTAAATTGGTGGTGTTAGTTTTACACCTATAGGTGTTATTACAACACCTTTGGTTGTTACATTTACTCTCTTTGGTGTTCTGTTCAATCTCTAGGGTGTAATTCTAACACCTCTGGGTGTGGTCCTCTATTAACACCAATTGGTGTCAGTTTTAACACCACAGTTTTTACAGTGTATGTTCTTGAATCTGTCATACATCATGGAAGATAAATTCCCCGATTTCTGGTGGATCTCCACCAATGGTAACAGAGCTAGACTTCACTGAATATCCCTTCCCTCATGGAGAGAACAGGATGGAGACAGACTGTCTCGATAAGGGCTGCTGCTATATGATTTTGAGGCCGTTAGCTAATGTAACCTTTCAGAATGGTGATTTGGATCCCAACCAAACGATTGCCTGAAATCGGTCAAGTGACCCTTTATTCATTTTAGCTAACAGGATAATTTGATAAGGACTAGTACTTATGTACATGTATAACATGTACATATATCTACTGAACATTATAATCTTGTTACTGAGCGAAGGGTCGTCACTCAAATTACGAGCACCCACATCTCTTTCTTACAAAACACACCCGTCATTCTGCTTTAATAGGCATCCGGATTGGATTACACACTTGTTACATTTGAGGCAGTCCAAATACACTCGGCTTTGCCTCGGGTGTGTTAGAACTGATCAAAATGTAACTCGTGCGTGTATATCTTACTAATGCTCTCGATGATGAAAAACATCACATTGAAGTAACATATGACTCATTAAGGCAGAGTATCATCTCATTACGCTTTTGGAATTCCTTTGATCGAAATTTGGCAAGACAACCTGACCTTGATTACATAGGAAATCATAATGGCAACTCTTTTCACCGTAATTGTTGCCATTGGAGGTTAATATCTAAGTAGTGCCATTTCCAAATCCCTTCTACATTTTTTTAATATTAGCCTAAATGAGAATCATCAGTAATCATTGCTGTACTCTGTACCACAAATACAACCAACGGGAACGGTTAATGTAGAATAGACTACTCAGACTCAGATGGAGAAAATGAAATAGCAGTATACATGTTTACCATAGCTGTATAATGGTTTTAAGGAATGATATAAACTTATACTATGTATACCTTATCACGGCTGTCATCATTGAGCATAACAATGATCGCGGGTTGATAGTCGATTACCATTGACCAGAAATCACCAACGGTATTCGGCATGGGCATCTGTGTTGTGATGAATCCGTATCGAAGGCCCTGTACGATAGAAAAACCAATGGGTACAGTGAAGTGAAGGATGTTAAAATGTTTAGGATTGGATTAGATGGCAGGTCTGTGAATGCACCATGTAGGCAATTCTTGATTGTTTTTGGTGAAATTCTGAGAATAACTTTTGGATCTCGATGTTTCGAGTGGTTGCTCTTCGTCAGGAGTGACGACTTTTACAAGGGGAGGGGGGGTGTTTCATCAACATTTTTTTTCGTCATACAAGTTGTCCGATCTGACGAATTCTCTTGATTTTGAATGGATAAGATGCTCATTATTTATGGTAACTGTCAGATAGAACATCCGGACGGTCCGTTCATGAAAAACTCACCGGTATATTTAGGATTGTGTAAAGCATTTTACTTTACCTCTGATATCGGAGTGAATAGTGATAATTTTCATACAACAGCTCTTTGGTAATGATAATCCAAATCAAACATAAATAAACAAAAAAGGTTTGCCTTGTGTTCGGATCACAAAAAGATGTTGAACTTATTCAAATATTCGAATACTTATATAAACGTCGACCCTTGAATTATTATTTAACCCTTGGCACGCTAATCAGCTACTTATCCAATTTTGCACATTGGTATAATTAAATTAAAATCGTAATAATTGGTCAATGTTCATCTTTATACTGAAGATGCTTCTTGGTTAACATTTATGTAACAATGATCAGTATCAATCGTGCAATATGGAAAACTAGAATCAAATGAAAAAAAAATCATACATTATGTTCCCAATTATTTATTTTCCATGCAGCTAAAATCTGACCAATCAATAATAAACATACCCTAACGAAGCTGGCGTTGATGAAGTCAGAATCCGAAGAGCTCTTAGATTGCAGAATAACACGGTTCCTTTCCACTGAGGGGGGAAACGATGGAATAATTCGTATGAAAGAGCCGATTGCTGTTCGGCATATTGTAATTGCATTCGTATATGTAGGTTTTGTAATTCACTTTAATTCCATTTAATTGATTCTAATTCACAATATTTTTTCAGAATGAATTCATTTATCTATTCCAAATATTTTTGGGTTTGTGTATCATGCTAGTAATGATGTTTGTGATTTAAAACAAAATCAGTTGAATGACATTTTTTGGCGGAAAGTAAGCAGAGATTTGTCTATCATGCATAAAAATTAATTGTTTGAATTACAAACCAATGTTTATGAAAGTAAATACTTACGTGGAAGAATATTGGCATATCGACTCTTTGACCGATTTTCAGCCTGTGTACCAGTTCTTACCATTGCTGCTGGGGGATCAGGGCAAACGATCGTCAGGTTCTACAAAACACAGAGAAAAAAGGAAAAAATCCAGAAACTAGTACTATTTTTGACCAGCTACTCCAAACCTAAAAAATAAGTTGCCAGGCATGATTCTCTTTAAATAGCAAATTACCAAATTTGCTTTTCGGACAGGACAAATCTCTTTACTGGAAAGAACTAAGTTGCGAAGGTAAAACAAATAATAAAAAGGGTTTCTTTGACAACATTTTGGGGGAATGGTGGAAGTTTCACTGACATAGCACAATATGCAACAGGCATCTCATGGTCAAGTGAACCCCGAACTTAAAACTGGTTTTCGTCTTATTTGTTATTGAGCTCTCGGTGAATTTCCTCTCCTTTCCATCAACTTCTCATGAGGTTACAGTTGACCAATAATTAATATATCATTTTAATGTTTAGGAAGTGTTCATTGAAACTCAAAAAATCTCAATATCAACTTTGAGCGACATGTCATTACTTCGTTCCCTGATTCCATTTCATAGATATTATATGTTAACATGGCGTTGGGCTGCATATGACTGATTTGATTTTGGTTTCTGATGACCTACACTGGTCGGTACTTAGAATGGGCTTATGTTTTTATGACCGATTGTGCTAACTATTCACATTACAGAAATTCACATCCAAACATGCAAATATATATATTTGGATATAATTATCTACATGTATATGTTATTTTAGGATTCAGAATTACTCTTGTCCCATGCTTGTTGCTAGTCACGAATGTTTGTTGTAATTGAGTAATGCGTCAAGCAGACAGGCACGCCGATGAAACCAACTGCACACGGACGAAAATGTTATGGTTGGTTAAAGTCGGTTTCGTTCGTGCGACCATAGACTTAGTGTTGTGACTGTTTTATCTTACCTGAAATTGTTTGCCCAGTAGAGTGGACATCCCTTTTTTGTTTCTGGTTACTACTTGAAGTTTCATCAATGCAGATTCAAAGTAGCAGGCTTGGATTCTGGTATTTTCAGACAAGAGAGCTTCCAGGACTGCAATGTACACAAACTTGTATTGCTCCTAGAAAAATAATTTATGCAAAAAGTGATACAAGAAATAAAATATACTTTATCCCACACTCTTGAAAAAGGGGTGCTCATAAAAAATGTGAAAGCAATTGAAAAGCAATATGCTAGTTGTTTTGGTGAGACGCGATATCAATAAAAAAATGTCTGTTTTAAAAGTTCACAATTATTTTATTTACCTTCATGTATCTCAAATGTACTGGCTGTGTTAAGATCTTCTATAATGATAAATCATATAAATCATAAAAAAACAAAGCTTTATGAAGTTATGAACATATTAAAATCTTGGGTATCGGATCTTACCAAACAAGATACAGGGTAACAATATTATAATAATAAATAGTTGTATTACGTAACCAACCACCTACCTGTGTCTGCACCATGTAAGGGCGGTGTTGTCTCATCTTGGACACGTATCCAAAGATATCCACTTGATTGGTTCTCTTGGCTTCAGCTACCACACTGTCAATGCTCAACACTACACCAGTCCTTCCAACACCAGCACTACATGGATATACAATATGATGAATAAGAAAAAATATTATGATGAATGACGAGCAGAAGCAAGGATATAACATATGTATTTTTATCTATTGTTTTTGCTAAAGTATACTTGAGCAAATGGAGGGACCCATTAAATAGCAAGGCTTGTTGTGTGTGTTCTGGATACGAGATATTTTGTTTGTTTCGGTTGTTGGAATAAAGATTTGTGGTTTGTGTTCCAAATGTAATAAACTTTTCCCATGCACTTAAAAGTACCTATATGTAAAGTATCGACGGTTTGAGGAAATTCACGTTTCTTAAAACTATTACATGTCAATAAATTTATTGAGTTGAATGGAATGAAGAGCAAGAGGTATATCGTGTGAATAAAAAGACAAGTGGAATGCCTCTGGCCGTCTCACCTGCATCACGCTGTTCAATATAGCAGTAGTGCTGACTTTGAAAACTACTATAACTCGCACAAGATGTTCAGTGATACATGGTTACTCTATGTCCACTTTTTTATGACCTAGACCAATAAACTTACAGAGATATGATGGTTATTCAACAAAAAAACCCAACATGGGCAAAGTTCATTGACCTTACATGACCTTTGATCTTGATCATGTGATCTGAAACTCGCAGAGGATGTTCAGTGATACCTGGGGGGCGTTTCATCAATATTTTGGTCCGACAAGTTGTCAGATCTGACAAATTACCTGGATTCTGATTGGTTGAGAAGCACTGTTACTATAGTAACTGTCGGATAAAACGTCTGACAAGTCCTTTCAAGAAACGCTCCCCTGATTACTCTTATGTCCAAGTTTCATGAATCAGATCCATAAACTTTCAAAGTTATGATGGTAATTCAACAGATACCCCCAATTCGGCCAAAGTTCATTGACCCTAAATGACCTTTGACCTTGGTCATGTGACATAAAACTCATGCAGGATGTTCAGTGATACTTGATTAACCTTATGTCCAAGTTTAACGACCTAGGTCCATATATTCTTTTAAGTTATGATGTCATTTCAAAAACTTAACCTTAGGTTAAGATTTGATGTTGACGCCGCCGCCTATAGTCTCACTCTGCTATGGAGGTGAGACAAAATTGGGGTCGAAGGTGATACATGGAATAACCAAAATAAAGAAATGTAAATGAATGAATATGCTTTATCCGGTCATAATTTAAGGAGGATAGAATGATAGTTAATAGAGTAGCTGTCCGACTAGGGGGTGGATAACAGTATGTGTAATTACCTGCAATGAACCAGGAGAGGAGAGTCATTTTGACTATGATCCTTTTGCACTTCATCAATAAATCTAAGCAGAACACTTGTGCTGCTTGGAACTGCTTTGTCTGGCCACTGAGTAAAGTGGAACTGGTTCACAACCTTGGTGTCGGCACCCTATAAAAATATACATTATTCAAATCAAAGACACAAATTTACTTCACAGAACCGTTTAATGCCATTTCATGTGAAATTATATCAATTCAATAATACCTTTCACAATGTCATGAGTATTTGATATCTGTAAAATGCAATTTTACATAAATATCATAGTACATTATTTTGTAGGATAGCAATTCTCACTGAGATTAAAAGGTTGTATCAGTATCATTTTTTTAAATTTTACACCCCGAATTTATTATCCTTACGTGTCTTTTGCAAATCATGGAAATAGATAATTTACGAAACGTTGATACAAAGATTTTAATTTTCGGCATTTATATTTATTAATCAATTAATCGCTAATCATGAGTATTCAATATTCTTGTCTTTATTTCGCTTTTATAATAAATTTCAGGAACACAATTAAATTTTTTATGTCATAACTTCTTTCACATTGGAAATTTAGCCAATATCTTTAAGCGGCATTCGGATTTCGTGGAGAAAAATCTATAAGAAAAAGTTGTTTCGTCGATAGTCATGAAAACTGTAGGACATATTGAGATAAAGGAAATGTGTATCGGTCCCTATTTTCAATAAACAAATATCTACTTTTAGAAACAAAGTCTGTTCATTGAAAATATTCTCAGATTATATAGACCTAATCTCCAAAAGTTTGAAGCGTTCCTAAATCATTTGAAGAAATATTTTCTGCCTCAACACTTCAAATGAACTATCGAGTAATATCGTTATACGAGACATCCTTCTAAACTAGACAAGGGTACGATCTGCTTGATATACGGTTTATTTCTCCTTTATCTAAATTGTTAAACTAAATTACTTTCCTCGCACATACCCTTTTCATGAACATTGTTCTCTTTAATCCTCCGGTACAATTCGTAACAGATTCCAAATTGACAAAGATGTCACCAAAGGTCACAGATTTCGACTCTGGCCAGTATTGGCGACATTTTATCTGAATGAAAATGAGAAACATGACTGCACTGTACGTTAGATTCATAAGTCCTAAATGAGTCGTGTGAAAAAAAATGGGATAGAGCATAATTTCCCCAGAGCTATATTGCCCCTTTGTAGGTAGAACATCACATTTTTATCATTGTTCTGTTTTTCTCTCTTGTCATTTAATACATCTTGTTAATATTTCATTTTGCAATTGTTGAAATGCATCATTATCAATTTCCAGTATCTGATGTTTGATGTATAAGTTGCATATAGGACATGGATTTATTGTATAATTTATAATCATGTTTCAAAAAATTTAAACAACTTGTTTATGGAATGTGAATATTAATTTTGAGTTGAAAGAATACAATGAAATCATCCTTAAAAAAATTGTAATGTACCAAAGGGATTAGAGGCGAGTAGGATACTACAATTTGGTGTCGCTCGGGTTGGTTGTTGAATTAGTTGATTTAGTCCACCCAAGCTCCCTAATTTATCAAGCCTTTTGTATAAAGAATTTGTTATTAACGTGTTACAATTGAGATAACCGAGTAATAAAATTCGATCAGAAAATTCAGTGACTTGATCAAGATAATTTTAAAGTGCATCTAAAAAATAGCCAACTTTGGGACAGTTGGCTATTGGATTAAAATGTAATAGGCGAAATGAAAATGGACAAAGTGGCTATTGGACCAATTGGAAAAAAAATGCAATTAGACCAAATGATAATAGATGGAATGGTTATTAGACCAGCATGCTTTTGGCAAAGTGGCAATTGGACGAAATGCTGTTTGGACGATGTGGATAGTATACCAACTGATGATAGACGAAATGACATTAGACAATGGGTGCGTGAGCAAAATAACAGTAGACGGAATGACAATAAACCACACCAGATAGGCCTACACACCAACATGCAGGCGTGAATGTGATACCGACGGTTTCAAAATCCAGAAGAGAACGAGTTAGAAATTTTGCGACCAACCTTGTTTCCTTCTTGGAGGTTCGTTACCATGGCAATTGTTTTTACATTCTCCTTCCATACCAACCGCCAGAAATCAATCATGCTCGCATTATTTGGGCCTTGGAAAAACAATCGATATAAGTCAATTTGTTTTAACATTTCAAATCACATCATACAGAAAACAGAAAACCTTTGTTACCATTTGCGGTGTAATGAGCCAAATTCCGAATGAGGGCGAACATGTCATACATGTACATTGGATTTTTTAAAAAGTTACGAGCGAGGGTAGCGAGCAAGCAAAATAATCACCTTTTCAAAATAAAAAATCGAATTTTGCTGCCCTAACCCTCCTCTGTACGGAAGTAAATTGAGGAGACTAGGAAGAAGTCATGTATTACATGTACCAATGATTATTATGTTGATGTTGTTTTTTTATGATTATTGAAAGATAAATTATTCCTTAATCTATTATGAACAGCAAGATTTACGGAAAATGGTAAAACGTAGATTACAGATAATAGATTACAGATAATAAATACACATACCGAAAATATTTGTTTTAGTTATCATACAAAATAGTATTTTCTAATATAGGCCCTTTGCAATAAGTCTATGCTTCTTTGAATGTCTAAGTACTGTGCAAATGGTGCTAAAATCCCGTGTTATTTCAATCGGTATATGAGGGGTAACATCAGAAAGGAAATACAACTTTACCTTGTGAGGCGATATATGCATGCTCATTTCCAAAGCTCTGGAAGTTATAGAGAAAATAAATAAAAAAGCAAAATAAAGATAGGGAATAGTGACGAACTTAAAAAAAAATGACAAAAAAAAATTCAAAATTTCAATCTACACAAAAGCGAAAAAGGAATAGAGATGACTTGTGTTTTCTTTTTTTGTGTTTTTAGAGAGCAAAATCTAGAAAGGGTTCCTATTTACCGGCAGAAATGAAGCGTTGAAGTAATGGGATTCAGGGTCTCCATTTATGATTGGCAGGACAACTCTTGATGAATCGTCTGTAATCAAAGTAAGAACCATATTGGATATATAATCAAAAGAGAGAGAGAGAGAGAGAGAGAAAAAAAGAGATACATAGAGAGAGGGGGGGGGGAGAAGGGGTAGGACTTTGAATTAGAGACGCATGGAGTGAAATTGTTTTCAAATACACACACAAAATATAAAAAGCACGCATAACAATAGGACTCCAGACAAACAAACTTTTTTTTTGCAATAACTTAATAACTCAAGAGTGTGTGTGTGTTTGCGTACACAGTTGAAGGATGGTAAGAGAGGACTAGCGGGATGAAGTAAGGAAAGAGAGATGTGAGGAAAGTTTGATAATTACAGGAAATACATAATTCGATGCCACTAGAGTGTATTGTTGGAATGTGCCTAACTATGTTTATCTCAACTTCTTACGGAAATATATTATACTCCTTTTCAGGTTTGTAATGTTTATAATGCCATTCGCGCGTCATGATTGTTCATCCCTTTGATTAGCAATTGTTATGGAAGTATTCTTTGTTTTACATCAACATATACATCACAATTGCAATTTTGCAGTATCACATGTATACTAATTGCAGTATTGCTAATGTCGTGTAGAGGACAAAGTTTTTATAATTTCTTTATTTGTTGTAATGTTTTATTTTTCTTTATTATTTCGAATCTGTAAAGGCAGGACAGACGATAAAATCGATCTGAGTTTTAACGCTTGGGGGCGTGTCGCTTAATCTTCCTCGTCGTGGGAAAGTGGTAGTGATGATAAAATACATTTGAATTTGACCGCTTGGGGGCGTGTCGCTAAATTTTTCTCGTCGTGTTGAAGTGTTGACGATAGCTGGTGTTATATTTCGCTTATTTTATGATACAAGCCCAAATGACGTGAGTAGAATAACTTGCTATCTTAATATTAATTAGTTATATCATCTTTTAAGCTGAGTGGCATGATGAAATACGGAGTGAAAGTAACAGAAATAGATGAGTCAAGTTATAACATGAATGAGGTGTGCACATGAAAAGATGGCATATGTGTACACGTGAATGTTACGTAATGGAAATACACAGTCGTGCAAAGCGACATGAATGAGGCGCCTTTGGTTCGGGCACACGAGGAATCCATATTGTTATTTACATGTAGCCTACATATAAGGGAGAAATGAACGAAAGACCGTCATTGTTAAAGATGCACGATGAATTTTTTAAGGAATTATGAAGTTTAGTAAAAATATGACTGCAGGGTACAAAATACTCGACCTTTATCATTGCACTCCATATGTTCTTGAAGGATGTTAAGGTGATGTTGCTACAGCTATGTAGACAATTGTTTTTGTTTTGATATCAGATACAGAAGAAATACCATGTATATATGACGTGTTATGAACAAGTCAGTCCATATATACATCCTTTTACTTGTTTATTCTGTATTAAATTGAACATTAAACTGCATATTCTCCGCTTTTTCATACAACTTAAGTGGTGTGTTTCTACACAGTCTGCAGTGATAGCCGTATCACACGCCAGAGCCGGGCTCCTCCTAGGAACCATTTACTTCTTCCATATTAGCGATTAATAGCTAACATTTGTGTTACGGGTGATCCTACTTACATGGCAAGATATTCTTGTATCTGTTCTTCTCAAAGTTGATCTTCTTCTTGGCAACCGTTTGAGGAAAGATGTTTGCTTCTGGTAGGCACTGATTTGGGAAAGATTAAATTATATAGTTTTTTTTCAAAGATTTGCTGCAAAGCACATTAGAACATAAAACTTTTTGCAATTATACCATTTTAATATTCGAACCGCTGTCTTCTTTCTGTAGTTTAGGAAATTTGTGATCATGATGATTTGGATAACACTGATATCAGTTTCACAGGAATATAACATCATAACTTATGCAAAACTCATCGTTAAGCGCTAAAATACAAACCTTTGTTCTCTCATTTGTTATTAGTCCAGCATATACATTACATCATGAATATGAACATTCTGTTTTAAAGTGTAATTCTGAATTCATTTATTTTGGTTATATTTACTTATGTGCTAAAAATAATCATGCAATTTTTCAGACGTAGATAAAACTCCATTCAAGCATTATTTGCGTAAGCACATAAATGAATAAATCGACGAATTATAATGACAATGTAAAATGACAAATTTTTGGGCTCCAAATAAATCATTTGTTTCTTTTTCAGGCACAATTGTTTCTTCCATTGTCAAATCCAAAATTTCTGCACTAAAATTGGTTGCTATCCACAGTTGGTATCTTGATAAATATATTGTGAGTCTTTGAATCTTTTTAAAAATGTGGCAGAGAAAACAAACATCTCTAGCTAACTACATGTACATGTATATGACATAAATACACTTACATGGAATTCTTCGTAGAACATATCTGTATATCTATTGTTCTGAACTAGTGTGGCAAACTGTGAAATTGGTATTGGATGGCGCTCCTTGGGCGCTTCTTCTGACCTGGATACCGGTACATCAGCATGGTCTACACCATTGGAAGTCACCCGTAATTCGGCGGCGATAGAGGGCTTTGGTCGTACGACAGGTTTACGTGGTGTCACATTTGGAGTTGATTTTAGTGTGTCAGTTGATTTTGGTGTGTCAGATTTTCCAGTTTCATCCTCTGCAGTGACGTAAAAAACGGTGGATATGAGTGTTACGGGTTGTAATTAAGACTACGAAACTTTAATCCAAAAGTTATTTGTCTCCGTTTTAAGTCTGAATACTATTTCTTCAATTCCGCAACTCAGTCCAAGAAAAAAAGGAAATGGCTGTAATTCTTATACAACCAATTCAATTTTATTTATTTCAGGTGTTAAATTCATTACGATATCTTGAGTGCTACATTCAATACACTAATTAACTTTACGATCCAAACTTAAAGCAATTAGTAATATGCGAGATCTGGATAGCGTTTAATAACGGACAATAGAAATCAATGAAACGTATTTGACATTGAGTACCTTCATTACGAATAGTGGCAGTTCCTCAAATCCTATATACATTATTGGCTCATATACTTTACCTTTGTAAAGTGTGCATCCTAAGATATTAATTAATCACACTTGGCATTATGACAAACAGATTTTCGATTTCATTTTAGAAGCTATTTCAGTTTATCCTGTAAGCAAATCTCTCTCGGAGGAAAGAAAATTCTAGATATGATTTTTATTTGGCTCATGGCAAAGTACCTAGAAGAAAATTGAAACTGAAACAATTTTCATTCACTAGGCTTATGATTCTTGAATTTCGCCAGAGATTGTAATACCATCGAAAATAGCTATTTTTCTCTATCCTTTGCTGTCAGTTTTGTCTAGGATCCTTATATGTATAATAATGTGGTTTGGAATCGCAGGCGATATCCACCCAGTGGCATCAAATAATGATCACGTTTTCATTTATAATTGCCATGGTAACATGGCTCAGTTGCTACTTAGTAACCCAAATCGAAATTCCGATGGCACAATAAAGACATAATCACGCGTCTCTACTGAATTGCCTCTAGAATGAACCAATGGTTTATCCCAACAACTGATGTGCCCAGCGAAATTAGTATACAACATGAACATACCTGTTGAAATGCCACCAATGTAATCATTATCATAGGAATAGGAGACCGGCTTGGGGCGAGGTTTTCTTCTAGAAAAAAAAATGAAAGCTTTTGCGATTATGGTAAATACGGGGAAAAATTGATATAAACGTAAATAAAGAACGTAAATGAAGTAAATGGTATCGAACGGCGATCTTATACGACAATTAAACATTTTTTCGTAACTAATTTTTTTAAACATCTGTAATATGAAAAACAATGAATGCCACAGGTACGTTTATGGCAGTAGAAAATTGAATCACATTGGGGATGAGAAGTGATAAGATATAGGGTTTTGATGGTAATGGTGCAGTAGCTTGTCATTACGTAATATTTCATTTGTCATTTATTTCATTTTCAACAAAATATAAATCAAATAAATACAATCATAACAAGTCAACGTCATAAAAATATATATCAATGCCATAAAATCAACTTGAGAAAGACATGCTATAAAACAGTTATATATAAAATAATCATGTGTAAAGAAATTGTGATCTATAATTTGTGAAAATGGAGGATCCCACTAAAAAGCTAGGCTTGTAGTTGTGGGCTCCTCAAAATCTGACAAACGAGAAATTAATTTTATATATTCAAATCAAATCAGAAACTATGAGAGCCAACAGGAGACATCATTAAAAGAAAATATCAAATAATCAAATGTGAAAATTACGCAAAAAACTCAGGAATGAGAAAATATAGAAAGAAAGCGAATGAATGAAAGAGAGAGAGAGGGAGAGAAGAATGGGGGGGGGGGGTGAGGAATGAATGTGAGAACTGCATATGAACTAGGCCTAAAGAGAGAGGAGTGTAGACAAGAAGCAAAGTAGCGCATGACTGAAAAGGAACTGTGAATAAAGATAAAAATCTGTGATGATGTATTTTTCAGACTTGATTATAAGATTTCAGTAAGAAAGATTTTAACTTTCTTTTGAAAGTGAACAGAGAGGGGGAATTTCTTAAATCGTTGTGAAGGGAATTCCAAAATTTTGGGCCTTCATAAATGAAAGTATTTTTGGCTTTGAACGTCCTGAAGAGCGGTAAATGGAATTCATCTGATTGCCTAGTTGGGTATTTATGAATGCTCTCATTTTTATGAAACATGTCATGAAAAACAATGGGTAAATTATTGCTATTATATTGATACATAAATTGACCTAATTGAAATGAATATAAATCCTTAATTTTCAAAATCTTGTTTTCGAGAAATAAAGAATTAGTATGAGAGCGTATTGGAGCATTGCAAATAATCCGGATAACTTTCTTTTGCAATATAAAAATCAATCAGGTATGGCAAAATCAATGACGAATAAAGCATAAATAATGAGGATTGCGGTAAAAGAAATTTCATTCTGTTGATAACACCAATATTTCTTGATATAATTTTACATACATTGTTAATATGCACTTTCCATGTAAGATGGCTATCAACTGTGACCCCCAAAAATTTAGTATGAGAAACCTGTTTTAATGGTGTGTTGTTTAGAATTATATCCGAAGGTAATGAATCTAAAGAGTTGCTAAATAGCATGTAATTTGTCTTTTGTAAATTAAGTGAAAGTTTGTTCGCATGTATCCATTGCGATATACTTAATAACTCAGTATTAACTGTATCAACTAAAATATTTGGATCTTTATGTGAAAAGAAAATATTGGTGTCATCGGCAAATAATATAAAAGATAGAGAGTTTGATGATCTATAGAAGTCGTTTATGTACAAAACAAAAAGAAGAGGGCCAAGTAAGCTTCCTTGAGGTACACTGCAACTGGTGTTTCGTAGTTCAGATTCATATTCGTTTAAAGATACATATTCCCTCCTATTCATTAAATAACTCCTGAACCACTCCAAGGCCTTCCCACGCACACCATAGTGCGACAGTTTATAAAGTAAAATGTCATGGTTAATGGTGTCGAAGGCCTTGGAGAAGTCCAGGAATATACCTACAGTGTGGGACGATAAATCCATTGAGTGAGAGACTTTCTCAACAAAAGACAATAAAGCGTGTACGGTACTGTGCTTTTCACAGAAGCCAAACTGAAAGTGAGAAAATATATCAAACTTTTTAAAAAACGAAATTACACGAGTATATACAATCTTTTCCAATAACTTAACAAACGAAGATAATAAAGAGATAGGTCTATAGTTCCCAACATCAAGCTTATCACCTTTTTTAAAAAGTGGAATGACCTTCGCAGTTTTCATTGCATTGAGAAATTGACCACACGATAGTGAAAGATTAAAAATATGGACCAAAAGGTCCATATAATATATCATGAAATGATTTAAATGGGCACATAAAACCAGGGTTGGCACGTTTTTAATGGTGTGTTTTAAAACATGTTAACTGCATGCTAACAGCCTTTCTGCGGGAAGGCGACATGCAGTGCGCGCTAACTGCCTTTGCGGGCAGGCGACGATTAATGGATTCTAAAACTGACATTGTACTCTTAAGGTACAGACATAAGCAAGAAACTTTGCGCTTTGTAACGATGAATTGATTTGTGGCCCAGTGGATTAGTCTTAGAACTTTGAAACAGAGGGTCGTGGGTGCAAATCCCAGCCATGGCGTAATTTCCTTCAGCAAGAAACTGATCCACAATGTGCTGCACTCAACCCAGGTGAGGTAAATGGGTACCGGTAGGAAATAATTCCTTAAAAAGCTATGTGCGGTCTAAACGCTTAGCCGGGTAAATAGGAGCGCATTGAGCTCTTAACAAGGTGGATATTTGCGCAATATAAATACCCTATATTATCATAATAATTTATTAAAGGTCAAGTCCACCTCAGAAAAATGTTGATTTAAATCAATGGAGAAAAATTAGACAAGCACAATGCTGAAAAATTCATCAAAATCGGAAGTAAAATAAGAAAATTATGACATTTCAAAGATTCGCTTATTTTCAACAAAATAGTTATATGAACGAGCCAGTTACATCCAAATGAGAGAATCGATGACGTCACTCACTCACTATTTCTTTTGTTTTTTATTGTTATTGTTTGAATTATACAATATTTCAATTTTTACGAATTTGATGATTAGGACCTCATTGCCTGAAGCACAAATTGTTAAAATAATGGAATTCCACGTGTTCAGGGAGGAATGAAACTTCATTTCACATGACAATGATGAGAAAATACAAATATTTCATATTTCATATAATAAAATAGAAAAGAAATAGCGAGTGTGTGATGTCATCAGTTCTCTCATTTGGATGTAACTGGCTCGTTCATACACCTATTTTGTTGAAAATAAGCGAAACTTTAAAATGTCTAACTTTCTTATTTTACATCCGATTTTGATAAAATTTTCAGTGTTATGCTTGTTGAATTTTTCTCTTTTTATTCAAATCAAGTTTTTGTTGGGGTGGACTTGTCCTTTAAGTACCTGAAGCAGCATAAGACAATCAGCTAGCAAACCTTGACCATAAAATCACAGGGGAACTCAATGGCCCCCTCAAAATTTTATATGATAAAGCTATAAACATGACAGGGCCACGCCGTATCATTCAAGACTATTTTGGGATGCATGCATGGGTATGCGGTTATGCTATTACACAAGTGCACGTCAGACCCACTCAAAAACGTGATTCAATAAAGCCAATTGTAAATTCTCGCCAAAATCTGTATCATTTGTACTTTTTGTTAATTGAAATTATTGCCAATGATTTCCATTTTAAAAAAAGTTAAAAAACTTTTTTTTATACTGATTTCTTTTTTCTTATATGCATTTGATTTAAATTCCTCAATTGAAAAAAATAAGCAGTTCAAGGGCTTTATTCATAAATTGAAGTAAAATTGGCATAATCAATTCAAATGAAATAAATATTTCTTCATTGAATGAAATTAAAAGCTTTGAAACCCCAAAGATAACAGTATGTCATTTCAGTCCATTGTGCAAATTCTTCTCGCACCCCCGTCCCCAATTGACAAGACTAAAAATACCCCGGGAGTATGTGTATATGCACATGCATAAGGAATAAAGTTATAAAATGTCAAATTTAGTGGGGCTTTTTTTGGCATTAAATTCCCGTGATTTAGTCATTTTTAGGGGAAATATTAACCTTTCTGTTGGACATTCAGTAACAAATATTGTGGTCTTCTCTTACTTACTCGAAAAATGTATTTTAAATATAAAGAGCTTAAATCAGACTGTATAGTTTAATTTATTTACGAATTTTGCATCATTCGTTGGGAAAAAAAACGATTTAAAACGTTTTAAAATATTATAAACGTTTTATTTCATTTTTTTAAATAAAAAACGTTTTTTGTGACAACCCTGCATAAAACAATACTGCACATCGCACTACCATAGTAGATATGTAATAGTCCCACAACTGAGGAACGTTGTGCCTCAATGAATTAGTTTCGGACTCTAAACAGAGAGCGTCGTGGGTTCGATCCCAGCCATGACGTGATTTCATTTAGAAAGAAATTGATAAACAACGCGTTGCACTAAACCCAGGTGAGGTGAATATGTACCGGGAAGGAATGTATTCCTTGAAACGCAGTCTGCGTAACAGCTGCTCTGCTATATTAGACATGGTAATTATACTGCATAATGTGTGCTTAGAAACTTTTGATTGATTAGTGTAAAGCGCTATAAATATTACATCATAATCATTATGAATTCAATATATTAAAGGCATTATTGCATTAGTCAAATTGGCTGATATCGGAAGCGCCGTGGCCTAGCGGTTCCGACTCTCGCCTTGTAATCAGAGGGTAGTGTGTTCGAGTCCAAACATGGCCTAGCGTCGCACAGTGGGCCAGAATGAACCCAAAGTGCGACAAAACCCTTTTTTCACATATTTATACGATTAAATTTGGTAGATAGGGGTAATTTCACCCGTAGAATTCAATAAAAGTATTTTCAAATATTGATGACGTCATTAAAATACTGTTTTCTGATTGGCTGTTAACATTTGAGAAGAAATTACATCTAATTCTACAATAATCTTCAAATTTTCAGAAACTAGTTTTAGAGAAATTTCAGCAATAAGGAAGCATATTAGCAAACAGCAAACACATAAACAGGCAAACAAACAAAAAAAAGTCTGCTCGGGGTACAAACAATTCAATTTGTGACTTGAGTATCGCTTAACCCTAAAAAGACTGGGGGCTGATTCAGCCCTCCTCGACATTTTTCGCGATAAATCCGCCGCGCAAAATTTTTTGACCGCGTCGCTCACTGACTTTTTACTTTTAAGTCTCGGGCAACTTTTGAGACCAAAATTGTGACCCCTGGGTACTCGGTTCCGAAATTACGCAACATTTTGTAAGTGCATGCAGACCCCAAATTACTCAAAAACGTGAATTTGTGTACAAATCCAATGCAAATAGTGTTTTCAGCCAAAATTCATAAATGTATCATTATTTTTCCTTTAACTGCTTAAAATCAATTAATTAAGCCCTTGACAATTTACATTGAAAAAACGATAAAAAAACAAAAATTCGAAAAACAAAGAAATACATAAGAAATTTAGAAAACAATAGAAAACATAAGAAAATAAATGTGATGTTGAAATTTTCTAAAAATAAATTTGATCAGATGCCTATCTAGAGTATGTGAAACAAAAATAAGCAATTCAGGGGCATTATTTTATTAATTAGAGCAAACTTATGGTTTTACGCATAAATTAGCATCATTAAAGGTAAATGCTAGTTTTGGTAATGATATCAAAATGAGTTCGTACAGAATCCAATGAAATGACCACCAAAGTGTCTGTTTGTATAAATAAAACTTATGTGCCAAAGAATTCTGGAAGAAATTGTGTAATTGCTGAGAAATCATCAAATAAGCACAGGAAACGGGTAGGGCGTCGGGACCGACGCCCTAAGCAATAATTATACATTGTCCCACGTGCGCTTATCTGTGTTGGGGATCTTCGGCGTGAACATTTTTTCAGCGTAGATTTCAAGATTTCACAAAGTTCAGTTAATGTAACAGTACCAGATCTAGATCCTCGATGATATACTGACAATTAAGCCTTGTTTTACAGACTTTCTCATGAAATCAGTGTTTACTGCAACTACTGGAATTTCTCTTTAATGAGACATGAGATTTTTTGAAGAATTTGATGTTATAGATTTGTAGGTAATGCCAAGGGTAATGCGTGTGCCAATTTTCGTCGCGATCGCGCGATCGACGGCCGAGATCATAAGGGGGGGGGGGGGGGGGGGGGCTGAATCAGCCCCCCGTCTTCTTAGGCGTCGAAATAGCCCAGTCTATTTAGGGTTAAAGAGGGCGCCCTACCATGAATCCGGGGGAATTGTAAAATTCAAAGTGAAATTGTAAAAAAAATGCAAAGGGGTATTTTTTATTCAATGGGTACAATGATTAACCACACCTACATGAATTAAAATGGATTGATGCCAGTATTGGACAGTGAAATCTTTAAAATAATTATCCCAATGATAAATAATAGAGGCCGGGTCCTCTGCAGGTTAATCGGTACAAGGCCTACCTATATATTTCACCAAGAACAGCGTATACAAAGTTATTCCGAAACAGAGTCTCTCTCTGTTATCTCAACAACCATTATGTCTTTGGTGAGAGGATCTTTTAGCATACATGTACTTTGAACATCAGGAGGAAGAGGCTGTGCTTGTTGTACTCTTAAAAATTTGCTACTAATCACAATGTCACTTGTTACCATTAGTCTGTGGAATACATATAAAGTCAAGAGTCAGAGACCAATCAATCCTTGAAATGATAATATGCACTTCCTTCTTGATTGATATTAACAATTTATAGCAAATTTAGAATGAGCCAAGAGATAAACGAATTCATACGTGTATGTGAAGTTACAAACCCTTCATTTTTTTTTTGGCGGGATAAATACTAATAATGATAATGCAACTTTATACATGTATAGATCCCACGTATCTGTCATTTTCATTTTTTGGCAGAAAACTGAGTGAAACCAATCACATCCCTAGTCATGTGTGTTATAGCGATATACAGTAGGACTTGCTTTATGATAGCGATATACAGTAGGACTTTGTTTATGAACAACAAAACAAATTAATAATCTTACCCGGGAATCTTACCTTAAGAATTAATCTTCTCAGAATGACAGCATATATGCAACACGGGATGGAACAGTTTGACATCAAAATGAAGTTGTTTTACATGTATTACTATATAGTTAGTGGAAGTGGAAATGACAGCTTGTCTTAACGTATGTTTAACGAGAATATTTTAGGAAGATACCAGTCTAAAGAACCAGACACCTGAGCCAGACACCCCCCCCCCCTCTCTCTCTCTCCCACCACGCGACGGTGAGTTTCACAGAGATACGGTCTTATACGGTCCCGAAGGGAGCGGGGAGTTTGTTTAATGTCACCCGCAACGTTCGGCACGCGCATAATGGGACACTAACTTGGAACGACTTTTTGTGATAAATACGGCGAACATGTGGTTGGAAAATTGGTTATATCTCCAGAAAATGCACGTATCTGCAGCTAAATTTGGTATCATTGTAAAGCATGAACTATAAAAAAGACCGTCATGGTATTTATAGCGCAGCAATCGGCAGCAATTTGTAAAAGAAATGCTCATGAAAAAAAAATTGCTAAAACCCCCCATTGTCAAATGGTTTCGTCCAAAATATCCTCTGAAGGGATCATCATTTTATCTCGAAAATTTTTGATCACTTAAAACAATCATTCATCAAAAAGTACCGTGAATTAGAAATAAATTAAGCTATCCGTTTTGTTGAAACAATGAAATATCTAAAACGTGTCATTTTCACATGCGGTAGCCGTAAAGGTTCATTTTTCCGGTAATATTGAATAAAATGGGCAACTAATAATCAATTTCATGGAGAAATATTGTATGGAGACATCCTACAGGTTCTTATCTTTCCTTAGAACATGAAAAAAAAAAATTGTTTCATGACCAAAAACCAGTTTTGGCGCACTTTTGCTCTCTCCTGGCCCACTGTGCGTCGTTTTGTAAGGCGTCAATCCACACTTTGCCAACAATTGGGTACCAGTAGTAGGAAACACCGTCATTCTTGTTGACTTAGCAGACGGCGCCTATAACAGGCTGCGAAAAAAGCTATTATTCCAGTGACCGGGTGATTTATTGGTGATCAGAAGCGCTTTGAGAAGTCGTATATTGATAAATCACTATAAAAACCAAATATTATTATTATGTTTTTGGAAACATATGTCCTTTATTTTGTAATTAAACCTAGGTTTAACCCTAGTCTAAACTAGAATTCTAGACCACACCTCTATGGAATACCGAGTTCCACGATACTTCTTCCGTAATCAAGGCAAATAAAATGTACCAACTGATTCATTAAAATTCATTACTACTTTCCTAGTTTAATCTTTATCATGACAAAATAATTAGTTTTTAGAATCTTTTCCAACAGGAATCGAATAATCTTTTTACTTGGTAAATGAGTTGGCATGTGGCACTCCATAAAATTGTGGTCAAATCAGGGGCGGAAATCTCTCCCAAAAGGTAGGGGGACAAAAGGCTAGAAAATTTGACAAGCCCCCCCCCTAAAAAAATAATATTAATAAAAAATAAAAAAGTTATCATCCAAAAAGTGAGGTCATCTCGTCCTAAAATACGGGTTTTATTTCGATTTTTAATAATTTTTTTTCTTGCCATCATAAAAGACCACAAAAAGTAGGGGGACATTTGATATTGTGTCCCCCTACTATTTTGAGTAGGGGGACACGTCTCCACTGTCCCCCTGGGATTTCCGCCCATGGTCAAAGTTAACCCAGGATTAAAGGAGAAATATATTGATTATGAATGTGGTCTTATTATATATCAATGGAAAGGTAATGATGTGGGGATCATCAGTGGGTCATTCAAAAATACCGAAAATAATATAAAAAGGTGAAAATCGCCGATTAAAAAACGCTAAAATGCCCCTCAGAAATATGCCTCGCACCGGTCTCTCAATTGACTGGAATTTGATGACGTCACTGTCTGTACGAGAGGCGTGATTGGCTCTCCCACGTGAAGCTCCACTTGCATGCAAAACCTGTTGCGTGGGTACGTTTTCTCCACACTGTCACTGAATACTTCTATCACGAAATGAAAGAAAACCCAGAATTTTATCTAGATTTGGATTTTCAAATTGATGATTTTAAAGATGAAGAGAATGATGATGTGAACAACACAGTGACGTAGTTGGAGGTTAATTGGGGGAACTATGCCGATGATGATGATGAAAAATTCAACTTGCCTGACGATCACAAGTCATGTACATGCTGATTCGCTACCAACTCATGCAGCTGCTGCTACAAGTGCTAGCTACACCGCGCGGGCCAAATTAAATCCATGAAAATGAATAACCACATCCAGACAGAGTCTATCATAAGAAGGAAAATAATGATATAACTGTACTATACAAACAAGTGAATAATCCGAACCTGAAGGCAAATCAACTCAACGAATAGCAGCAGACGATATGCACCGACGATAAACTTCATGTGGCTGGGATAGATTGTCACTCGTTCTGTTAGATGTAATTTGTAACTCATTAATTTGACAAAATTACGAAATTCGGGGAATTTTTTATCTATATAAAAATATAGTAACATCTCTTATTATTTTTTGTATTACGATAAAACCTGTTTTGAAGGAAAACGTTGAGGTAAACTAAAATAACATGTAATAGATCATCCCCCAACATGCGTAGCTTGTATGTCATTGCAAACAAACCATCTCAAACATGCACGCATTCCTTCCTTGCTCGCCTTGCTGATTGAGAGCTGTGCAACACGTGCATAGATCTATTCTTTCAGTCTAGCTCAGCCAAGGCGAGCAAACAATACGGCATGTGTTGTTGTGATGGTTTGTTTACGATCACATAATAATCATGATAATGGGGATGATCTTTTACATCTAATTTTAATTTACCTCAACGTTTTCCTTCACAACAGGTTTTATCGTAATTCAAAAAAATGATAAGAGATGTTACTATATTTTTATATAGATAAACAATTCCCGAGTTTCGTAATTTTGTCAAATTAATGAGTAAAAGTTACATCTAACAGAACGAGTGACAATCTATCCCAGCCGCATGAAGTTATCGTCAGTGCATATGCCATATCGTCTGCTACTATTCGTTGAGTTGATTAGCCTTCAGGTTCGGATTATTCACTTGTTTGTAAGTACAGTTATATCATTATTTTCCTTCTTATAATAGACTCTGTCTGGATGTGGTTATTCATGTTCAGCATGAATTCAATTTGGCCCGCGCGGTGTAGCTAGCACTTCCAGCAGCATGAATTGGTAGCGAATCGGCATGTACATGACTTCACTTGTGATCGTGTTGCAAGTTGAATTCATCATCATCATCGGCGTAATTCCCCCAATTTACCTCCAACTACGTCACTGTGTTGTTCACTTCATCATCATTCTCTTCATCTCAAAATCATCAATTTGAAAATCCAAATCTAGATAAAATTATGGGTTTTCTTTCATTTCGGGATGGAAGTATTCAGTGACAATGTGGGGAAAATGTACCCTTGCAACAGGTTTTGCATGCAAGTGGAGCTTCACGTGGGAGAGCCAATCACGCCTCTCGTACAGACAGTGACGTCATAAAAAAATCCCCAATTTCGCGGACGTAATTCTGCGTGTTTGAAGCATTCAGAGAGAGAACTTTAAACTATCAATTAACTGAGTTTCATCGGTCTCCATGATAAATGATGTACATCATCGTGTTCTCCTTATTTTTTTCCTTTATTGTGATATATGATTCTCAATTTTTACGATTTTCAATATATTTCTACTTTAACTAAACCATGGCCATCAGAATAACACCGAATAAGATTACCTTCTCCATCTTAGTACAATTATTATGATGACAATCAGCAGCACGATGAAGATTATTCCACCGACTGCTCCACCTACAATAGCACCAGTTGAAGAAGGACCCGGAGGGGGTTCTGTTAATGAGAAAAAAATACATTACAACTGAGAATTGAACGTTAACTAATCAAATGAATCCAGCAAATCACTAATGCCTAATTTTAGCTTTGAATGCATATCCCCTCATATGGTTATGTACACAATATTAATACAAATCGCAACGCAACGAGTTAATTTGTCTTCGTACGTCAGGTCCATGGCAAATGCACAAGATCGAATTGAGGGAAATCTTACCTATTTCCCGAGTTGTCACACTTAAAGCCGGACCCTTTTCTCCTTCACCGTTCAGGCCATCACGAACTGCTGAAATCTGAATCAGATACGACTGACCATCATCCAGACCGGTAACATTGTGCATCAGTGTTCCTGCATCCCCTTGTCTCTTCTTCCTTGATGGCAAAATCCTTGGAGGTCCGACCATAGGAGAATTCATCCATTCCGCATCCTCCCTTCGTCTTCTTGAAGATTCCCTCTCTCTTGGGACACCTGATGCAGTAATAGAGGTGACTGTTTCGTTTCCATCCGAAGAGGTAACGTATACTTTATAACCGATGACAGGACCATCTCCAACATCATCGCCAGGTTCCCAGGAATCCCATGCAATAACCAGATAACTGTAGCCTTGCTCCGCTAATCTAGGCTGGCTGTTGTAGACCGGAAGAACTGAAATGGGCACAAATATTTCAAATAATTTGGTTATAAATGTAATAAATTTCATTTTTCGGACAAGAATGAACCATAGACTCAATTTGGCCCGTGTAATCTAATTTCAAACTGTGTCAAATGTCTCGAATTATATTTCCATTAATGCATTACTAAAAACCCTGTTGGTTACCACGAAAAGCCACATATGCAAGGAACCCCTCGGCATAAGTAAATGAAGTTTCTGCACAATGTGCAATGGGCTTTAGTTCTAATCTGCTTTAAAAATTTCCCACCCTATTCCAACAATAATGATGCCAACGTATATTATATATTCCTGTATAAATGTATGGCTGTATATGTAACAACATTCATCGATGTCTCTTTACACCAATTTCGTGGATACATGGCTTGTGGACACAGCACATACAGGCTATCCCCCACAATGTCCAATGCAAAATGATTTATTCGAAAATCCAATAAAATACTTAGCCTTCCTCACTACAAACTTCCCTTTCGTAATTTCACTTGCATGACTGTGGCGCAGAATAGTCGATCACACTCAAGTCTACTTATATCATGTACATGCTTGAATATTCGATGCAAGGATTATTGAAAAAAGTTCATTTAAATGATTCAGAACCTACCAAATGTCCCCTGAGGGCGTAAGCTGATATAAGCAAGTCCCTCGTCACTGGTCGAATTGCCAACAAAACAGTAAATTGTTTTAGTTTCTATGTCATCAATGGAAAGTGTAAAGTTCGATTGTAACGATGATCCATCACTGATGTCAGTAGAAGTTGCAGTAACGAAACTTTCAGTTGAGAAGTCCCCAATAGAGGCTCTCATGGAGAGGCCGTCGTCTGAGTTGGAAGCGAATGTGCAGGAAATGATTGCCGTGCCTGGATTCGTCTTTTCTCTAGTAGCGGTAAAACGATCTTCAGAAAAGAAAAGTTTTAAACAGAAAAAGTGATATCTTAGTGGTGGGTTCATGAAAATTATATTTTAAGAACTGTATAATGGCCAATGCAAAATGCAGCATATCCTGCTAGCAAATGTTTGCATAAGCCATAATTAAGCAAAGGGATGCTGTGTACTTTTTAACTAACTCAAGTGGATTAAAAACTTTGGAATCTATATATTTCAATTATTTGAGGACTGAGACTGTCATTACTGCTCATTCCCGAACATGAACTGTCGGTGACGTTCTCTTAGAACTATCATGTGGTTAAGCAATTTGATACTATTGTTTTTTAAGCTATTTTAATCTTGAGGACTTTCTCTTTTGATAGAGTTTATCCCTAAAAAGTACACTTATTTGTGCCTTTCATAAATAATCAGGTTAAGGTGAGGGAAAGATAAAACATCATAGTCGGCGGGCAATTCGTGGTCATTTCTTAGAAGTAAAAAATTGAAATAGCCCTTCCATACTAACCTGTTTGGCAATTGTCTCCAGACCATCGTGGATGACATGAAGTGCACGAACCTGACTCATCACACGTGACGGTAGCAGCACAATGACATGTCTTAGAACAGGACTCGAAACATCCTGCAACTGCAAGATGTAAGCATAGTTCAAAGTAACTGATAATTATATTTATAATGATGATGATAATAATACTAGATTAATTAAGAACATAATAAATACTTAATTTTCTATGCTGTAACTTACTCTTCTACATAATTCGATATATTGTTCTCTTAATTCATAATGTATTTTTTTTGCATTTGCAGTGTATCAGCCTGTAAATGTCAAGGTTGTGGTAGTTGTAGAAATAGTAGATCCACCAATATTCTCTTTCATATGCGGATCCAGGGGCGCCCCCTATTGGCGGATCAAAATAAAAAAGAAATGGAAGGAAAAGAGAGGAGAAAAAAGAAAGTGGAGGAAGACGGGTGAATAAATTAAGATTGGGGGGGGGGGGGAGACTTGGAAAATAGACACTTTCATGTATTTCATTACTACAGTTTCTACCATAATATATGCACTACCATTTAGTCATACATAAAATGTAGAAATGGCTTACATGTAGCACATCTGTCTGGCTTTTCTGGTGATTCAGCGACAAACCCAATCTCACATTGTCCCTCTGATGATATACAGAACCCAGAATCCTTCTCGCACTCTGACAGATCAGGACAGTTACAGAACTCGGTACAATTGATTCCATAGTAACCAACAGGACACACGGATGGAACTGTGATGATAATAATATTGATGATTAAGACAAGGTGCTTTATATAGCGCTTCCTACAATGCGCTTTGAAAGAAAATCTCATTGCTTGTTTGTTAAATGATTTCCTACAAAGGTTAGTTTAAAACAGGAATAAAATAGGGCGTCCTCATTGTTCGTTTCACGGCTTATGAACTGCATAGCTGAATCCACCATTCCAAATACTAATATTGACGAAATCAGCTGGATGTTAGCCTAGTGCAATAACGACGAATGCGTCAGTGGTACAACTACAACATTTTCAAATGAAAAAAAAAATGTTTCAGTGCCCAAAGACTGCAAGCATTATGTTTCCACGATGGGCTTATCCATTCGGTCTATATGTAATGTTATAAACCTCTCTTTAAGAATGTCGAATAATCCGTTCCTCTGATTTGGTAAAAACTGAGGTCATATGAACGACCATGCCTGCAAAACAACAAACAAAGGTGGTACCCAAGGCAAACGGGCATAGTTAACAAGATTTATGCCCGTTGCCCCCTGACCCGCCCCTTACCGACGGGCATAGCAAAATTTGGCTGAGATCCCCACTTGATTGCATGCAAAATTTTGCTTTCTGTGGCGATTGCGGATACCATATCCGCGCAATGTGATCGAAAGTTTTAGACAATTTTCTTTCATTTACGCGCTTATTGCGCAAGTGTACGCAACCGATATGACATATCGATGGAATGGTGCCGATCTTTGACTTTTGCTTCTTAATTCCTGTTGAAATATATGGCACTATATTGAAAAAAGACTAACTTATTAAGGACATAACGGATGTATCGACCATCAAGCCTTGTTGCAGTTGATTTGTTTTGTTCAAGAGCATGCTCACAATAGGTGAGTCGGGTGAAAAGATTAAGACGGACACTGAACTAAAGTTAGATTTACAAGAGTCTAACGTTACTAACGATCTAGACTAGACCTACTCCTTAGTGACAAACGACAACGTTAGGTACTGTTGTCGTGGTATCTAACATTAGATCGGGAGTTAAGAGTAGACTCAACACCTAGAACTGAGACCTAGGCCTACTATCGTTCCGTTTAATCTGACGTAGCCGAGATCACGTTAAATCTAGACGTCAATGGAGATTTAGATCTAAGACTGTTAAGGTAACTTAGTAGTTCAGGCCCAAATTTGGTTCCTAAAATATCAAGATCTAGGCCTTGTAATGGGTATGGAGTCTATGGACTGCATTGGTATTCAACTTAGAGACTTAACTTCAGGGGCAGGGCTAAGTTAGGGCCTATCATTAGCCTGGGGCCTAGGGCTTTCAGACCTAACTTGTCAAAATCTAGATTAGACCCTAGATCTCATGTTTGAGTCGGTGCATAAAATATATCTCGACTGCTTTTACATTCGAGACACGGTAGTTTCTTTCGGCTCGCGGGTACCGCATCGGCCAGATTATGCTCTCGTTGCGGTCCCCTTGAGCCTCTAGAAACAACCATGCCTCTCAAAGCAGTCCATATATCTATATTGTTCACCATAAAGTCTAAAAAATACTCTGTATTTAACAGTATAAACCTATAAAATCTAATTGTAGCAAGAAAAATACATTATACCATACGTAAAAGGCTAAATGTTTAAATGCGGTCAAATAACTAGAGAGAGTAATAACAAGATTTGGTATGATAAATAAGAAATTACTATAACAAATTAATTATCAACAAATCATATCGAAGAGTTTCAGTAGCTTTGAACTGTCATTAACATTATGAAACAGGGCCCGGTCCAGGCGCGAATCCAGCATCAGATCCTACAAAGCAATTAATGTGTCAAATTGTTTGGGGACAATAGTGACTGGCTTATGCCGAAAGGGTGGGTGATGTCGCGTTAGGGTGTGTTGACATTAACGCGAAGATTCGTCCAAAGCCCCCCCCCTCCGGCTTGGCCGAAAGGGTGCGCTTGGAGCGTTACGTCACGTCGCGTTCACTGGAACGCATCCATTCGTCCAAAGCCCCCCCCCCCCGGAAGTGCCGAAAGGGTGCGTTTTATTTTGTTTTTAATAATAATAATAATAATAATACTAAAAATAATACTAATAATACTACTACTACTACTAATAATAATAATAATTACAATAATAATGATAATAATAATAATAATAATAATGGTAATATTAATAATAATTATAATAATAATTACAATAACAATAAGAAGAAAAAGAAGCAGAAGAAGAAGGAGGAGGAGGAGGAGAAGGAGAATAAGATAATGATGATGAAGAACAAAAACAATAAGAAAAATAATATCCCCATCAACAATGATTAATAATGATAGTAAAAAATAATTATAATATGAAGGAGACGAAGAGGGAAGAAGAAGAAGAAGAAGTAGAAGTAGTAGTAGTAGTAGAAGAAGAAAATGATGCAGAAGAAAAAGAAGGAGTATACGATAATGATGAAAATGTCACAGACAACGATAATTACAAAAATACAAATTTAGTAATAATCATAATGATAGTAATTATAATAATATGAAGGAGAGGAAGAGGGATGCAGAGAAAGAAGAAAAAGAAGAAGAAGAAGAAGAAAATAAAAAACTAAGGAATTATTTTAATTACAATAATAATAATCTAAATAATAACATGCTCCTTCTCCTATGGATCATAATAATAAAAATAAAAATAATAATAATTATAATTATAATGATAATGATAAAAAATGCTTAATGATAATAATAATAAATAATAATAATAATAATAATAATAATGATAATAATAATGATAATAATAAGAAGAAATAATGATAATAATAATGATAATAATAAGAAGAGGAGGAATAAGAAGAGGAAGAAGAAGAAGCAGAAGAAGAAGAAAAGAAAAAACGAAGGAATTATTTTAATTACAATAATTATAATAATTAATCCAAATACTAACATGTGTCCTATGATCATAATAATAATAAAAAAAATGATAATGATAATTATAATAATGATAAAAATAATACTTAATGATGATGATAATAATAATAACAATAATGATAAGAATAATGATAATAATAATATTAATAATAATAATAATAGTAATAATAATGATAGTGATAATAACAGTAATAATGATAATAATAATAAAGATAAGAACGATGATAATAATGATCATTATAATAATAAAATATCACAGATGATTATCATCATCATAATCTTTATCATCAACATAATATAAAATAATGACAATAATAATAATAATGAATTATAATAATAAATAAAAATAAAAAACAAAATCATCGATCGAAGTGAGAGGCTTCTAGGCTGCAACCACTGGTTTCATGGCGCCGCTCTCAACCAATTGAGCTATTCGTGCATTGCAGCCATGTCGTGGTCTTTACTTCTCTAAGTATATATCCCCTGGTATTGAGCAATGCCCGAACGCATGCACGCCGCGCTACATTGTCTCTGGTGACGATAATGTCGAAACGGTGACACGAGGAAATTGAGTTCCTTTTCCGCAGAATCATGCATTTTTCAAGAAAGAGTGATGCAAGTACTTGCTTGAAAATATTCTTAAGACATTTCAACGATTCATTTTGATTCTAGGTAAGTTAAGCTTCTTTAAACTCGGATCATTTCTGTCGCCACTGTTCAGATATGCTTCTGCAGCGATGAGCGGATCGTGCCATCGCCCTGCCGCCCTGGCTAGCCGTCCGGCCGTACTGTACTAGGCCGTACGCCTGAACGCGAAGGTTCGGGAAAAGCCCCTCCGGTTGTGCCATTTGGGGGCGTTGTCGACACTGACGCGCCCTAACGCTCCCAACATACCCTTTCGGCCAAACCGGGGGGGGGGGGGGGGGCTTTGGACGAATCTTCGCGTTAGTGTCAACACCCCCTAACGCGACAGCACCCACCCTCTCGGCATAAGCCATAGTGACTCTAGCATTACGCTTGTGCATGGGCCCATACATTTATTTGTTATAGCACAGCTGATGCGTGATACGCTAGTGCTCTCTACCAACTCAACAAACCTTGACAGCCTTCTCCTGACCACCCATCCTCACAGCTTCCTTCACAGCTTCCAGTGAAAGCATCACATGGCACCCCTCCAGCACAGTGACAGTATTGAAGGCAGTCAACGCCGAACTTTCCTGGAGTACATTCTGTAAATTTAAACGAGTGCAATAAGCATGATAAGAGGGACGTACATTGTATAAAGGAGAGATAATTCATGACAAATCCTTCCACAGGAAGGACGACAAATTTCCTTTGATAGGCCGTTGCTATTTATTTACACATTTTCCTGGCATAATGAGTTTGTAAAAATTAAGTTCTAAAAACGAACATAAAATACATAAAACCAGTAGGAACTTGGGAAATTCCAAGAGATGACATAGGGGCAATTCTATAATATGGAAACCTCGTACTTTATATCAATTAAAAAAAAAATCATTGGTATGATTGACCATTTAAAGCTTTCCGACACTTGACAATGTTTATATCTGTCAGGATGCGTTTGTATGAAGTAGATAATACAATTGATTATAATTTCGGTGAATTAACTGGATACATGCAGGTATAATCTTCTAGATATCATTAAAGACACGGTTGATTTGTATTGATTAATGGGTACTCCGTTCCCGATACACCGATGTATGAGCTCATAACAGCTCTTTAATCTGAATGTAGATAATTATCGTTATTTCGTATCGATTATTGCTCCAGGACTTACGTTCTTCGCAGTATATCCCTGTATAACCAGAGAGGCAGTCGCATCCATAAGGATCGGGTAGGCAGATCTGACTTCCGCTGCAAGCATCCAGAACATTACCAACACCACATTTGATCTCGCATTCCCATCCAAATTGGTGTTCCCCGCATGCTGCAATAAAGAATTTGTTACTTTAACCATATTCAACGAGAGCTAGGTTTTGTGGTTCTGTCATGCCCTAAAGAAATAGATTTCCTAAATTTGCTTTTCTCTTTTTCTCTTTCTTTAGGCCTTTTTAGTTTTAAGATTGTACTTGACTTATAACAATCTTACGTCTCTTTAAGAAGTGTATACAATCGACAGAGCATATGTACGATTATGCCAAACTGCCAAATTTGCGTAGTGATTGTCTTGGTTGTTTCCTTTTCATAGGAGACTCATTAATGTCCGTGTGTGTTCATTTCTATCTTCCACTGTTATATTGATATTGCTTTAACTTTGAAATAGTATCCCTTATTTTATTTTACAGAGTGTGAGATGGCGACTCACCAGTTAAACAGTTCTTGCCCATGAATCCTGGAGGACAGATACACGTTCCTGATTGAGGATGACAGATTCCTCCATTGTAGCAGTTATCACACAAACGATCACATAACGGTAGGTTCCATCGACCACGGGGACAATCTATTAAAAATGAAATGTGGCAAATACAACACAATCCTTAATGATTAATTATGTTTTTCATCTATATGGTGACTGGGATATTGGTAGAACACAAGTTGGAATAATCATTGTCGGTGGTCTATAAGAAAAGCAACATTAAGATTTTCGGTCATCAGAACACTGAAGGCCTAAAACTCATGATATATGTACATCTTCGAGTCTACACAACACAGCGAATATATTAAAGAGCAATGGAATTCTAAAATGTCATTTAACGTTAATTTAATTTTCATGTTTTTAGAATGAGATATTTCGAAAAGAATCTATGAATAATGCAAATTACAATTATCGTAGAAAAGTATGTTCGGACTAATCACTCAAGAATAATATAATTAAAATCTTCAAAAAACAACAACCGTACTATCAAAGTGAGATATTACTTTCTTCTAACTCTTCTAAGTTGTATACGTACACATCATATGTGTGTGTGGGTGTGGATATTTGATGGGTGAGTGTGCATGATTGGTGACATTGTGAATATTTATTTGTGTTGCAGCGATTTTCTTAATAGATGTACTTAGCTTCTCTTGCACTATTGTCAGAAAAAATGAACAGAAATTAACAACTTACCACTAACTATGACGCGAATCAAACTGTAAAGACGGTTGTCCACTGCATTGTTTTGGAATGTTCCGTAGACATCTGCATCGCTCTTAGATGCTGAACGAATAGTATAGGACAGAACTCCATCTCCACTTGGAGATAAAGATCCTTCTGCAAAATTTGAGAAGGTGCTCCACCGGATCTCACCCGTCCCTGATGAGTAGCTATCAGTGGTAGAAACTGAGAGCGTGATGTCATCACCGGAATAAACTGTTTTGGTGAGACGACCGTCACCTGGTTGAAAATGTCCTAGAAACCGATTTGCCATTGGTAGAAAACATTGATAACATGCACTGTGAAAATATGAAGTGCTAATTTAGCACTTCATTTTTTACAGTGTAACAAATCAAATGTTATCGGCCATAACTTGAGAGATCAAATGAAACGTTTGTTTTTCGTGTATGGATTATTAAATAGCATCAAACAAGTATGATATATCTCCCAACCCTACCTTCAGTAAGTGGCGATAAAAAGTGCATTTTCAAATTTTACCTACCAACCCAAATCCAACAATATGTCGTCAATAAGGGATTTTTGAGATTCTTATTGAGCTTGAAAATTCATATAAATGAATATCACCAATAACCCGGCGAGTACTTGATTAAATTAAGAAAAAAGATTCAATGCTTAACAAAATAAGCAGAAAACACCTTTTAAAGTTTGTGTTCGCTCGGGCACAAGATGTGCACAACTGTGCAATCTCAATAAAACTTTTGAGCATTTTGCAAATAAAGGATGTCAAAGAAACTCCGATAAAACCTTTAACATTTGAATTTTGGACAGTATTACGAAAAAGAAATGTTCTTTCAGATAAGTTACTTTTCAAAGACCAAATTATTGAAATTACCCCCCAAAATCCTAATGATATATTGTTTGTAGGAGGAGAGTGTGATGACAAATCTAAAACTTTGTCATCCGAAATACAATCTTTGAAATAGTATGATCATTTTGTCCATCTTTTCAAAGTCACATTTCAGGTAATATCATTATATAAAATGGCTTCGTTGCAGAAAACGCAGTCTCCATGATCAAAGACAAGTCTTTAATTCGTGCTATATTTGGAATTTTGAAATCATTTTCTTTTCTAATTTCTGATAATTGTTTGATGACAGCTGTTTCTGTATTGGTGAATGAAAGGATTTTTATGGCGGGATGGGATGGAGAAACGTCGGTTGATTTTCTATTAAATGTCTACTTTTAGTCCGGCAGCCCAGGAGGTTTATTCAACCGAAAGCCGGACAAGCAGATGACCCCATAGCTGGATAGCATGGACCATGAAGTTTACAAAAATGCATTGCTGCCGGGTTCTATGCGTGGTCTTCCCTCCGAAATGACGTAATATATGACGTCACTACAAAATGGCCGTAGTTCACCATTTTTCAGACATTGTACACATAGCAGGAAGTCAAGGGAGAATATCTCAGCCTAATCATGCATGTTTTGTATGAAACTTTCAAAATATATTGTTCAAGTAGCTGATAGAAAAAATGCCTCTTTAATTTCCAAGTGGATTCCAAAATCAAAGCTAGCTTTACTATTTAGCAGAAATACCCTTTTGTCTGCATGGGGGCTCAATCACTGCATTTTTTTTACAATAAAGAATGAAAATAGACATAAAAGTTGGAAAAGTTCGGTAGCCCATGAAGGGGGAAGGCTTCAGTGTGCTACCACATCTTTATATGTAACTGATAAAGAAGATCCTACTTTGTCATCTTGTGGTTACAAAACAAAAACAAGGGCTTTACCGCAATGCAGAAACAATGTTTGCCTCAATTTTCCGAGAAATTGGCAAGATACGAAAAAAGATTGGGTGACTTTGGCAGCCCCCTGACATGCCTGAAGGGTAGGTTTTACTATGCCACAACTTCTTTATATGTAGCTGATAGAAAATAGCCTATTCTTTGTCTCTAAGTGATTTAAAGGAAAAATTACATACTCAAAACAAAATTTTTCCAAAAAGCACGATATTATGAAGCTATGGATAATGGTGTGGTACTGTATGTAACATTTTACTGGTTCTTGTGGGACTATGCTTTAAGGTGCCCGAGAGTAATTGCATGCAAAATGAAAATGCAGAGCAATGCCTCGAACTTCTATCTTTTTCAAGAGATTTAATTAACGTAAAAATTGCTTTGTGTGGAAAACGCCTTTTACCCTCATACACATGATACAAGTAATACATACATGTACCTTTCTATCGATCGCTAAGCACGTTACATGCATTTCTGCATGTTTGGCACAGCAACAAAGGCGATCGGATGCAAGATGTAAATTCACATGAACATTTTGGTTCAAAATTTTTGATGAATTCTTTTTTTCAAAATATATTAACCGGACTATATTCAGAAACAATTTCAACCGATTTCTATCCAAATCATATAGTGAAATGCGTATTGATTTAAGATTGTCCCATTGTCAGACTTCGTGCAATACAATATAAAAATAATTGATTTTCATTAAAAAAAGTCTAAGAGGGCCCCCAAAGATATCAATTTTAAACCCCGTTGGACACGATTTTGGGAAGGGAACATCAAGATTCATTAACTAGACATTTAAGGCAAATACCAAAACGTTGAGTGAAAATATTTTGATGGTACACAGGAACCCCTTATCCGACTCGACTAACGATGCAGGCATACATGGTATAGGTTCGTTGTTGAAAACTAGGCTGAAAACGTAGCCTATAGACTGCCCAGTGGGCAATCAATCTTTGCTGAAATCATTGATTTATCAGCAGAGACATAATAAAGAGGAAAATATGTTGTTTGGAAGATTTAATATCATGCAAAATGCAGGAAACATCAATAAAGTAGGCATATCGTTCGCACACCTCAGCTATGTGGTGAAAATAGGCCAAAAACGCACGATTTCTATGTGCGCACCATATTGAAAAGGGGGCTGAAATCACAGTCTATAATGTCATTTTCAATTACTGTTATATATTTTCTTAAAGTAGAGATGTAGATAAAGAGAATGATATTATGCTTGAGAGGAAATATATCAAATAAAGTACACTTAAAAAGAAAATAAATTTGTAAATCGATTTTCGAACATTTTTTATGCGAGAAATCTCCAAAACTAAAGATATGCAAATTTCATTACGTAATTTGCATATGTAAACAATAATTTCTGTTCGTGAAATTTTGGAAATCCCTTGTGCACTACTTGAACAATATATTTTGAAAGTTTCATACAAAACAAGCATGATTTGGCTGAGATATTCTCCCTTGACTTCATGCTATATGTACAATGTCTGAAAAATGGTAAAATATGGCCATTTTGTAGTGACGTCATATATTACGTCATTTTAGAGGGAAGACTACGCATAGAACCCGGCAGCAATTCATTTTTGTAAACTTCAGGGTCCATGCTATCCAGCTATGGGGTTATTTGCCTGTCCGGCTTTCGGTTGAATAAACCTCCTGGGCTGCCGGACTATTTCTATTTAATTTCTACTTGTATTTTGTTTAGAGAATGTCTAAACAATTGCAACCATGACTTAAACATCTTGCATGAATTTTTGTCTCTTGATTATTCTGAATTTTCTCCTTGTAAGAAATATTTCACACCTGATGAGTTTAACACATATATTGAGAGTAGAGCAAAATCTGCAAATCACTTTTCATGTATCCACTTGAATTCAAGAAGTCTACTCAATAATTTTGATAATATAATTTAATTTTTAAACAGTGTGAAACTTAAACCTACAGTAATTTGTGTCACAGAAACCTGGTTTCGGGAGCACACTGTACACCCTTTGTGTAATATAGATGGATATAAATTTGAAGGTGTTAGCCGTTTATCAAGAAGAGGGGGAGGAGTTGGAATTTTCGTAAATAATAGTGTGCAATATACAAGGCGCTCCTACTTAGAACATAATGATAGTTGTATAGATAGTGTATTTGTGGAAATCGTCAGTAATAATTCTGGTATAATTGTTGGTTCAATCTATAGGACCCCAGATCAGTCAATTGATGATTTTTTTGAGAGATGCTCCAATGTTTTAAGTATTGTAAATAATGAAAATAAAATAGTTTATTTATTAGGTGATTACAATATCAATTTATTAAATGTGGGTAAAGTGCAATATGTTGATAATTTCATTAACTTATTATTCTCACATCACATGTATCCATTGATTGACCATCCTACCAGAATCACGGATGACACAATTTCTTTGCTTGATAAAATAATCACCAATGATATACATGCAGACAAAGTTGAATCGGGAATACTAATAACTGACATCAGTGATCATTTACCTGTATACTCTATTAGCTGGAACGACATCAACACACAGCAAAACTTAGATAAACCGCTTCGAATATTCAATGATAGTAGTATTAAGTGTTTTCTAAGATCCGTTCTAATGGTCAGTTGGTCTTGCCACAATAATAATCCAAATGCAAATTACGTGCATTTTTTAGAGAAGTTTTTAAATGTGTATAATTCATGTTCCCCTTGGAATATTTGAAGAAAAAACCTAAAAAGAATAAACCGTGGATTAATTTTGATATTCGAAAGTTGTCAAAGAAAAAATGTCGTTTATATCGACTTTATCTAAAAAATCCATCACCATATCGAAAAGAAGTGTACAGAAAATGTAGAAATAAAGTCAGTAATATGATTAAAGAAGCTAAAAAACATTATTTCTTGGAAAGTTTTGCAAATTCCAAATGAAATATGAAAAAAAACTTGGAATATTGATTTTTTAAATGTAATAATCAAGTATTCTATGATACCTCTGATATTTGTAATGTATTCAATTAATATTTTATCAATATTGTCACTAAAATGAATTTTCCTGTTGATCAGAGTAATAATTTAAATTTGAATTTTGTAGATTTTTGGATAAAAATCCAAGGACTTGTTTTTTTCAAACCCATCACTTGTACCGAGATAATTGATATTGTGTCCAACATAAAAAGCGATTGCAGTCTTGGGTATGATGATATTTAAGTATCAAGGTTATAAAAATCAATACATATTTTATGTCGACCCCTTTGCGCAATATTCAATCAATGTTTAGATCTCGGTATATTTCCTGATGAATTAAAGATTGCTCGTGTTTATATGGTCCAAGTGAAAATGTTTCAAATTACAGGCCCATATCAGTCTTGCCAATTTTTTCTAAGATTTTAGAAAAGTGTATATATAATAGATTATTTGATTTTATTAACAAGTGCAATATATTATCTCTCCATCAATACGGTTTTCGTGCTGGTCATTCAACTTCTTCGGCTCTTATTGATTTTTTCTATACTGTTACCAACGTACTTGATAATAAGAAATATTTGATAGCAATGTTTTTAGACTTGAAAAAGGCTTTCGATACAGTTGATCACGCTATTTTATTGAAAAAACTCGAATTGAATGGCATAAGAGGTATTGTACTTAAATTATTTAAAAGTTATCTATCCAACAGAAAACAATATGTTGAAATATCCAAATGCAAATCACAGCTTCAGATTGTCTCATGTGGGGTTCCTCAGGGTTCTATTTTAGGACCGCTGTTGTTTATCCCTTTTATTAATGATCTTAGTAAAGTATCCAACTTGTTACATTGTATTATGTTTGCTGACGACACTATTTGTTTTTATCTCACAAACTATCATGTTTACACAATTTATTCAATTCTGAACTTGAATTAATATCTCAGTGATTTTATGCAAAAAAAAAGATAATTAATCTTGCCAAGACCAATTATATGATCTTTAGTAATTTAAGTTTACCAGATAGTCTTTCAGTAAGAATGTTCAATACAGATATTAAGTGCAATAAGCTTGCCAAAATATAGGGAATATGTATAGATTAAGATCATTTCCCAAGGAGATTTTAAAACTGATGTATTATGCCATTATACAGTACGTATAAAAAAACAGGACAGATTTAAATAGTCTATAAAATTTTAGTTTCAAATTATTATGTCTATATTTTGGTGTTAATAGGTGCTCTAAGGTCTTGTCTTTCAAATGCTATAAAAAAGAATAGTTTAGTTCATGCTTGAGCGAACACGGGACGTTTTTGTTGGGGGTTCAAAAAAGGGCTTGCGCCAGAATTGCAGAATATGAGTAATATGATGTTCGGACTTCTTGCTAATTAGCAGACTTCCTCTTAACCTTTTCATTATCTTTGCCATAATTTTCAAATCATGTGGTCGAAATTCATTTTCAGATCTATTTATTTGCTTGAATTATTCTGTTCTTTCTTTTAAATATGCTATCTGTTAGCTTTGAATATTCCTTCTTCAAGCTAAAATTATTTTTTTTAATTATGGGAGAGCATGGATTTTTTTTTCAAATCTTTTCATTATGTGCTACAAAGGTTATGGTGCCTTTTGAACAAAGCCACACAGATGGGCGGGCGCTCGGGTTGCTCCCCCCTCAATTAAAAAAATCATGACCAAGGAAAGATAAAAAGTAAAATATGATATCATTTTCTGAATATTAAGTCAAAATCTATCATAAAATTTGATATTGTAATTAAAAAAAGTGGGAATATTGGCGTGCTCACTTCGCTCGCTCACAACTTTTTAATACATTTTACCCGATCTGCCATATCTAGCTCCCTCAAAATTGACTAAATACACCATTGTCATTGAAAACATGAATCCCTTCCTGTGTTTCCTGTCAAGCAATTAAACTTGGTAAAGGAATTAATGACCCCTTGAAAAAATAGATTCATGTCTTTTAAAGGTGCATAACTTTATTTGTTTCACATAATAAAACGATTTGAATAATCACAAGTTTTCCCAATTAATAATTCAAATCTTCTTGCTTGGGTTGACAAAATAAAATCTTCTTTTCTCAGTTACTTATGAAGGAAAATTTAAAGGTAAGAGAAGTTTAAATGAAAAAACAAAATAATTCAATTGAATAAATAACTGACAGCATAATTCAAAAATTGTGGCACAGATAATGAAAAGGTCAAGAGGAATTCTCCTGATTAGCAAGAAGTCTGGTCATTGTATTGCACATATTCTGCAATCCTTGCACAAGCCTCTTTTTGAACCCCCGACAAAAACGTCCCGTGTTCGCTCAAGCATGAATAAAATTTATTTTTTTAAATTGCATTTCAAAGATAAGACCTTAGAGCATCTATTAACACCAAAATATAGACATCATTATTTGAAACAAAAATTTTATAGACTTTTCAAATCTGTCCCGTTTTTTTTATACGCACTGTATATCCATACCTCAATTATGGTATTCTAGCCTGGGGAAGTGCAAGTAGCATTCACATTTATAGATTATATATTTTACAAAAACGTGCAATAAGAATTATGTCTCATGCTCCTTATCTTGCCCAAACGAATCCTCTATTTGTTGAATTGAAAGTATTAAAATTTTGTGATATTCATGCATTTCACATTTTTATATTTATGTAACAATAACCTCTTGCCAGATTATATCAAAACATTCTTTAAGTTCAATAGTGATTTCCATGGATACAACACAAGAAATGCAAAGGATTTTCATTTACCTAAGCCAAGACTTTCATCTTTTAAAAACTCAATTTTTTTTTCAAGGACCACAACTCTGGAATTCTGTTTATGTAGATATCAAGCATATTCAATCTCATATTCAATCAAATGTTTATTTCTATTTGTTTTTTTTTCTATTTTGTTAATACGATGCTTTGTATACGTAGTGTTTTTGTTTGGATTTTTATGAGAAAATAAATTGAAATTTAATTTCATTATCTCAGTCAAATGTCAGATTATTTTTAATGTACTTTATGTTCGTACGTACTGTCTTGTGAGAGAATTGTCACATCTGCTGATGTTGAAGTACCGGTGATTGTAGATGTAGTGGAGCACTTATAAACGCCAACAGACGTCGCTTCATCAGGTAGGTTCTGTGTTAGTCCGCCATTTAGAGTTTCCTCCGAGCCCGGTACGTCCAGTGTGTAGCCTGCAGGAGTGGGGCTTGGTCTAACTCCCCTCTCTGTGTAGATTATGGTATTCTGTGTGTTGTCCGGTGAGAGAACGCAAGAGAAAGTTGGAGCGTTCCCAGGGCTCCCGAAAGGTGTTGACGTCATCGCAATCAAATGAAGTGGAGGTACTGCAGAGAAAAGATCATACAAATTAGAAATAGTTTACCGACTGCAAACCTAGAAATATTAGCTAAACTATATGGTACGAGTAGTTGCATCATCTGTATTCTTTTACTTTTTTGTATTATTTCTTATTTTTTCTATTTATCTATTTTCTATTTTCATTTATTTATGTAATATATAAGTATATTTACATGTATGCATGTATACATAATGATACATACATACATGTATATATATATATATTTTTTTTTTTTGGGGGGGGGGTTACGCAAGTTATGTCATTAACAAAGCCGATCATGACGAAGATGTTAATGTTTATCGTGATATATTCACATGAGTTGAATAATTATTGAAAATCTTCTCGTACTGCTACTTAGATTCCGAGCTGAACATGATTTAGGACCTGTTAATGGATGTGACGTATACATAGACGGTAATGATAAAAATTGTTATAGCCTATTATATGCCTTTCGTTAAAGAACATCTGATTGATTCCCCTGGCCACTTTGCTCTTGTGGGTCGACATGATTCCTTGGAAATGTCACCCCCTCAGAGATGTGAAATGGTAAAATGTAAATAGAAAATATGTGCGACAATATCTATATGAAAAAGGAAAATGTTTCAGTTCCAACAGGGTTGTTGTATTTTTGCTCCGCTACGCATGGCTGATTAAAAAACTCCATAAATGTACTCCCATGAAAGAAAAAATTGACATATGGGAGGTCAATTAAGTTTCCGAACTGACGAAAAATTGCAAATAAGTCGATTGTATGGAACTGTTGATTTGAATAATCAAATTTCGACAAAGACTCCTTGGTTTTGCTTTGTCATAAAGGGTATTTGACAATACATTTTCTTTGTTCTTGGATCTCTGTACGTCGCTGGGTGAAGATCCCCAATAAATTATCCAATTAATTCAGACCTACCTTCTGGTTTCTCGCACACAAATCTCAATTGAGTGCTACAAAAAAGATCATTCCAACCAATGTTTGAATTCCTCTCCACACAATGTTCGTACCCTTCATAATTATCCGGGTTCATGCCGATCCATAGTGAATATCTGCATGTTGGTGCAATCACAGAAATATGTTATTGATGAATTATAACATTGCTTACATATTAGTATGAAGATAAATAGTTGTTACTGATTAAAATGGGTAATCGAGGCTACAGTATCAACATTTCAAGAAGTAGAGTAAAATCAAGCAAGCACATACCGACAATGACATGATAATAATAATAATAATTATACCAACATGCTTATATAGCGCATATCACTACCGAATGCGTCACTACGCATTTGATTGGATATCTTTACCATGGCTTTAGCGCCACAGCCTTTTAAAGCGCGATGGCATTTTAAGGAATAAATTCCTGCCTGGTACATCAGCTGGGTCGGAGGAAATTACGCCATGGCTTGGATTCGAGCCCACGACCCTCTGTTTCAAAGTCTGTAGACTAATCCACTTGGCCTCAACACTCCATATAAAACGTCGGATGAAAATAATAATAACAAAATATATCAATTCTTGAAACATTAGTATGCATGTGATGTAGCTTAATATGCGACGAGTCAGATAGTGATATCTTGTATACATTCTCGCTTTCTTAAAATATATAAATATAAAAAAATATATATATTATTCTATCTCACATGATCAGTTAAAAACCACATAATTAATGATCTTCAATATTGAGAGTTATGATTGAGTGGCACTGCTTGTTATCATTATTCATTATTTCAACCTTCCAATAACTGCTTAGAAAGTGAGTCGGAAAAACATAATTATTAAATCACCAGTCTACAATTGCTATCACCATAGGCAATGCAGTAAGGATTCCCTTATAAGGCATTTTTTTACAATGATTGCATCGGAAATGATCATTGAAATAATGTCCCAATTAATACGTAGTAAAACATGAAATTATTTTCATCAAAATCCTTCAAAGTATAAAAGAGGCCTAGATTAGGCCTCTCTTTCAAAGTGTTACCTTAGCTACAACATGGAATGAAAGAGTAACACCAGTTTTAAATTCACCTCGTTTACCGGAAATTAAATTTTGTTTCGCTAGCACAGAGCGTGATTATAGGCACCGTTTTCTAACGGCCACGGTGACGATGGCGGTGGCGTCGTCTACGTTGAATTTACGTAGATTTTTTTGTACTACTACTACTTCTACTACTTGTTCTACTAAAACTACTACTACCACGACACTACTACTATCTCTAACTACTACAACTGTTAATGATGTAGTAAATGTAACTGAGAAGTTCACGAAAATAAAGGAAGAAATATGATACGATAAATCTTACCCCCGTTTTGCTTAATAACGTGCCATCAGCCCATCGAAAATTATTTTCGCTACTTAGATCATCTAGCCCGAAGAAAAACCTGTAGACCTGCATATTTTCAAATTGAGTTTTCACTGCCGTCTGTAGCCCATGGAAAATATAAATAATTTAGAAGAATAAATTGTTAGATATGACTGAATGCTAAAAACTGTTTTCTGTTATACAAATCCCGAAAGTTCTCTTGGGAATATATGTATCAGAATATGTTCCATTCGTTATTTTGTTTTCAAGTTTTAACTTCGAATTATATCATAATACTTTGCATTATATCATTTTGGAAGAAATTTAGAATACTCACGGTAATATTGTTTAGATACTGAAAGAAATTAGGAAAATGAAATCATGTATAAAAGTATAAGATTTTATATAGAATCAATGGCAATATAATGCCTTTCGTGGGAAGCGGCCACAGACCCTCCATCGTCCGATAATAGCATACATGAAATCCTTACTACTATTTACCATGTGCATGATGTATGAAACAAAGACTACAGTCGCCAAATGATTACAACGAAAGAGGAAGTGGCGAGAAAAGGCTGTCTGGTTTTTCTTGCACGGTGTCAAGCTTATATGATAAAGTTTTTTTGAATAAATAACTTACATAAATGGTTGAAGTTTTCAGTTGCGCTAGATGTCCACCTATATGCCTACAATACTCCCTTGCATTGAAAAAATTCGACATAAATGTTGAGAAGTAATACTGCACATCTTTCACTCCTTCAATTTCTGTCCATTTTCCATCAAGTGGGACTGCGTAAGAGAAAAATATTTTATAAGAGGGGTGCATTTTCAAACGTTTCGGTAGTCTTGTTGCTTAATAAAACTTCAATGAATTAAACATTAGTCTAAGCATTAAGTTTAACATTGATCTGCGAGTTCATAGTTTATTTTTTTTACATTCTTTTATATAATGGTAATATGTTTACACCTATTCAAATGCTTTTCCAAAAATGAATCAGCTACAAGTCTCTTATTTAGCCTACCGAAAAATTACAAATGAGTGGTACCGGCGGCCCTGTGGTCTTGTGGTTAAGGCTCTCGTCTTTCAATCCGATGGACGTAGGTTCGATTCCCAGCCATGACGTTTTTTCCTTCAGCAGGAAATTTACCCACATTGTACTAAACTCAACCCGGGTGAGGAAAATGGGTACAGACGGACAGGTAGTAATTCCTCAAAAAGCTGTGAGCACCGGAATATGTAGACTAGCTTAGCCGGGGTAATGCATAGGAATGCCTTGATCGCCTAACAAGGTGGAGACGTGCGCTATATAAATCCTATAGTATTTACCTTTTTTTTTAATGATGACATTTTTCTGTCAGTTGGTCGTGGTTTTGAGACGAGGATGGTTTATAAATGGGGATGATCGTCTTATATCCTACGAAATTCATAAGACATAATCTTAGTCTGCCATTAGAACAATTACAGACCCTTAGAACTATTCCAAAAGTATCTCGTGCGTGTAATTCTTAGTTAAACCTTATTATGGTGTGTAGTAACTGTACATTATATCATACTGTACTCGAAGACAAAAAAAATCATGATTTACTTTGCGTTCTTTCACAGATGTAAGGCAGTGCGTCTTGACAATCCCTACTGTCCCATCGACCATGATTGTCAGCATTGTTTCCATCAGACCATAAACATCCACAGGACCGTTCTGTCGAACTCAGTGGCTCTTCAGGAGCCCATTGAGAGTCACTAAGTAAAAAAGGTAGGAAAAACAGAATTGATTTTGAAAAAAGATCTTGGTGATGGTTGTCTGGCTAAGGGAAAATGGAAGAGTACATCTTAATGTGTTTCTACTTTTTTTTCAAACAGAAACAATCTATGCACCGCACAATTCATCCCATTTCGAGAGGCTAGGGGACTCCGCTTTGCTACGGCATCATAAACTTAATGGTTAGTCTCAGAATGAAACGCAGAGCGTACAAATACACTGTGGGCTTATGCACTGTCTTCTAAATTCGAAGAAATTAGGACTTACCAATTTCCGATCCATTATAATATATCGAAATACCACAAAACATACCCCTTGCCTGTTTCGTCCTAAAAAGGGAGTTGTCCTAAACATGCTAAAAGATACAGTATACATGTACGTACGCCTCATGAACATGATGAATGTACCGGGATGTGGTGAATTTTACATTCGTAATTATATCAACCGATTCCAATGTTTTGAAAGTATAAATAATTCCATTATGAGTCCGTGTTCTCCATTCAGTGTACAGTTCCATAACCTTTTTTCCTAATGTAAACGATTCGCATTGGCATGCCTACACCAAACTTTGATCCTAGAAAGATTACAAGCAGCGAGTTTATCTAAAACAGCGAACGATTCATATTGTTATTGCTGGTGATTATACAGTGCGTATCAAAACGTTTACACTTTTAAAGTTATACATTTGTAATATCCTCGAGATTTTCCACATTTTAGCATTGGTACAGATCAATGTAAGCTCAACACGACGACCCTTTTCCAAATCATACGTCAAGAATTTAGTAATCATGTGGAAAAATAAAAGGAATACACTCACCTCAAGTTAATACTATCATTCCATCTAAATGGATCAGTATCTGAACTTCGACTTAAACCAATCCAGTAACAATGAGGAGAGGAAAGAGCTGGTGTAAGAAACGATTCTAGAAATGTCTGAGAAATTAAGAAACAAATTGTGTAATTAACAAGGAAAACAAATACATATTGGTCTAAATTGTAAAATAAATACATATTGGTCTAAATTGTAAAATAAATCACCCTTCAAGACATCCCTGGTCATGTTCTTCTTTATGTTTTAAATGGCTGTTTTAGCACTTACTTTACATATTTATAAATTAGATATTATTAAGCTACTGACAGAGATAAAAAGTGTTATATAAACACGACAAAATTGCGCAGATATTCATTCTGATCATGCACGCTATCGAATAAAAATCAGAGGTAAAATTGGTAATTTTTAATAAAGTACAGTAACTATTTTACTTTATATCCTTTTCACCACAATCACTGTACTGCATACAAATATAATGCAACATGCACTCGTACTTCTATGAGAGAAAAGTCTCACAACAAGATATAATTATAATTATGTAGAATGTTAACCAATCTCCGTTTTTATATGGGAGATATATTATCATGATTATCGGTGAAGTAAACAAAAGTAATGGAAGTGAGAACACCAATCGCTATATTTGTTATTTATTATTATTATTGGTCATTTTTTAGGACCCGTTACCAGAGTAAACTCCAAGGCATTCACAAATTTCACTGAATACATGTGACTGCTCTTTAGACAGTGTTGGGATAAATACTTAATTGAGTTGACACAACGCAACTTTATTTCATTTAAAAGGGCAAACACGAATATTATAGTTTCAAGAAAATTATAGATTATGTAGAACATCATGCCCCGTCAAAACCTCGATCCTACTAACATTAATTTCCATTGATCTGATAATCGCCAATCTTCCTCCGATATTCGCGCATTCAGTCTTTGCTGAATCAAAACTTCTCCCATTTCCCATGAAGCGGTAGAATGATTGCCCGTACTGGTGCCAAGAACAACGAGGATCTGCAAAATGATAATTGATGTTTATTTCAACTGAGAAACCTTTCCATTGAATGAAAAAAAAATTATGCATCTAAGCAAAATATTTCGATATCTTAAAATTGTTATTTCAAGCAATTAAACAAACTATGAAATACTTAAAAGTTAATTTTACCGTATCAGACACCTGAGCAGGTCATTTACGAAACCATGTTGCCCAAGATTTTATGAATATCGGAAGAGATAGGTATATTATTCGTATTTTCCTCGGTCTGTCTGCGCGTACTGACTTTGCATGCAAAGACTACGTAAAATATACCTTTGTCTCGCATCCGGGCATCTGAGGAAACGAAGACAGAGATACGTGTCATGTGTTGACCCGCGAAGCACAATATATAAATGTTAATCTGACGGATACAGCTACATTTCAAATAAGTCACAATAACTAAGCTTACAAGCACAATTTCCTCAACATGAAAAAAAATCAAATCACATTCTTAAACGGTAAAATATGACAATTTTCATGATTTTGCTCTAGATGTGAGATTTGGATGATAATAAAAATACTGACTTGGTCTGCTTTCGGGAAACATCAAACATGTTGGTCCGTATTCTGATAGCGTGGTTTGACTTAACCCTTGTGTAGTAATAAACTGCCATATTTAAAGCTAGGTTTAAGTTTCGTATTATGATAGCAAGGTTTAAGTTAACCCTGGTCTAAGTGTAATAAATCCTCAAAAAGTTAAACTCGCGCAGGGGGTACTTTAAGCCTGGTTTAAATCCAACAAATCATGGCCAACAATTTTTTTAAAAGAATTTATACCTATATTGCATTTTGAGCTACTTCCTCAGTTTTTGATCGATTTTCATGAGATTTGGAACACACATTGGTCTCTAGGTAATGAGGTGCAAGATTTTTTTTTCCTGCAAATGTGTTACTATGATAACAGCATATTTTGGCCAAAATTTTGTTTAAAATACTACATCACTTTTTTACCATTTCTCATGAAAGGGTGGAGATTTGCAAGACACATTTTTGCAGGTGTCGGAAATTATGTTGCCATGGTAATGGAATGTTATGGCAAAAATTCCAACTACTTCCTCATTCTTTTTATCGATTCTCTGGAAATGTGGCACAAACATTAGTCTTCATGTGAAGAAGAGCAAAACATATTTTTTGATTTTATAAAAAAATCATGTTGCCATGGTAACAAACCAAATATCAGAGTTAGATAAAAATCTTGTGACTTGAACTACTTGAACAATTCTCTTAAAAAATTGGCACATACATTAATGTTGAGGTGAAGATGTCTAAGACACATTTTTGCCAGTATCAGAAATCGTCTTGCCATGGTAACATATTAAATAACGAAAATAAGGTGAAAATTTTGTAGTTCCAACTCCTTCATCCTTTTTTAAACAATGTTAATAAAATTTGGAACACATATTAGTCTTGAGTCGAAGATGTACAAGACATATTTTTGTATGTATCAGAATTCGTGTTGCCATGGTAACAAAATATTGCATATTGATATTAGGTGAAAATCTGAACTCCCTCATTAGTTTTCAACCAATTATTATAAAAGTTGGCTCACGCATTGGTTTAAGGTATAGATCTGCAAGACATATTTGTGTGTGTTGGAAACTGTCTTGCCATGGTAACAGCATATACAGCGCGTCCCAAAAAAAATGTCCCTCTGTCATAGGACTGGATTAATTCTAAAATGTGGAAGGATTCTCAGATAAATGTTCATAAGTAGAAAGCTCATTTCATGATCTAACTTCTATGAAAATTTCATTGGTCGCGCTTCAGCGGTTTTGAATACACACTCTGTTACGTAACAGTGGTGCATTTTAGCCCATTCCAAGTTTGCAGTATTGATGCATTTCTTCATTTGTCTATGGCATGTTAACCCCCCATTCTTACATCCAGGATCTTAGCAGGGATATTTCCTAATCATATCCAGGCTCATTAAATCATAAACTTGAGCATGTTCAGAAGGACAAGAAACATAAAAATTAAGTTTGTTTGATGATTGATAAGGGGAATCAGTGCACCAATTTTAAAGAAGATGTGAATGATGGATGGGTGAAATAAGCTGAAAAAAGGGGGAATCCACAAGTTAATCACCCTTTGCGCAAAGGATTTTTACCATAGAAAATTTTGACTTTTTCTTTTAAAAAGTTACATTGAATTATTAAACTTGACCTCAGTTGCTTACTAACAAAACAAATAAATTAAAACAAAGATGCAGTATTGTTGGAATTATGCATGAAACAGACATGACCTGTTGTCTCAATCATTGTGCATCTCCCGTTTATCAAACATGAAATGTACTGTCAAATACTGTTTTCGCCCTTCTGAACATGCTCCAGGTTGTGATTTGACGAGCTTGGTTAGATCATGGAGATTTCCCTGGTCAGATCAGGGAATTCCTTGGTCAGAACAAGGAGATAGAGTTAATATCTCCTTGGTCAGAATGGTCAAAGGTGGTTGATATGCAAGAAAATGCAGAACACAGAGCAGTGCTGCATGCATGCAAACTTGGAATGGGCTGAAAAGCACCACTGTTACATAATAGGCTGTGTATTCAAAACCACTGAAGCGAGACCAATGAAATTTTTATAGAAGTTAGAACAAGAGATGGGCTTCCTATATCCATACATTTCATTGAGAATAATTTTTATTTTTGGAAGTTATTTAGCCGCATATCAGAGGGACATTTTTTTTGGGACGCGCTGTATGTAAACACATCTTGTGGATAGAACTGCTTATTTTATGACATAGGCCTATGCTCATGAAATTTATAACACATTTTTGTATGTTTTGACTTGAGGTAATATAATCTGCAAGACACATTTTCTCATTCATCATCATATGTGTCTGTAAACTACATACACCAAAATAAGATTAAGACAATGGTAAATTAAACTGGTTACACAGAGAACTACATGTAGCTGTAGGTTTTGTTCTGGTTAATAAGGGGGGGGGGGTGCTAAACCTCTCTTTAGATCTAGTAATAGAAACAATCCGTTAGATCTCTAGCCTACCTCCTTTTTCAGGTCTAACGTTAGATGAGAAGATCTACTATAGACTACAAATCTCTAGATCTAGACATATTACATGTAGACCTAGATTGATATAGATCTAGGTCTAGATATGATCTAACTTTAAGTAATTTAGTCTACATCTAGGCCATATGCAGCGTTAGAGATCCTAGATCATACAGTACTCAGTAGACTAGATCAGCCAGTGAGTCCTAACGTTAGGGCTACCTGCTAGGCTAGATAGAGAATCTAGAATGAATAGATAGCACAGACTAAGTTAGGCATAGATCTAAATATTTCTTATTCTAGGCCAAGCCTAGTCTAGTCAAGACTGATCTGTTCTAGGTTTAGGCCTGCTTTCTAGTCCTGGGTCTGGAAACCTAAACAAGTCCCCAAAAATGTAAAAAAAAAAATTAAAACTGTTCAAAGAAACAGATAGATATGGGCCTAAAATAGGAGTTGAGAGATGTCTAGGACTAATTCTAAATTTATCCAGGCCTAGTTACTTGGCAAGCAATGCAGCGATAGTCAGATCTGAAACTGTAGACTGAAATTTCTAGGGATTTAATTTCAAAATTCTAACATATTACTGTCATATCACATTGCCTTGGTGACAGAGGCCAACGACAACGTAGACTGTCATAGTTCAGCGGAACAACCAATACAGAGACTGTTCAAACCTTTTTTTGTCTAAGACAATTCAGATATCCAAAGGCTAAGCTAGCCTAAGTCCTGAATGTTCTTCTAGGCATAGACCAATATGTAGCTTAAACGGTCTCAATTGCTCCACTAGACTACGTTTTGCTTCAGGAAAGTAAAAAAGGTCAAAACTGAAATAATGTTCAATTCTCTAAACAATTGGGCTAGGCTAGATCTAACTGTAGACCTAATGTTAGACCCAAGACTACTCTCAGCTCTCTAAATTTCCCCTTAAAGTTAGAATAACGATGTCAACCTCTTAACCTAATGTTTTAGATCCAGGAGTAGGACTAGAGTCTAGAGTTTAGTCTACAGTGGGTGAGCTAGGGAAAACTATTCAATTTAGATTTTTCACAAACATGAAAAGCAATAAATGGGACTGATACACATAAAACTGTGCAGGTCACTCGGTTTGGGATCGAAATGTTTCAGTAATTAAAAAAATATAGATAATCTTAATGAAAATGTCTTACCATATATGGGTGATGAATGGTTTTCTTTCACCATAACCGTTGTAATTAGTTTCCATAAAATCCAGATTTTTAAGAAAAAAAACATGATTTTTTGCGATACAGGAAACTCCAAAAAGAGTGCAAGCAGGCTTGTAAAGTAGCATACAGTGACTACATTACCAACATTGTGAGCCCAGAATGCTCCTCAAATCCAAAAAGATTTTGGAGTTTCATCAACAGCAAGAAGTGCGACAAGAATGGTGTATCCACTTTATTTTCTCCAAACAAAGGAATGGTGTCTGACAGTTCTGCTAAAGCTAGTCTTCTCAAACATTTTTCTTCAGTTTTCAATGGAAACGAAGACATCACCAGCATACCACAGAAAGGACCCAGTCCTTACAAGAGTATGGAATCCATTAATGTGTCACCAGCAGGGGTTTACAAGCTCCTACACGATTTGAACCCACACAAAGCTTCTGGACCTGACATGATTCCAGCGCGGCTCTTGAAAGAACTTGCACTTGAGTTAACACCAATCTTTGTTCACTTCTATCAGGCTTCCCTTAATCAAGGTACCATTCCTGAAGATTGGAAGAAAGGAAACATCGTCCCTGTCTTTAAGAAGGGTGATAGATCACGGCCAGAGAACTACAGGCCTGTATCACTCACCTCTATAGTATGCTAACATTAGAACATATTGTGTGTAGCAGCATCATGAAACACCTGGACTTGCATCATCTGATGCCCAACATGGCTTCCGGAAAAGGAGATCATGTGTAACACAGTTAAAGTAGTTGATGATCTAGCTTCAACAATCGACAGGAAAGGGCAAACTGATGCAATCTTGTTAGATTTTTCCAAGGCGTTTGACAAAGTCCCACATCAAAGACTGCTGTACAAGATTGGATACTATGGTATAAGGAATGAGGTACATCTTTGGCTTGCTGACTTTTTGTCTCAACGTAGTCAACGAGTTGTTATTGATGGAGCAACATCAGAACCAGCACCTGTCCTCTCAGGAGTACCGCAGGGGAGTGTCATCGGTCCTTTGCTCTTTCTTCTGTACATAAATGACTTGCCAGAGTTGGCAGAGTATGTGACCAATGGCTCTTCAGTTCGTCTTTTTGCTGACGACTGTGCCCTATACCATCCGATCAGTTTACGAGAAGACGCCGAAGATCTGCAGCGTGATCTTGATGCCCTGCAGCAATGGGAGAGGGACTGGGGTATGACATTCCATCCCGGAAAGTGCCAGGTTTTACACATTACAAGGAAGAAAATCTTTCCACACAACAGGTACTTCATCCACGGCCAAGCTCTGGAAGAAAAAGGTAATGCCAAATACCTCGGCATAACCTTTACCGATAATCTCAGTTGGAACGCCCATGTAGACTCAATTACCAAGAAAGCAAATAATACCAGATGTTTTCTGCAAAGAAATCTAACAAGCTGTCCAAGAAACACTAAGGTCATTTGTTACAAGATGCTCCTGAGGCCAATAATGGAGTATGCATCTGAGATCTGGAACCCATTCACACAGACAAAAATCAGAAATCTTGAAACGATTCAACACAGGTACGCTCGCTATGTTTGTCACGACTTCCGAACTACAAGCAGCATTTCTGCTATGCTTCGACAACTACAGTGGCAAACCATTCAAGAGCGTAGGGCCCCAAGCAAAGACTCTACTAATGTATCGCATCGTTAATAATCTTGTAGACGTCCAGCAACAACTGAAACACTCATCATTCAAACATCGAGGTCATTCTAAAAAAAACCCCCATGATTCCATTTGCAAATACAGAATGTTACAAAAATTCCTTCTTTCCTGCCACTGCCAGGTTATGGAATTCCCTACCTCAGGACGTCGTAGACAGCACCTCAGCAAATATATTAAAGAGTGAGGTGCAACATGTCAGACTATGTTAGTCTGTATTTGTATGTAAATATTATATATATGTTTGTTTTTTTACCACAACTTCACCGGTGGATTCTCAGCACTCAGTATTCAAATCCACAATACAGTACGACAATACACTACAGGTGGTATGTACTTACATGTATATATGAAGAAGAAGAAGAACTTTAGTGACAGTTTTTTAACTTTGTTGCAGTCATCCTTGCAGAAGTAATTTACCAAAAAGGTGCTAGTCTTGGTTAAAAGAGGAATATTATTTCCAAAAGAGAATTTTTAAACCCGGGTTTAACCCATATTTACTACAACCTGGCTATCAGAATACCAAAATAATAAAACTACACTTAGACCAGAGGTGAGGTTTAGAGGAGGTTTAGTTAAACGAGGGTTAACTTTAGACTAGGGTTAAATTAAACCTGCTATCATAATACGGGCCATTGCCGTTAAAGGAACCATATTGCCCTCGTCTTAATCGTCTAAAGACTAGGGCTAATATGCTTTTATTGCGGGCAATATATTTGGTGTTACCCTCAAGGCTAGTAATAATCGTATAATTAAAAGGGAAATGATATAGTTGATATTCTCGATCACGGGCAGTGCGCCGGAGATGGGGGGGGGGGGGCATTCCCTAGGCTCACAAAATATTTTGAAGTCAAACAAAAAAATTAAAGGAAAACCCCTCAACATAACACCGTGCCTAAGGTGTGGAGTATTAATTTTCACGTTAGATTACCTGAATCACGCTGGCAAATATGAACACGTTCTAGTGCACAGTCGCTGCCCTCCCATTGTCCTGAGTAAACCGTTCTGAGTCGAACACATCCCCCTTGCTCGCCCTGGGATCTTAGGTTGGAATACCTTAATATAAAAGTCAACCAAAAGGTATAGTTGAAAGAACAAGTGAGTTAGAGTACAGCAGGGGCCGCGGAACGGTTTTCAAAGTGGGGGGGGGGGGCTGACCATTCTAAAAATCACAATTATATGGTCATTTTTACGTTTTTGTACACGGTTTTTTGGAAAAAAGTGGGGGGCTGAAGCCCCCCAACCAGCTCCCCGGTTTCACGGCCCCTGTACAGTCATTAACAGATACAGGGCCTATTTACGTCTAAGGAGGTCCGCGTCACTATGAATTCTACAAAGGAGAGGCAGGGGAGCGCGGAGTGTTAATTTTGTTGTTTACGGTAGAAAAACGGTTGATTAGGCCCCCACTCCAAACTATGGGCACGACCATAGTCTGATTTATTTGACCGTTCGTTGTTGAACATTTTGGTGAATTGCACATTTTTGCAAAGTACCAAAATGTGCCATAACTATGTTGCCACACAATTCGGTAAATTTACCATAATGTGTATTAATCGCTCACTTGTCTGTACGTCACTGCATTAAAAATACAAAATACCAGGCCCTGAAAACGACTTTTTTTAATGAGGGTGCTTATAAAAGATTGACAAGCAAAGAAAAAAAAACAAAAAATAACCCACTCCATTATTGTCCTACATCCCAATGCGTCAAAGCGGAGTGGTCATTGTTTTCTTTTAAGCCATTAAAAAGACAATTTTGTGGTTTTCAGCCGTTATATATTATAAATTTGACCTCCAGCTTCTTCTTTCGTAATTTCATACCTATTTTCCCGGAATTCAGTAGCTAAAAATCCTAAAAATCAATACAAAATACAACGATATTTTTGCGGGGGGGGGGGGGTGGAGATTTACCGACACTAAAGAGTCTTCGAAAAGATTTTTCATCATAATTCTATGGTTTAATTAATTGTGTTATTTGGGAATGTGAGAATCTGATGTGTACACGTTGTATATACGTATAGGGGCGCATACATTCGTATTTCTGAAACTTCGTTAATCCGAACAAGAAATGAGGTTCGTAATTCCGAAGGTTCGTTAATCCGAAAACGAAATGAGGTTCGTAATTCCGAAGGTTCGTTAGTCTGAAAACGAAATGAGGTTCGTAATTCCGAAGGTTCCTAATTTTGAAGGTTCGTTCATCCGAACACGAAATGAGGTTCGTAATTCCGAAGGTTCGTTAGTCCGAAAACGAAATAAGGTTCGTTAATCCGAAGGTTCGTTAGTCTGAAAACGAAATGAGGTTCGTAATTCCGAAGGTTCCTAATTTTGAAGGTTCGTTAATCCGAACACGAAATGAGGTTCGTAATTCCGAAGGTTCGTTAGTCCGAAAACGAAATAAGGTTCGTAATACCGAAGGTTCGTTAGTCCGAAAACGAAATAAGGTTCGTTAATCCGAAAATTAAATAAGGTTCGTATTTCCGAAAATTAAATTAATTCATGTTGGTAACAAGAACGATGTTGTCCTTGCAAGATAACAGGATATTATGCAGTGATAAAATAACAAAGGATGATACACGTGTGTGTTGTGGCCAAAGCATGTATTGATTTAAGAATAGGCGCCCGGATCAAGCATACACTTAATTTCGATTTTTCTCTGAGCAAATGCTGCCAATGCAAATGGTTTAAAGATGCAGGGGTTAAGTGTGTTGGCTGTCACCGGGTGCGAGTAACCTCCAGATAATAGGATTTGTATTGAAGGGGATGTCATTAGAGCTTCTGTTGGTAATAAAAATAGAAATATGATCATAAAAATCCCAAACAAAGATCATGATAAAAATGGTGATAAAGAATATAAATGTTTTATTGATCGTTACGCCTAGTGATTACAATGTTAATCTGTTTTTAATGATTACAAAAATGCTCGGAATGTTTTTTTTATGCTGGACGTTGTGGCCCAGTGGATTAGTCTTCTGACGATGAAGCAGGCAGTGGCGTAGCTAGGATTTTTTTATGGGGGGGGGGCACTAGGGGGTTCTTGCTTTTTAAGGGGGGGGGGGCGCCGGCCATTTTTTCGAGTGTGTGTGTGTATGTGTCACAGGGGCGGATACGACTTTTGCCAATAGGTGACGGGGCCCGAAATTACCCTCACCTATATTTTCCCCGATCAGTCACTTCTTAATTTTATTTTTATAAAACAACATAAACATGAAATAATCTGAAAAGCCTTATAAAAAGTGCGAGCGCGAAACGCGAGCGATTTCTTTTTACTTTCATGTATTTTGTCTTTAAAATTTAGTATTCTGGGCAATGTTATATGTGATCCTGAACAAGATTCGTATGTAACTAGCTCGAGTGCGAGCAAATTTTTTTGACATTCCGACCTAAAAATGGGAATTCTAAGCACTTCTGTATTAATAAATGGGATAGGTATGTCACTAAACAATTGATGCGAGCGCGAAGGGCGAGAACCTAAAACTTATATACTATATAAGTTTTAGGTCTAAAATCTCACGCTTCACGATCGGCTTATTAATGATACCCAATTAACTATTAGTTAATTGGGTATCATTAATAAGCCGATCGTGAAGCGTGAGCAGACAATTATTGATATTCTGAAGTGAACCTGAATAATTTAAGTAAATTTTGAAAAAAAGAACATGCCTGCAGGCTATTGCGCATGTTGTTTTAGATTAGACCTAGAATCTGGGCATTCTGAATACATTTGTTTATGGAACATTATGGAATACACGTAGACAATATTAACTTGGTAAATCAAACAATGTGCCCACGCAGCGTGAGCTTAAATTTTTTTTGTGGGGTGCGCGCGCCTGGTGGTTGACCTCCCACAGAGCTCTGCTTGTTATCTATTTTATTCTTGTTCCTATATCATTTACTCATTCTTAATTACTATATGTGGTTTTTGTATGTCTTCAGGAAGCTACTAGATCGTTTTGGTGAGATTCTTACTCTTAGTCCGTTTGGTTTTTAGTCGTTAGGATTTTTGGCTTTGCCCATTGCCCTATGTCCAGTGGCCATGTTGCTTGTTTGTACACACATTACATAGATAGCTTACTCTTTCACTGTCAGTGATCTGGCTTCACGCCTGTGCGAATCTTCACAATGAAGGTCTCCACTTTCATAGCCTTTGTGTCTGTTGTATACTCATGTCGCTATTGTATCACTCTCTCTTGTTCTGAATTGAATGTTAATTGTTGCAATGCATTGCCACTGGCACAACCCAAGTGTCACAATGCGACTGTAAGTCTATTTAGTGTTAACCCCTAGTAACCATTCAGCTTGTATATAATAAAAGGAATTTGGGTGGTTGACTCTTGTCATAGTCCCAGAGTCAATCAACTGTATCTTTAAGTAAGTGATCAAACCCGCTGGGGTGTAAGGATTAGAATTTTACTTTGACTTCTTGACAAGCTTAGGTCATGAGCATTGGGTCATTTAACTTGATATATTTAGTTAAGTTCAATGGGGCTCTAAAATTCTATAGATGTTTGTTTTTATGTATGAGAGGAAAAGACTGTTGAGAATGTTTGAGATGGGAGTTTTGAATAGGTGAAATTAAAGCTTGGATAGTTAAGTAGTTTTAATTGGATATGTTCAGCGTGGAAGAGTAAAGCAGAGGAATATTGAGAATGTTAATGACTTTGTCTTTGTGAGAGTCAAGATGGAGTGGTGTTTGAGTAAAAGCAAATCAGAAATCGTTTGATTCTCGGGAGAGGAAGACCCTTCCACATTTGGTCTTAACTCGGAGTGTGAGGGTGTGGTTCTCGTAGGCCATTACTTTGGGTGTATGTTGCAGGCTGTGTAGTGCAGGCACAGCGGAGTCTTAATCCCATCGTTGGCAGGCTGGATCCAGGCAGCACAGGCCAGGTAAAGCCACCACATCTGCCCTCATCTCACCAGGCACGACTGTTCCAAAGAACTGTAAGTTCACTATTTTATTGGTATAATTAATTATTGTAATTAAAAGCAAAACTTAGTGTTTTCAAAGAAAACAGAAATTCAGTAATTATTTTGCTTATGATTAATGTTAGAGTATTGAACACTAAAGTGCAAAGAATATTAAATGCTTTGTTGTATTGTATAGTAAATCATATTTCATAAATGAAAACTTTGTGAAATCAAACCAACGAGAAACCAACTAAACATGAAGTAATGATATAAAGATGTAGTAATTAAATGTTATTAAAGTAGACATTTTATTATGGAAGAATTGTTGGTTTATACGCTCAATGACAATGACGATTCCCATATATTTTAAACTGATAGTTATGTGATATATGGCTTGTGAACTGAACAAGAGTAATAGCCAGGATCAGTTTATTGATGTTGTATATGATATAGTTGATGTAAATATTCATTGAACTGAGAAGTATACTTCTAGGAGAAGAGAGATTTCCTTTTGCTATTTAGGGATAAAAGATACCGTAGTTTGTTTTTACATTATTTTCCGTAAGTAGTTCAGTGAATTCAAGCTAGTATATCGTAACTGACTTGTGAACATTTATAGTGTTATTACTGGACCTTGTCTATTAGGAGATGGTTATTTATTTACTCTCTTTAGGGACGAGCTGGGCTCGTACTTCATCCTCGAACTCAGAGTTCGTGACTTGTGATTCATCGTAGCAATCTTCTTCGTACTGTGGCTCTCAGCCCTCATCATTTCGTCCGCGAATCTGGACTGGCTTTTCGTCGAGAGTTCGCTCGCTTTACTTCGCGTCGTCGAAGCCACCGCAGCTCGCTCTTAGACGACTATGTTCATCGGACCAACGATAGTCATTGACGATGTCGAAGGGGTCCTTATTCTGAACTATATAAATTATAACCAGATTAGATATACTACGGTCCAGTGTAGGTATTCATCCAAGTATGAACCCTCTTCTGATGAAACTTAATTGGTGGAATTAATAACCAAAAATATTGTCACGTTTGGATGCCAAATTATTAGGCCTTGATTTAATATAAATATATCACTCTCATTAGATACATATTGCAACATATCCAGTATAGGTTAATTCATGCTGATGCTAACTGCTAAATACAGTTTGATGTTATGACTATGTTGATATGCATGTGATTCATGATTTAATTCTGATTGTTCAATTTCTTTAACTATATGTACATTTATAGAGCTGGTCGCTCTGAATTAAATTTATGTTACATATAGATATTGAATAATTGTGTGATTATTGCAAGTGGTAACTACTTTCGTTTCAAACAGAACCAAATCTATTACCAGACTGGGAATTTCAGTCCCAAGATCTGACACCAAGTTTGAACGAAAGTGTAAATATATAGGTAGGCCAGTTCTGCGATATGCTAATGCCCTTTCAAGTTTTCGTATTCTTCTGCTGATCTCGGGAGACGTCAACCGCAATCCCGGACCCTCTTTACAAGTATCGACCCACCTCAATAGTAATGATTCCAGTGATTCTTCTTTACAATTTCACAATTATAGTAATCATACTCTTCATGCCATGAATGTTCATGTCATTGACAGACGTTTCTTTTTAAAATGGCGTGATGAGAACACTGGTGTTTGGGATCGCTTGGTGTCTCTCGGAATCGGTAGATCATGTCGAAGGCGGAGGACACATCGTGGGAGTAGGGGTGGAAGTGACCGTTATAAGGAGCATTTAAAGTTTGGTGCTCTCAATTCTCGCTCACTACGCAATAAGTCTACAACTTTCCAGGATTTTGTGTTAGATCATAACCTAGATTTTGTCTGTGTATGTGAGACATGGCTCTCACCCGATGATGAAGCAGTAATAGCTGATCTTCGCCCAAGTTCTTATAGATTCGAACATTGTCCTAGAGCCTCCGGGCGCGGTGGCCTTCCTCTACAAGGATAATCTACAAGTTACCATTAAACCTACGTGTAAGTACGACAGTTTTGAATGTATGTGTGGCACCATCTCCAGTGACTCCGGTTGCATCGACGTCGCGGTAATCTACAGGCCACCGAGCGGTCAGAGCTTTTCCAGATTTTTGGAAGAATTTTCAAATTCTCTCGACGGCAGCATGTACAGACCTCCTCCATTGATTATCACCGGCGATTTGAAAATACATCTCCACAATGCCTCTTCATCTCACACGCAGAAGTTTAACACACTTCTCAGTAGTCACACCATGTCTCAGCTTGTCAGTTCTCCTACCCACGATAAAGGCCACCTACTTGATGTTGTAATAGTGCGGGATTCAAATGACCGATCTCTATGTTCTAAACCGAATGTTGTTCCGGGCATCTCAGATCACTCTGCAGTTGTTTGGAGGATTGGTTTCAGCAAGCCCAGTCGGACTCGATCAACATTTATCTCCCGCAACATCCGAGACATAGATAGGGCAACTTTTGCCCAGAGTGTGGCTGATAGCAGCATTATCCTTCTACAGAAAACGTTGATACCGCTGTTCTTCGCTACAACAGTGAGCTTGAGAAGCTTCTCAACATTCACGCTCCACCAAGGACTAGAAAGGTAAAGAGCCATGTGGACTGTCCATGGTACAGCTCTGACATCACTTTACAGAAGCGCATTCGACGAAGACTGGAGACGAAGTGGCGGAAAAGTGGACTACTGATTGATAGGGATCATTTCCGAGTTCAGCGCGACCTTGTCAACTCTCTTGTCAAGAGGTCGAAGCGATCTTACCTCGTAGGTCTTGTTGAGGAGTGCAAAGATGACTCAAGATTACCAAAGGTAAGCAAGGACTGCACATCGCTTTTTACGATTTAAGTGATTTGTTAACCACAAATTCTTTAACAAGCAAAAAAAAAAAAAAAAAAAAAAGGTCATCACCCTAAATTTCAGGGGGGGGGGACAACACACGTTTAAGGGCGGGCCACGTGAATTTAGGGGGGGGGACGCAGGAAAAAATTGGACAAGCAAAAAAAAAAAAAAAAGGTCATCAAAACAAAATTTAGGGGGGACCGTCCCCCCCAACTAAAATTTAGGGGGGGACACGTCCCCCCGTCCCCCCGCTTCCGCCGCCTATGTGAATGGGTACCCGGTATGAAGAAATTAATTACATGCCTTCATTTGGGCGCCTAGGCATCCCAGCAATAGCCGTGGTAATGATAACAGTTCCAGAACTGAAGTGGCTTCCCTTGGTAAATAATACCATCATTACTATTATTATTGTCATTATTATTGTTACTATCATGTCTTATTAGGCCTACATGAAATTTCCAAAGTTTGAGCTCGTGACTCGCTCGCGATATATCACAATGATGCCCTTTGAAGAGTAATTAGGTCCATTATTGACCAAAAAAGCGAGTTCTATAACTTCAGATTTTTTCCAAACCTCTTGCTCGCGAAAATAAAACCTAAATATATATATATCTTGTCAATCAAAAATCAATTAAAAAAACTTTGCTCAACTAAATTACTACAAAACACACAACTTTACACAAATGATAATCTCATGGTCTGCACAAAATGCCCGTTTTTGCATATAAGTGCACATTTGTTGGCTTCTCCCCCCCCCCCATGCAAGGAAAACACGTTCCGCCGCCCTTGATTGAAACATGTATCGTCTTCAAGGCTTACTTCAAAAATCCCTTATTATATCCCTTTTAGATCAGGGGGGTGTTTCATCAATATTTTCGTCCGACAAGTTGTCAGATCTGACAACTTTCCTGGATTCTCATTGGTTTAGAAGCAATGTTACTATAGTAACTGTCGGATAAAACAAGACTTGTCGGATAAAACGTCCGACAAGTCCCTTCATGAAATGCACCCCAGGTCAGAGCTTATAATTAAAATTTCTGCTCGTGCTTCTTGCTCGCAGCTTTTATCTAGTTTATACATGTACATAGCCATCTTGTATTGAAGATAACATATTGCCCATCATAAAAAAAATTAGCTCGCGCTTCGTGCTTGAATTATTAAAAAAAGTCTTATGATATTATTAATTATTAATTAATTAATTGTGGGTGAAAAATTTTGCCCCTATTGGCGAAAGTTGGATCTGCGGGGGGGGGGGGCAGGGAGAACTTATACCCCAAAATAATCAACAGGGAAATGTTATTTTTACAAAATGGAAAATTCCCTTTTTCAAAATAAACTACTATTCTTAAAGTATACATTTTAGATGAATTTTCAGAAGAAGCTCTGGGAATTATTATGATCATAACAAGTATTATTTTATTACCAGCAGAAGCTCTTATTAAAATTGACATTCCCTTCAATACAAATCCTATTATCTTGAGGTTACTCGCTCCCGTAAAACACACTTAATCTCCTGCATCTTTAAACCTTTTGCTTGGGCAGCAATTGCACAGATAAAATTGAAATTAACCGTATGCTTGATCCGGGTGCCCATTCTTAAATCAATACATGCTTTGGCCACAACGCACACATGTATCATCGTTCGTTATTTTATCAGTGCATAATATCCTGTTATCTTGCAAGGACAACACCGTTCTTGTTACCAAAGTGAATTAATCTAACTTTCAAAAATACGAACCTTATTTAATTTTCGGATTAACGAACCTTATTTCGTTTTCGGACTAACGAACCTTCGGAACAACGAACCTTATATAGTTTTCGGATTATCGAACCTTCGGAACAACGAACCTTATTTCGTTTTCGGAATGACGCCACAGATGTTCGGATTAACGAACCCTTTTTCGTTTTCGGAGGCATCGAGGTAAAGGCAATTTACATGTTTCGAAATTACGAACCTTCGGAATAATGAACCTTCGGAATTACGAAGTGTAACCCGTAGGGGGTACGAAACCCCAAGGACGGGCTAGGAGTGCCTATTATATCCTCCACTACTGCCACTGAGAACACCCTTGGACAGATTTTAACCAATCTCCGAAAGCTCAATAAAAGGAAATCGCACAATGAGAAATAAACATTTCAAATATTTGACAGAAAATACAAACCTCATACCAGAAGGAAGTAATAGAGATATTTTAAGAGACTAAAACCAAAAACAATTTATATACCAAGACGTAAGGAAATATCGTTATATCATGTATATAACTCTTGTTAAAACTTTTTTTTACTGAACTGGACTACCCTCCACTGTTTTTATCGATTGTGCTAAATAAAACATGAAAAATAAACATTATTGTTTTCTCTTTATCTCTTCTAAGTCCTGTTATTTTACTATAACTGAGACTTTCTATTTTGGGAAAACTATAGACTAGTTGTTCACTACAGTCTCATAAATTCAAATATTGGAGGATTCAAACTAATATACTTTTAAGTTCAGCCATTTCCGCGCTTTATTGAATTTTTCCATTCCCGAAAACAATAGCGCAGTGAGTACATAAAATAGGTGCACTCTTTAATACATTGAACATTTCTAACAGCCTTCACTTGATAAGAGCAATCCGAAAGTTCCAGTATACGCGGAAATATTTATCAAAGTGAGTTTTTAGGGAAAAAATAATAACATATTTGCGATAGGTCTATACGGTTTTTGCACCCCTCCCTTTGGAATATGTAATGGTGACGGATTATTATTTTTTTAAGCACTTACCCGGATGGCGTGTTGTTTACCCACGTGTATACCCTGTCATCATCTATGTCACTCAGGCCTATCCAGTAGTTATATCCATTCGTACCCGGTCTTTTCAGTGCAAAAGTGTTCAAGAACGACTTTGAAGATGAACAGATATAACATCAAAATCGTTAGTTGAATACAAATAATAGGTATTATTCTCTACAGAGGATTTAAGAGCACAGTAAATGTATCAAAAATGCCTGTCAAATGACAAAAACTGCCGTTTGATTCACAAATTTTCGACGATTACTTCGTGGTTCTTCTTTGTTATGACGGGAATTTGACAACATTTGTCTCTGTTATTTGATCGTTCATAAGTCGTTGTGCTTAAGCTCCCTATTGCTTAGGTATGCTTAGGTAAAGAATAAAAACAGCAATAAACAAACAAATGTTTATTAATGTAACCCGCCTGACCCTATGATTTTGTTTTGTTTTGTAAAAACATTTGTTAAATCATTCAGTTCAAAATCGAAGTGATGGTACATTGCAAAATATTACAATATCAATATCAGCAAAACACTTTTCACAACGATAATTATCCATCACACAAATAATCGTACAAAATGTCATAGTAATAGCATATTCATAAACAGTTACACTTCGTAATTCCGAAGGTTCGTAATTCCGAAACACGTAAATTGCCTATACCTCGATGTTCGTTAATCCGAAAACGAAAAAGGGTTCGTTAATCCGAACATTTGTGGCGTTATTCCGACGGTTCGTTATTCCGAAGGTTCGATAATCCGAAAAGGAAATAAGGTTCGTTGTTCCGAAGGTTCGATAATCCGAAAACGAAATAAGGTTCGTTAATCCGAAAACGAAATAAGGTTCGTTAATCCGAAAACGAAATAAGGTTCGTTGTTCCGAAGGTTCGTTAATCCGAAAACGAAATAAGGTTCGTTGTTCCGAAGGTTCGTTAATCCGAAAACGAAATAAGGTTCGTTGTTCCGAAGGTTCGTTAATCCGAAAACGAAATAAGGTTCGTTTTTCCGAAGGTTCGTTTATCCGAAAACGAAAAAAGGTTCGTTAATCCGAAAACAAAATAAGGTTCGTTAATCCGAAAAATGAAAACCGTGAAAGCAGAGGCAGAGGCAAGGGGGAGGGGGCGGGGGACACTGTTGCCGTTCAATTGTTTTGAGGATGGGAAGGCAAGGGCGGCCGAACGAATTTTCGTTTGGGGGGTAAAGCCAAAAAATGAAACTCATACGTCAAAATGGACACTTTGGTGATATTTCCTCTTAAGATTATCATCTGCTTGAAGTCATTGTGTGTTTGATAGTGATTAATTAGAGAAAAACCTTTTTTGAAGAGATTTCTTATTATGGCAAAACGTATGTTTAGGCTTTATTTTTCGGGAGAGTGTAATGACCGAGCGGCTTGGTAAAACAAATTCAAAGGTGAAGTTGTAAAACTTTTTTGGGGGGGTCAATTATTCTTAAAATGGCATAATTGCGAGGTGTTGCGAGCGTGAATCACAAGCTAAAACTTGAGGGTATTTCAATAAAAAATGAAAATAAGTTTTTAAAAATCCGAGCAGATTTCTGCTGTCATTAAAAAGATGTGCATCTAACTAAAAAATTAACACGAGCGCAAAACACAGCTTAAACATACTGACCAGAAAAGGAACCTGTTAAAGAAAGCATTTCGTGACCTCTTTAGGATGCATATTTCACCAATCGAATGAGAGTGCGAAGCGCAAGCTGAAAATTTGCAATATTCCAGCCTGAAAACTTAACTTGTATACTGTAAAAAGAATATTTTATTTCGAAAAAAACACGAAAAACGGCATATTTATTTTTGAAAAAGGAACTTTCCCATTTTGGAAAATATTCATTTCCCTGTTTTTTTATTTCATTTTTGGGGTGCAAGTCCCCCCTGCCTCCCTCCCGGCGGATCCAACTTTCGTCAAGTAGGGGGGGGGGGCAATATTTTTTTCAGCCACATTTTCCTCGATCGGCAGCTTAAAGTTGATATTTGTTTGTTTCTTTGAAAGGGTAGTCCTAACAGTCAATAATATACAGATATTGACTAATGGAGTGTGTAATATAAACATTCTTTGGACCGCCGGATTTATATTTTCTCGAGGGGTTATATTTTCCCGAAGCGTGCAGCGCTGAGGGAAAATATGATCACGAGGGAAAATATTAATCCTTTAGGCGGTCCAAAGAATGTTTTTTTACACATCCCATCAGTCAATATCTGTTATATTAGATAGCCTTTAATGATGTAGATAAAAATGGCCTAACGATGCGTGCAGCCTGTTGTTTACGATAGTCAGAGTGATTGATGGAACTGGTATAGATCTAGATGTAACTTTAGTCTACTACTACTCTAATGCAGTGAATGGCCCTTTTCTAATCAAATCAAGTTTGTTTTAGGCCTAGCCCTAAGTTAGAGTCCAGTTCAGATACTTTAGTCCCACATATTTTATTTCCGTTTAGTTGGTAACATCTAACCCACAAGAGGGCGCCATACACGTAGAAAAATATATTCACGGACCAGTTGGTCAATATATTCATCGAAGGTGGACCGGCTGGGAAAATACACAGATTTTGATCATATCACGTGACGCGCAATTGACCAATCGCGCTTGGCTATCTGTCTTGGCTATCTAATATATAGCTATATACTTATCAAATAAAGTAAATATGTAATAGCATGATAAACCCTTTTTAAATAATGCGAGCGCGAGCTATATATTTTTTTAATATGATGGGCAATATGTTTGTGATCTTCAAAACGAGATGCCTATGTAACTAAATTTAGATAATAACTGCGAGCAAGATCGCAAACAGAAATTGAAATATATAAGCTCTGACCTGATATAAAGGGGACATTCAAAGAACTTTTTGCAGTTAGCCATGAAGACGATGCGTGTTTCAACCAGTGGCGGCGGAATATATTTTCCTGGGGGGGGGGGGGGCAAAGCCAAAAAGGGGCCAATAGGGGCAATTTGGTGCAAACGTATATTTTCACCTTGAGATTATCATCTGTGTAAAGAGGTTGTGTGTTTTGTAGTAATTGAATTGAGCAAAAAAATTTAAGTGATCACTGATTGATAAATTATATATTTACGTTTCATTTCTGCGAGCGTAGCGAGCAAGCGGCTGGGGGAAAGAAATCAAATCTGAAGATGTAAAATTCGCCTTTTTGGTCAATTACTGTTAAAAGGGCATCCTTGTGAGATGTTGCGAGCGAATCACCTGCTCAAACTTTTGGAAATTTCATGTAGGCCTAGAATAATAATGATATAGATATTATTTACCCAGGGAAGCCACTTCAGTTCTGAAAACTGTTCTCCCAGCTATCATTTTTTTTTACAAGAATGCTTAGAATGTCCAGTTTTCAGGTTGGAAAATCGGAAAATTTTGGCTCACGTTTCTTCCTCGCATCAAGTATTATTTATTGAGGAACTCATTCTATTCCTGGTTACAAAAAAAATGTCCAGTTTTCAGGTGGAATATCACAAATTTTAAGCTTGCGGTTCGCGCTCTCATTATTTAGTTCGTGAGACATATATTCTATTCATGAGTCACTAAATGCAGTCCTTAAAGATTACTTAGAAGCCTGTTGCATAAAACTTTTTACCTGAGAAAACTCTGGTAAAAACTGAAAACTAAGGTTAGTCTGATTTCCGCCATTGACTTTAGCACAGGGCAAAAACTCCGGTAAAAACAACATGAGTTTTCTCAGGTAAAAGGTTTTATGCAACGGGCCCCAGGTCAGTATATAAACAAATTACAGCTCGCCCTCGAGTTAATTATTTAGAAAGATACACATCTTTCTCACGATTAAAAAAACTGCTCAGAATGTTTAAGTTCACATCTTGTTACATGAAATGTCTACAAGTTTGAGCTTGCGATTCGCGCTTTCAACATCTCACAAGGATCATTATTATAGTATTATTTTTATTACCAGCAGAAGCTGTTATTAAAAATGACATCATCTCCAATACAAATCCTATTATCTAGGGGTTACTCGCACGCGACCAACACACTTGATCCCCTGCATCTTTAAACCATTTGCTTAGGCAGCAATTGCTCAGATAAAATCGAAATTAGCCTATGCTTGATCAGGGCGCCTATTCTAATGAAATACGTGCTTTTGGCCACAACACATGCATGCATCATCGATCGTCATTGCATAATATCGTGTAATCTTGTAATGACAACACCGTTTTTGTTACCAAAATGAATAATTTTTCATTTTCGGAAATACGAACCTTATTTAATTTTCGGATTAACGAACCTTATTTCGTTTTCGGATTAACGAACCTTCGGAATTACGAACCTTATTTTGTTTTCGGATTAACGAACCTTCGGAATTACGAACCTTATTTCGTTTTCGCATTGACGAACCTTCGGAATTACGAACCTTATTTCGTTTTCGGATTGACGAACCTTCGGAATTACGAACCTTATTTCGTTTTCGGATTGACGAACCTTCGGAATTACGAACCTTATTTCGTTTTCGGATTGACGAACCTTCGGAATTACGAACCTTCGGAAATACGAACCTTCGGAAATACGAACCTTCGGAATAACCGAACCTTCGGAATTACGAAGCTTCGGAATTACGAATGTATGCGTTCATAAACAGTGGATAAATTCAGTAACACAACAGTAGATATTACCCATTTATAACCGATATAAATTCACAAAGTCATACTTCATTAATGTTGCAGAAAAATTCATTGCTCAACATCAATGAAACTGAATGAAATTAATAATATATCTATGAAGTTTATGATATATATGTTTGGACTATCGATATAGCTCTTCGTGATGATCGCGATTGAAAAAACAGAAGTGTTTCAAAATGGACTTATGAAGAGATTGACGGGATACGCGAGCATTTCTTTGATCCAATGATAGTCACCGTCATCTGGTTATGTATATCTTAATAAGAATATACATGTGTTGTGACAATAACAATTACCATGACGACCAAGACGTATCTGATCACTTAAAGACAGATCGATTTCCCCGGTCTTAGTTTTGTTTGCTGATACCCTGTTTCAGCATGTGCCTTTCAGTTAACATGCTTCATATTTGGAGCAGCAAATTTGAGAAGCACGTAAGGAAGCCAATAACATTGATAGATAAACGATCTAAACACGTTATGTGCCAAGTATATCTGTAATATTACGGGGAAACGTGGGAAATGGAATTTTCATGGTTAACAATCAATGACAAATTTGCCTATATAACAAAATATGCAGACATTTTCCCATATAAAACAGATGGAACTAAGATTACCAAAGGTAAGCAAGGACTGCACATCGCTTTTTACGATTTAAGTGATTTGTTATCAGCTGTGCATATCTGTGAAATATAATCCAATCACGAACTGATTCAGAGCCTTCTAACGGTAAAGATCATAGGACCAAAGTAGACAAGTAAACTGGGATCCAAAAGAAAGTTATCAAACTTCACAAGCGCACTACACAAATTTAACTCAGTTAAAATAAAACGATTCTGACACGGGCTAGCTTGAATAATCTTTACTAAGCAATAATTAAAAGAGAGTGGTTTGAGATCAAGGCTGTAGTCCCTTAAATCAAATGGTTCCGGAATCCAAAGTCACAAAACGGCAAAAGAAAGACCAATGAAAATGGCCATTATTTGCTTTACTGCTATTGAGTCCATTCAGGTATTATGCTTCTTTCACCTCATTAAGTGTGTTCAAAATGTCCATTCTAACTTCCTGAAACTTCTTAGTTATTGGGTCAATTAACAATAATAAACATGGCTACGGTCATACTGTGAACTTTAACAACCGTGTAATCCTATCTCCGATACAAATGGATTCGAGGGGCCGCAGCCTCTTTGTGATTCATCCAATCTCATAATTTTTGACCTGTGCTTAGTATCATTGAAGCTAGTTTGTGTCAAAATTTCGATAATTTTGACTAAGCGGAATTTGTGTAGTGCGCTCGTGAAGTTTGATAAGTTTCTCTTAGATCTTAGTTTATGAAGAGAATTTTATTCAGATGACGATAACAGTCACCCTTTTACTGAATTCATTATCCATCTCTTTATAGGTCCAAGGCCTGGTTACTCCGGGCCTCATTTGTTGGTCAGGTTAATCATGTTTGCTTTGAGCATGGACCTAGGTAGGTCCATGGTAACACAAAGCTTCTACACGAAATATCGAAAAAAAAACAGGCGCCTTTTTCATCTGGATTTAATGATTCCCCTTCTTCGATTTTTTAAAATTCTATCTGGTATAGCTACATGAGGTTCGCCAAACTGCAACACAGAATTCAGAAATTTGTTTTCTCCGTAAACGTTCATTTACCCGAGCAAGAACCCAAATTCTTTAATCATAATAATTACTTAGTAATTTTTATACCAAAGCTTGATTGACCAGTGGCCTTTAAAAGTTCAATTTCATATAAAAAATATGACAAAGTGATACATTCCAGTATAGTTCAAATAAAAAAAATAAGTCCACGTCATAGGTGGATCTAGCTTTTGGCGAAGGGGGGGGGGTGGTATCCGAGCGGCGCACATAATTTAGCACTTCACCGGCGCCATAAAAGAAAATGTTGAAAAAGGGGTAGAGTCTGACCCTGTCAAATGCTCTTTTCTTTCCTTTTTTTTCATTTTTTTAGCGGCGCCTTCGGCGCCGCTCAAATATTAGGGGGGGGGGGGCATGCACCCCCTGTGCTCCCCTCTGGATCCCCCACTGCGCATCAGAAGAATGACGTTTGAATCAATAGAGAACATTCCTAAGAATGCCAATGAAGATCTCGTCTAAACATCGGGTGTAAAATAAGTAAGTTATGACATAAGGTTTCGCTTCCACTTAACATTTATGTGCACAAGTCAGTGATATGCCAATGAGAGAATCGAAGATGTCCCTCACTCACTATTTATTTTTAATTGTATAGAAGTTTACACGATATTTTTTCAGATTTGATAATTATCACCAACTTGACTGATGCACAAATGTCAAATCAATGATAATTCCACATGTTCAGGGAGGAATAAAAATATGTTTCACATGTACATGTGGAGAAAATTAAAGTATTTCAAATTTCATGAAATGATAAACAAAAGAAACACTGAGTGGATGATGTCACCATTCCCCTCATTTGCATACCAACCACAACGTGCGTATATAACTGTTTAGTGAAAGTAAGCACCAATTTAAAATACCCTAACTTTCTTATTTTACAACCGATTTCGATGGAACTTTCAGTGTTTCTGGTATGGTTGCTGGATTTTTCTCTTTTTCTTCAAATGAACTTTCAGTTGGGAGCGGACTTGTCCTTTCATATTTCATTATTGATAATCGACTATATAGGCTTATACATGGATGTGTTCACAACAGGAACAAGTACTTACGTTTTGTTCATGAGAAGTTATAACTGCGAGGTCTCCGCCCTGTGATCGGCAATAATCCTTAGCATCATCCCATGTTCTACCCGGATCATTCACGAAACGGTACTGATTATTGCCAAATTCTCTCCAATTAGGCGTGTTGCATATCTGACCACTCCCTACATGGAAACAAATATGCAGTATATCAAACCATAAAAGGAAAAATATGGATAGTATTATCAATAGTAATGGTGATTAAGATGACGATAATGATGACGATAATAGCTCAGATATTACTAATAATGATGATAACTAGAATAAAAATAAAAATAATAAAAACTACCACTACTTACTAATACTACTCCTACTCCTACTACTACTACTACTACTAAGGGCTAAAAAATCAGGCGTTGCACTGCACTAACGCCCGAAACTGCCCCTCTCTCTATATATAACTAACGTGCAGTCATTCATTTAGCTCGTGCTTAGCAAGAATACATGCAGGCAATCACGGTAGAGACAATACATCGGAGCATATTTCACTTTTATATCTTTGGATTTTAATCGGCTTCGGAAACAAATTTTATGCTTGTTAATATGTTTCAAAGTCATCCATGAACAGGATTTTCGTTGAATTTTATATTATTTGATGTTTAAAACTTAACCAAAAAACATATACTCTCGAAATGCAAAATTACTCGCCGTAGAAATAGCCCGAGGAAATAGCAATCTTGTGAACGGGGCTTCCAGATCACTTGTGTGTCACAGAAAATTTGTACAGAACAGAATAAAAAAACATAAAACAAAAATAAAAACACCATATCGATCCTCCATAATAGGGGTTATCGAGTGCTAAATTTGACACAATCTGAGGAAATCAATTAGCTTTTAAGTGTCAAGTAAGGCTTTCTTTTTCCTCTTTGTAATAAAATGATCACCAAATCCTCATTTACAGGTAAGGCCAACTGGTAGATACATTTTTTGCACCCACATTTGTCCATATTTTATTTTTTTATACCGGCTCCCACGCGCCACTCTGCAAGGTTCGGTGCGCCACAAGTGGCGCACGCGGCACCATTTGAGAATCCCTGCTGTAGAACATACCATACCCTCCCCTCATTAAAAAAAACGAAAAAAATGAACCTTCAGTAAAAAAATAAATGTCAATGATGTATGATGAGGAATTTTTCATTACTTTTAACGAAACTTCGCACCTAAATTTGAACACACACATGCACCCCCTTCCATGCACCCGCACACACCTCCTCAACCCACCGCTCCACGTACGCATTGTCTAGAGCAGTCCGGATAATAGTTGATTTTTCGAATAGCGAGTATGCACCCCTCCTAATAAAAGACGAATTTATGTGCACACTGACACTGGGATGGAATGTCTAGAGGGTTCATTAAACAAATATCTTCAGGTTGATCATTTTATTACTCTCTCTCTCGATGCTTCCTGAGGGAATTATCTACAGAAGTATTTGGTTTAAACATCCTACCTTGTCCGGTCATCAGAAAGAGAATCGATAGAATAATCCATTGTGACGTAGATATTAGAGTAAGAAGTGACTTCCTAAAACCACACAATGTGTATAAATCCCCCATAATTCCTAAGCGTCAATCGTAGCACCGACTGAATATCCAAATCCACTACACGCTGCTATTTTATCCTTATCGTCTTTTAAAAACTCCCATAGCTCGGCGAATCCAGTCAAATAGTAATAAAACTCTCCAAAAGTATTGGATAATTACTGGTTTGCCAACCTGTTAAGTATTTCCCCAACGGGAACTGTGTATGTGTGTATGTTTGAAGCCGGAATTAGATCCGTCTCTACTTCCTCAAACGAGTAGTTGCGATATCCCCCCATGCAGCTATCTACCTGCTCATCCACGTGTGTCCTTTCAAATAATTACTTTGTCAGAAAATATTGTTGATGTTGCATGGTGTATGATTCCACACAATTGAGGCCACTTTATACAAATATTACTAGCACTGTAGTCACACGTTCGCCTTTTTTATGAAACATGCAAATGTGTATATGGGACAACGAAGGCCATGATCAAATTATGATTACAATTCAATGAAGCTGTGATTTCTTAATTACTGACAATTAAGTTTTCTGGGTAATCCTTGAAATACTCTATGATGTAATTGTAAAATGCTAAAGCGAATATAAAATTAATGGGAAAATTTAAAAAATACATAACTCTAACTCTCTAAGGCGGGAAATTAATCCCTATGTAAGATGCTATAAAATATACATATGAGTTAATCAGCTAGGATAAATGTCGTTGTTAATATAACAACAACCTGATATCTATATCGAAATACGTGGTGTTAAAACAATTAAAACCAGTAAAATCAAACCGATGTTGTTGTAACATTATACATGCATATATAGCTGATGTCGTTTGAGTGCCCATCGGGTGTTAAAACCAAACCGGTGTACTTAAATACTGAAATGATTGTATTTTAGTGTGTATGTTAAAAAGAAGAAATGATTTGAAATAAATAAATTCAAGTCAAAAATTCGATTCAAAATGATGTATTCCGGCAATTGACTGGACTTGAGCTAACACCGGTGCTTTTTCAGTGAGATGTATACGCGGTATAAGGCAATAAGAAAACAGGAAGCAGTGTAGAAGGGGGTCATTAGAATCCATACACTGTACAAACGCTGTTTAAAGTTAAAAAAAATGTAGAAAGTTTGTAACAAGTTATTTAAAGTATTAAGGAAGTTGTTTAAGGTTTTACTAGTTTTTTACGGTTTGTAAAACTTGTTTAAATCATAAAAGTTGTGTACTAAAGGTTCATAAAGTTCATATAAAAGTTTAAAAACTTGCTTAAAATTTTATCAACGTTTTTACAATATGTGAGTTGAGAGTAAGGGTTGATATAGAGTCTATCAATATTCATGCAGTCTTATGATTGTCGTTTTATAATTACACATTTACTTTGCAGAAATATAGGCCAAGTCTACCATACGCCCGGAATATTTTCAATATTGGATGATACATCTTATTCGGAAATTAAAAAAAAATTGACATGATAATTTAGGAATAGTAAGGAAAGCCCAAGTAAATATGTTATTCCGAAAAAAAAACAATACAAGAACATCGATATTTCAATTTCTATATTTCAACACTATTTGTGAAAGTGATTTTTTCACAATCTAAACTCTAGATTAACAACCATGTTCTAAGGTTGTGGTTATTTCTAAAACAGAGCAAAGTCCATTTGACAGCTATATTGACACTCGAAATATCCATAACTGACTAAGGACCTTTTCACACGTGAATCTTGAATCATAAATGTAATGATGATTGCTATTGTAATCATGACTGTGATTAGGGTTCGTGATTCTATAATCATGTTCTAGTTTGGTTTCATAAGTGCTACATATTTGTCATTTACAGTTATTTTCACAGGAATCATTCAAATCACAATTTTTTTTACCGCGTGAGAGGGCAGTGAGTAATTACGGAAACATGACTCTTTATCTTCAAACACTGAGAAAAACCAAGCAAAGGTATATTATAATGTGAACGTAATTTTGAAATCGTTGGCTTCCCATAATTTAACGAGGAGTGTGACCATGGTCTCATTTAAAGCGGACTTCGGAATACGGGCATTTCAGTTCATTATTTTTAAGTGAAATATGTATTCTACGATATTGGCAATGATAACCGTGAGTTAACACCCCAAAATATGCTTTTAAAAAGTGAGATGCTGTGAATAGATATAAACATGCATCCTTGTTGTTATTGTAAAAAAAAGAGGAGGAAACATATCGCCATCTATTTTTGGAATATAAATATGCTTGTTTAGTTTGGAATAATAATGTAAGGAGATGTTTGGTTTGGAATGATAGTGTAAGGAGATGTTTGTTTTATATTTATGGCTAATTTAAGTTTCGGGAAAATTCTTGTATGACTGTGTAGAATTAAAAGACAAAGGAAAGGAACGTTTAGTCAATCATTTTGTAATCTTTGTAACATCGTTAATCTTCAAAGTAAGGGAAAAGGACGCACTCACAACCATGGATGAAATTAAAGGGAAATTTAAAGAAGAAGAATGGGAAGAATAAATGCTGGGGTTAGATAGAGGCGATATGGCTCTACATTGTAGGACATGATGAAGCGAGAGACAAAACCACAAAACAAGAACAATTACCTAAGGGCACTAGATCAACCCGGCATAATTCAAAGATTTTGAGATATTCTCCAAAATATTTAGAAATAGGGAATTTATCTTAATTTCATACGTTTGTTATTTCCAGGGTAATCTGTTGTTGGTATTTTCTTTACCAATCTGTCAACTGTGTGTGCGGAGGATCGAATTATGTGGCGATGGCCTTTTGCACGGAATGGCACTAGTGTTCAACCTAGTGAGGATTGATAGCAAATCTCAAAAGGGTTTAGATTGCCAAATTAGATCTAGTTCTATGTAAGTCTCTGGCTTTGATTAATTCCATGTTTGGTCTCATCTCAATGGTCTAGTCCATAGTCGGATGGGACAAGGGGAGATTGAAAGACAGGGCCATCTTTCATCGCTAAGTTGAATACTAGTTCCAAAAACCGTCGCCTTATAATTCGATCGCCCGCGCACACAGTCAACTGGTTGAAGAAAAAAATAACGGAAAAGGAATAAACAGCATTTGCTCTTAAAAATAAGAAGGGTCTGAAATTCTGGTAAATTCTATATTTCTATATAATTGAGGAAACTCTCCAAATGGGTTGAATACTAGTGCCCTTACGGTACAATTAAACAAAAACACAAACTTGTGTCTCCTTTTTTTTCTTGTAGAAAAAGCATGAATGAAATGTATTCATGGTATTGCCCCTGCTTATCTTCAAGAACTTGTTCAGAACTCCGTTCTGGCTCACAAAATCTTCTTTCTGAAATTACTGTCAAGACCAAATCATATGGGGATCGGGCTTTCCAATAAAGCTTCACCAGCACAATTGAATTCTCTACCATCGACATTAAGATGTATTACCCAGCTTGAGAAATTAAAAGTTCAATTGAAAACCCATCTCTTTCAGAATGTTTAACTTAGTCACATGTAGGTCCAATCCATGTTTAGTATTCTTTGATGTTATGTATAATTCTTTGATGTCTAATTGTTAAATTTACAATTCAACCACATTTCCCTCATTCCTCGTAGAGACCCGTAGGTGTTTTGCGTATTTAAGAACTGTACTATTATTATTATAAATACGGGGATTTGGAGTCCCTTCCATGTAGAATAGGCATAACGGGGAGGGTGCTCTATATCTGGGGGGGGGGGGGGTGAACATTATTTTTTATAATTTGTTTCCTCTTATGTTATTTAATACATCTTAATATTTCATTTTGCAATAGTTGAAACACTTCAGTATTAATTTCCGGTGTCTCTGAAGTTTGATATATAATTTGTATAATTATATGGGATATGGATTTAATGTATAATCTACAATTCATGCTTGAAATAATTTGTACAACTTGTTCATGAAATGTGAATGTGTATTTTGATTTGAGATTATATTGGGATTTTATTACAATAAAAACATCCCTTACCAAAAAATTATGCTATCCCCTAAAATAATGGTGATAAATCTTGAGATTATCATATCACGTGACTACAAAAACAGAAAATAAATTTATTCTTTCCTTACATAAGTTTTATGTTTTATTGTTTCTTTGGTTCGGGTATTTGCGATGATCCTTGGAATAAAAAAAAATAATAAAAAAAGGCAAGCGATTATCAATCACATCGTGTATGAAAATGCCTAACCTACTTGGCACTGTTCGAAAATATAAGAAAGTTTAGATCGTTAAAAAAGTTTTGATTAATTGATTGAATACCATTTCTTACTATGCTGAATATCTATTATTTTTTTCGAAATAGAAAAAAAAAAATCAGATTTACACAAATAAAGCAATCGTTTGATGTAAAGCGTGTTTTAATAAAAACCATATGGGTATTTTCCAATAGACTATTTATCAATGGCATCACAATATAAACTGGGAAGTGCAAAAACAAAAACAAAAAGTTGATTTGAATAAAAAAGAGAAAAATCCAACAAGCATAACATCGAAAATTTCATCAAAATCGGATGTAAAATTAAAAAAATGACATTTTAAAGTTTCGCTTAATTTCACAAAATAGTTATATGTACATCCTGGTCAGTATGCAAATGAGGAGACTGATGACATCATGCACTCACATTTATTTTATATTTTATGATATGAAATATGAAATATTCTAATCTTCTCCTCATTGTCAAGTGAAACAACGATTAATTCCTCCCTGAACATGTAGAATTAGCATTGTTTAATACTATATGGTTCAATCAAATTGGCCCATGTTGTCCAATCTGTAAAAATGAAATATTGTATAATTCAAACAATAAAAAATGAAATGGTGAGTGAGGGACATCACCGACTGCCTCATTTGCATTTTACTGAGTTGTGCATATCACTGTTTTGTGAAAAATAAGTGAAACTTTAAAATGCCATAACTTTCTTATTTTACATCTGATTATGATGAATTTTTCAGCATTTTGCTAGTTTGATTTTCTTTATTTATTCAAATCAACCTTTGTGTGGGGTGGACTTGACCATTAAGGAGCTTGTATGGTGACTGCACTTCAGATTGCTGATTCTTTACTAAAAATGAATAAGAAAATCAGTACTCTAAAGTGCAGTCACTGTAATACAAGCTCCTTTAGTGTTAATCCCTTCATTTTACAGAATGCAGGAAATAATGAGATCCGGGATTATTTCCCGGTGGTCGTGTTGATAAAAATTAGTCATACTGCAAAAGAAAACAATAACTACGCAAATTCGCTCAAGGTCAATTGGTTAATATAGAAAACACTCCATCCGATTGTTTATTTGTTTCGTTTTCGTCTGCGAATAATTTCTGATTAGAGTAGATTCGGCTGCCCCCCACCCGGGAGGGGCACCAAACTTTGTATTAATATGCAGGAAATATATTTAGGGAAAACTGTATGCACAATTAAGTTCCTGACTATACAATGTATGTATGCATGATTATTTTTACATGACTTCTGTGTCTTTGCTTGAGTGTGTGTTGGCTGTCATCACACATATTTTGTGTAAATGCACGCCGCCATGAATTAAAAAAAAGTTTGGCTAATAATAACATGTCCCCTCTGCCCTTTCTCTAATCATATTATGTGAAATCATAATTACATTACGTCATATTATGTCAATACATGTGTGTATAATATGTCTCCATTGGGTCTCCATTGCAACAAAATAAGTTGATGTAAAGATTATCTCACACACTGAATTAGTATTCGGTACATTTTTCCCCTTCTTGTTGGAAACACTTTGATTATGATAAAAATAATAATAAATGGGGATATGACACTAGTACAGGTGTAGGTTAATTACATATTTATGAACACATGCAATGATAATTTGCTTCACTGGAATAAAGCAAAACTTTAAAATGTCTTAACGTAGATATTTTTCTGTTTATGAAATATCACTGTTATATGTGTCGGATTTTACTTTTTCTCTGCCATTCATATTATTTTTAGCCTCCAGTGGTTTCTTCAGCACAGCTGTGTTGGAATTTTTTTATTGTCCACACTGGTATATTCTGTATATTCCTCTTTGATTGACACTTAGCAAAGATTGGTATAAAAGTCCATGTGTATTTTTTTCACGTTTTAAACAAGGAATTAATGTGATTATGAAGTGAAACCAAATTGAACGCGATGTTTACACAATACTTGGACGATAATTGCCAACCGTGTTTATATGAGTTTTCCATAATTTCAGATATGGCAATCAAGGGATAAACCGTATTGGCAACTAAGTCAATATTTTCATTGTCTGTCATTCAAGGATGCACTAAAGAGAATAGATATGTTATTGCTTATATAAACAAAATATATTTGCGCGGGCTATCTTCCATGGAAGAAAAAAAAATAGTACGTCTATTTTTTGCTGTAATAATACTCAATGCAAAACAATGATATTTTTTGTTTTGAAAAGTTGTGAACCATCGCGCGAGCTTTTCACATTATAAGGAGAAAGAAAGTCAAATATTGAACTCATTTAAAAGGAGAATTAAAATATATTTTTTATAAAAGATGGATTATATGAGAGAATGCATCTGATTGGTCAATTGCCCTCTTCTTGTAATTACGTAATCTGGTATATATTGCCACGATCTAAATCCATAATTATAGTCTAGATTAATCTATCGGTGCTGTATAAACATAGTATTCATTACTGTCTTCGTGTGACCATGGTGACCTTCCGAATATTACTTTCGGTGCAGGTTGAGACAGTCTATCCTACTCCTTTGCACACTGATGTAATATTCGGAACGATCGCACCATCAACACTGAATATTTGCATAATATTCTACTTCAGAAATATTCATGAATTTCATGAATAAATCTACATTAATCCATACATATATCATATGAAATTAATGCAGTATTGATATCCTAGTTGGCAAATCCGATGGTTCGGTGTAAAACAAATGGCAGAGGTAACAATGGCAGAGATAAAAATGGCTGGTCCTAAACAACCATGCAATAAATTGTAAGGCCCAGCATGTTCAGAATTGAATAAGAAAGCTTCTGAGAAAAGAATTAAAATTACAATGTATCATAGCGGCCTGCACCAAATTGATGTCCCTTGCCTTGGGTTGGTGTATCTTTTTCCCTATGACTTTTTTGCAGGGTTTTCTGCTTTTATTGCAATAATATACAAAACAAGTTTACAATGCGTGAGACATAATCATGATATAGCATAAAGTACATACAATCTTATATATTGTGACTGGAGAAAGACATAAATACAATATAGAAAACAAATATATAATGAGTAAGATGCAGAGGCAAACTATATAAGCATATATATGCTTGAAGCATAGCAGCCTTCTTATGTCAAATCGCTTTACTAATGTTCAAATTTCAATCACTCGTTGACCCCAAGTATTGTAGGCCAACTTAATTCATTGTAGGGTAAGTTCACCCTGACATAAAGGTTATTGTAAAAATAGCAGAAAAATAATTAAAACAAATGATATTGGTGAGGGGTTTTAGGAAATCCATCCAAAATTTGAAAAACTATTAGAATTGTATTTGTTAATGGTGGCGTTATTTGCGAGCAGCTTTTCCATATGGTTTAATAAAAAAAATCAATGAAAGGTAGTTTTCTATTAAAAAAAAATGAAAATGGTTTTATTGTACTATTAGTATATCAACAGACAAATCATTTCACACCCGCAAATGAAATATTTGTTTTTTAGCAATCATGAACCGATAAACAATTAAAAAGTATAAATTTTATAGTGCATGAAATATGATGCAGCGGCTCGTATTACATGACGTCACAAATGTTGACATTGATCAAATTACTTCCGTTACGGTAACAAAACAACAGAATAGCTTTACGAATTTTTCCATTTTATATGACACTTCAAATAACTATTATTAGCAAAGCAATGTACTAATTGCGAATGAACTTTTGTTTAATGTAGTATAATCTTTGAATATATAAAAAAATCAAATCATTCCTTTCAGCTTATAATTTCCATTTCATTTGCATGAGTGTGCTCTATTCCACGGTTTTGGGAGATAACACTCTGGTCTCGAATTGCATTTTCATGCATCCTTATTCCTGATAGGCATATTTGACTTTTCCATTTTCATCTCACCCGTAATAAATTAGTAAATAAATTTTCATTCAATACATAAAAAAAGCGATTTTGGACACCGTTCAGTCTTCCGAACACTGAATATTTGCTACCTCACTTTGCTTGCGTGGTCAGCGCAACTGTAATTGAATTATGTCACTATTAAAACCGTTAAAACAGCCTTCGAAAAAAATCGTTTTATATGCCTTTATTGTCACCACCAAAAGTGATAAATCATAACATTTTGTTCGTATTTCTTCACCACCTCGATGTATGGGGGCCCCCAAAACGTTTGATTTTCAATTCAATATAATTATTGCTCTCATCACCGACTGCTCGGACCTTATTTCACCACTGATTTTTATGTTGCAAAAATATATACGCATTTAAAACACGTAAGACGAAATACTACTGTGAGTTTATTTGATGGCCATCTGGAAGCCATCTTGAGTATATGGCTTAGCGCTATGTATATATGTAAATATATATATATATATATATATATATAATATATATATTATATATATATATATATATACATATATATATATATACATATATATATATACATGTATATATATATGACACAATATTAAATTCGTATTGGACGCAGATAAGATAAGGGAGACAGAGGGATAATGCATTGTAGTTCCAACAAAGTTTATTTCAAAGTATTCTCAAATTTATCGACGCAAGCATAACGTCTTCATCAGGGATACAAAGTTCACAGTGACGATATATTGAAATAATTGATGCATCTAATTTTGTTACCTAGCAACCTTTGTTAAGAAAAATGTTAAAAATTTTGGCGCTACCCCTGAGAATGATCAGTATGAGTTCAATCATCGTGCCAGGTTTTATGCTATTATCATTTTCTGAGCAAAAGTGCCTATTTTTTGCACATATCGCCCAGACTACGATGCAGTGATCCTGCGAAAAGCTCCATTGGCTACAACATTCTTGATTATTGTAGCCATTTTTCTTGGATCAGTTATGTCTTGATCTGTAGAACGAGCTGCATTCTTTGTCTGAAAAGCTTGAATTCTTCGTGAAGGTCTGTCGCCTCCCAGTTCATGTTTGGATGTTTTCCACTACTCATTCTGAATATTCGCTGTATACGTATATCATGATGTAGATACATGTAGCCTATTTATCCACGTGTGAACGCTCCTTATGTACGGTCACATGTCAACTGGTGTCTGGTGAGGATACCTGTAACGCACTCACACCCCTATGTCAATGTCATTAATTGAGTGTTTCATGAAGCAAAAATGCTGCTCACTCCCACTCAGTTCTCACACACCAGATTTTACAATTAATATTAAAGGACAAGTCCACCCCAACAAAAATTTAATTTGAATAAAAAGAGAAAAATTCATCAAGCATAACACTGAAAATTTTATCAAAATCGGTTGTGAAATAAAAAAGTTATGGCATTTTAAAGTTTTGCTTATTTTCAACAAAATAATTATATGAACGAGCCAGTTACATCCAAATGAGAGAGTTGATGACATCACTCACTCACTATTTCTTTTGTATTTTATTACATGAAATATGAAATATTTTTATTTTCTCGTCATATTGTCATGTGAAATGAAGTTTTATTCCTCCCTGAACACGTGGAATTCCATTATTTTAATATTTTGTGCTTCAGGCAAGGAGGTCCTAATCGTCAAATTCGTAAAAATTGAAATATTGTATAATTCAAACAATAAAACACAAATCAAATAGTGAGTTGAGTGACATCATCAGCTCTCTCATTTGGATGTAACTGGCTCGTTTATATAACTATTTTGTTGAAAATAAGCGAAACTTTAAGATGTCATAACTTTCTTATTTTACCTCCGATTTTGATGAAATTTTCAGCATTGTGCTTGTCTGATCTTTCTCTATTGATTCAAATCAACATTTTTCTGAGGTGGACTTGACCTTTAAGAAAATATCCATTTTTTCACACTTCCAGAAATTGAAGTAATTTAGGTTTTTTTTCGACTTTAGAGTATGTTGATCTTCTGATGCACATCTCTTTTTGAACACAGTAAAAACAAATTATTCAGGCTATTTGTTACGATCGCTCTCCCCACACAGCAACGATTGGTGGTTTATGTTATGCATCCGACATTCCATGTATATTCGGCTTTACCAGACTTTTGGTGCGACACATTGCAACCGTTGCGATTCTGTGCAACATACATGTTATGGCGACCAACTGATCGCAAACGATCGCACAAGTAATTACGAAAACCCCCGTTAGTGAGGCATGCAGAAGTTAACATTTCATGCAAATACTTCCCAACACTCGTAGATGTCTTCCCGCCGTCATCTCTGAGACTTCCAAATTATTACCGCTGTCACCAAGTATCAGTATAGTGTAGGCAACTTAACAGAAGAGGCTTGGACACTTGTTGTAAAGTAACGTATACTTAGCAGGGGCCGTTTCATAAAGGACTTGTAACTGCTGTAACTTTGCAATAATGACAACTACCATGGTAGCAGGGCTCAGCAGCCAATCATAATCAAGGTTACCATGGCAGTTTCCAAAAAGGCAAAGTTACAACAGTCGCAAGTTCTTTATGAAACGGGCCCCAGGTGATTTATTCACACAGGTAAGGCGGCCATGATAGCGAGTTAAAGTTTTTTTTATATTATTATTAAGGGGTGTGGACATCGATACTGATATCGCATATCGTAACAAAGGCCAAAGTGTATTACATATTTATAAGAATAATAAGAACACATTTCAGCTAATACAGTGCGTATCAAAAAAAGTTTACATTAAGAAGAAATCCTCTAAAATTATACATTTGTAATATTCTGAATATTTTTCTACATTTTTACATTTTTACACGGATCCATTTAAGCAAATGACGATATAACTGACGAAATATATTTCCGCTTGAATGAGCACCACTTGCTTTTGGAAAAGTTAGTGAAAAATGGTTTGCGCAGAACTTTGAAATAGTTATGCGAATAAAACCCGGACCTTAATCACGAAGAACACATGGAATTTAGCTAGTAAAACTGACTTGAACATATCTTTAACCCTTTTTAAAACTTGTTTCCTTGCCCAAAACACTTCGAAGGGTGCATTGCGCCCCACCCCACTCCCCCACACACCGAGGCCATCGTAACGATATTTGCTTTACCGTGAACTGTGATTTACATGAAATGGCTTAGGCTTGATTTTCATTGTGAATTATTGTCAAGCTTAGAAAAAGTGTGGAGAAACAAGTATCAAATGAAAAATGAAATATAAACCCACTTTAAATTATAAAAACTTAGTGAAAAAATGCTGGAGATGTCTGATATAAACTTTTGTTTAGATTCAGTTATGTCCTCAGATCCAGCTGGCACAAAAGGGGTAAAGGGTGTGCTTTATAAGTGTTGAAATTTCATTTTGGGAAGCAAAAGTGTTACAAAATGCTTGAATGTATCCGTTTTATTTCATTAGACTAAACGTGGAAGGGATCTGTATGAGAAATACAAAAATTCTTCTCTTCACGGACTGACTTTATTACATTTCCTGCTGAAAATATTCATCTTTTTATCGTCTTTCGTCAACTTCGATACCAGATTTTAATATGTGAACTTTAGATTTAACAACCATCTCTCAGGAGTACATCTATATTTCTATTCTGCTTTGGATTTAGTCATTATATTCAAGATCTGCCTCGTTTCTTGCCACGTAGCCAGTACTGCATTTCTTCTCTACGGTCCCACACCTTCACTCTGTTGATGCAGTTGTGACTTGTGAGTAGATCTACTATATCGTACTGTACGCAAACTCTATTAATTTTCGAACAACGTTGTCCTTTGATCTTGTCTTCTATCTTTACTGTTCAATCCATTTTCTCTTATCAACAACTATTATACTAATCTTCAATGGCTGACGCAACTAGAGGAAAAGAGAAAGTATCTGCAATAATAAAGGACATTGTAAATGACCCTAGATTCCTAGGTGTCATTGAATCTCAATTGGCTAAACATATGTCTGAGATGAGGGAGACCCTTGAAAAGCAGGAAGGAAGCATCTTGGAACTGGAATCTACACTGAAGAGTAAGGATAAGGAAATTCAACATCTTCGATCCCAAGTAGAGAAACAAAACAACAACATTGAGCGTCTGCAACATCGTCTCAACCACAGGAGCAATATGAAAGGAGAAACTGTCTACGTTTCTTTGGAATCCAGGAAATCGCAGGGGAAAATACGGACGACTTAGTCATTCAAGTAGCATCGCACATTGGAGTTGATTTATCTAAAGCTGATCTTGAAAGAAGTCATCGGGTGGGTAAACCGAGAAACAACAAGCCCCGTGCAATAATTGTGAAATTCATCTCGTATCGGAAGCGTGCAGAAGTTATGCGTGTACGTCGTAAACTTGCCGGCGCCGGGAAATCAACCATGGAGGACCTCACTGCACCAAATGCAGAACTTCTCAACTATGCCCTAAGTAGCAACACTGTCAAAGCAGCTTGGTCGCTTGATGGTAGACTCTTCGCCCTAGGGAAAGCTCCAGGATGCCAGAAGATACTCATAAAGTCCAAAACAGACGTTGATAAAATATAGTTTGAATGAAATGAAGTACTCCTACTACTACTACTGTCTCACAAACTTTTAGCCGTTTTTTAACCTTTTGTACATTTTTTAATCTCCTTGATGTTCTGTGTTGATTGTAACTGTGCAGCACTCATAGATTGTCCTTTTTGTAAAGACTCAACTTTCAGTGATGTAGAATTATGCGATTGTACGTTTTCAAGATGTGTACATTCTGTATTCCCTTTTAGTAGTATTGATGATAACGAATTTAAACTATTCTTCAATGATACTAAAGCCTTATTAAACCATCAACATATCAATGATTTGAATAACTTAAAAAATAGCTTTTCCAATGATTTTGATGAGTTTGATGTGCAATATGACCTTGATTTTAACTGTAAATACTACCTCGAAAGTGAATTTGAAGACTTTTGTAGGGATAAGTGCTCTGATAACCATTTTAGTATGTTACACTTTAACTCACGCAGTCTCTCCAAAAACTTTCAGGCTATTTCTGACTTTATAAGTACATTACCTTTGAGTTTCACTATTTATGGTTTCTCTGAGACTTGGATCAATAATAGCACTCCCATTTTGTTTAATATCACAGGTTATAATTTTTTTAATAAAGACCGTAAACATGGAAGAGGTGGTGGTGTGGCCTTGATGGTTGATGATAAGTTAGATATTACTATCAGAGATGATATACTTGCCAATGAAGATGATTATGAATCCCTTTTTATTGAAGTTAATTTGAAAAAGAGAAAAATATATTGGTCGGTATTATTTATAGAAAACTACAATCTAGCATTACTCATTTAAACGACATATTTCAGAACTGCTTAGAAAAAATTGATAGTGAAAATAAACCTTGTTATATCATGGGAGATTTTAATATCGATCTTATCAAATCAACCAGTGTGGGTTCAAACCATTTTCTTAATGTCTTATATGCCAATAATTTTCTTCCTTTAATTGACAAACCTTCTAGAATTTCAAACATCTCATATACTCTTATAGACAATATATTTACCAATAACCTAAATTGCGATATATCATCTGGCTTATTTTATAATGACATTTCAGACCATTTACCAGTTTTTCAGATTACCAAAGAATATAGCCTCAATACTAAAAATGATGGTTGTGTGAAACGACTCATTAATAAAAATACTATAAACGAATTTCAAGAAAAGCTATTAAATATTGATTGGAATGTATTATTTGATTATGACAATGCCAACAAAGCATATGATATTTTCTTAAACAAATTTCTTTTATTGTATAATGCAACTTTAAAATTGTAAAGTCAAGACCTAAAAACAGAGCTAAAAAACCATGGATTGATTCATCACTACTTAAAATGATTAGAAAAAACATAGACTTTATAAAGATTATTGTAAAAATAGATCTGTAAATAATAAAAAGAAACATGTTATACTCAGGAACAAATTAAATCAATTACTAAAAGAAGCTAGGAGGAAATTTTATGTTAACAAATTTGATGAATGCAACGGAAATATTAAAAAAACATGGAATGCTATTAGAGAGTTACTTGGTCAAAAGAAAAAGAAGTTACCAGATTATATAATAAATGGTAATGATTCAATCCATGGTGATGAGAATATTGCCAATTGTTTTAATGATTTTTTGTGAAAATTGGTTTACTTTCAAATAATTCTACAAACTTTGGTGGTTTAAATATTTTTACAAAGTTTCTTCCGGAACCATGTGATAAATCATTATTTCTTCACCCTGTTTCAGATAGCGAAATATTTGATGTTGTAAAGAACTTAAATTCAACTTCCTCTTGTGGAATCGATGGTATTAGTCCTGTTGTCATAAAGAAAATTATATACTTGATATTGAAACCATTGTGTTATATTTTTAATTTGTCTTTGTCTTCAGGCATTGTTCCTTCTAATTTAAAGATTGCTCGAGTTACGCCCATATATAAAAAAGATGATGTACATAATGTCTCCAATTATCGTCCAATATCTGTTTTGCCATTTTTCTCTAAAATTCTTGAAAAAATAGTTTACTCCAGACTATATGATTTCCTATGTAAAAATAATATCTTGAACCAGTCTCAATTTGGATTTTTGAAGAATTCCTCCACTGACTTTGCCGTTATAAAATTACATGATTACATTATTGATGCCTTAGATAAAAAATTAACTACTATTGGTATATTCCTTGATCTTAGTAAAGCTTTCGACTGTATAGATTTTCAAATATTATTGTATAAATTGCAATGTTATGGTGTAAGAGGTACCTCTTTACTTTGGTTCAAACATTATTTGTATGATAGATCCCAATATGTATCGTATAATGAAACCCTGTCTGACTCTCGTTCAATTTCATGTGGCGTTCCTCAAGGGTCCATTCTGGGCCCACTGTTATTTTTAATTTTTATCAATGATTTACCATATTGCACAGACAAACTCAAGTTTATTTTGTTTGCTGATGACACCAACATTTTAATCTCCAGTGATTCATTTTCTTCATTAAATACTTTACTTAATACTGAACTGAAGAAAGTCTCACTTTGGTTCTCTTCAAATAAACTTTTATTGAATACAGAAAAATCTAATTATGTATATTTTCATATCAACTCAAAAAATTCACCACAGCAATCTTTGGATAATTTTCAAATCAAAATGAATGATAAAATTATTGAACGTGTCCATCATACAAAGTTTTTAGGTGTTTTAATAGATGAAAAATTATCATGGAGTATTCATATTTCTACTATTACAAATAAGGTAGCAAAAAATGTTGGTGTTATCAGCAAACTCCGTCATATTCTCCCTCAACGAGTTCTTTTGACTTTATATAATACATTAATCTTATCTTACCTAAGTTATTGCAATATTGTATGGGCTAATACTTATCATTCAAAACTACAACCATTGTATCTTCTCCAAAAGAAAGTAGTCAGAATATGCACTCATTCTCATTATTTGGCACATACAAAAGATCTTTTTATTCAACTGAATGTACTTAATATATTTAATCTAAATGATTACCAATGTGCAATACTTATATTTAAAAATGAAAATAATATTCTTCCTAGCACAGTTTCATGTATGGTAAATAAAAATTGTAATATACATACTTATAACACAAGAACTAGGGAAAATTATCATTTATACCCAGTTGCAAAAAATTATACACTTCAATCTTTTCGACATCGTGCCCCAAAAGTTTGGAACAGTCTTTCAATTGAAATTCGATCTTGTAAAACACTTAACGTATTTAAAAGGAAGCTTAAGAAATATTTGCTGACATCTTGAATATTTTAGATATGCTGCTTTGTATAGGGTTGTGTGGTATCTGTCCTATTCTTCTGTTAATTTAATTTCAATATAGTTTTATATCTGGTTTTATTTCAATATTGACAATAATTTATTTCCCCCTACTAGGGTAGCCTGCTCGACAAGCCATCTGGCTTTTTTTGGCTTTCCCCTAATTCCTGTAAATTGCAATATGTTAACATTATTCGTATATACCATGTATACCAAATTATTGTTTAATCCTTGTTTCTATTGTGTGTAGATATATGTATTTTCTTAATGTTATTTTTATATGGAATTTGAAATAAAATGAACTGAACTGAACTGAAATGTTTCATTGGGTAAGTTTGATTTCTCCCTCATCCCTTGACACAGCGTAAAACGTGCATTTCTGTGAGACTTACAAAAATGGACAGTGCTCACTCAAGTGTAACATTTTGTCAAAACTTTTACTTTTATTGGATAGATGAGACCCAATCCCAATTTTGTATGTGAACAAATTACCCACATGTTGTATATATTTTTTTAATTTCCAGGGCTTTTTCAAAGTGTAAACTTTTTTTGATACCCCGGCTGTAGCTGGCCGCCATATTAATAGGCGCTAAAGCGTTCAAGGAATAAAGTCTACCGGGTACCCATTAAGGTCATCTGGGTCGAGTGCAGCACGATGTGGATAAATTTCTTGCCGAAGGAATTTACGCCACGGCTGGGATTCGAACCCACGACCCTCTGTTTTAAGAGTCTGGAGACTAATTCATTGGGCCACAACACTCCACAATGAGTTAAGGGCGACACCAAGATCTTGCGAAGGACACGAACATCACATTTGCGATTTGAGCATGTTTAACTTGTTATAATGATTTTGAGGTACTCTAAAAAAATAAAGCGTAAAGAAAAGGCATCACATCCCAGGTGAAAAGAATAAGCGATATTTTTGCTACGCAAAATGACTGATGGACTTTGCCATTTGTTCTTCTTTTTTAATTCGCGTCCTTTGCATACATTCGTGAGCTTCATGAAAGCCAACACATCGGCATAGTGTATGTTTGCCTGTCACAAAATGTTCTGATTTGGAAAAAAATAACAATTAAAAAAATCTATAAAATGTACTTAACATTACACAATAATGTAGTTTGTTTATTTAAAACGTAACATATCAAAGAAATTTCTATTATAGATAATGATACAAACATGTTTCTCATACAACAAAGATAGATCCGCTTTTACATGAGAGGAAAATGCATTTGATTAAAGGAAGTTTGAAGATATTATTGAAACGATTTTTTTTTTGTAAGGCCAATGAGAAAATTTCCTGGGAATTGAGGTAAGAATGCGTAGTATTTTTTTAGGATCAGAAAGTGAGAGCGCGAAGCGGCCAATCATATAATAAAGATAAAATTTACCTGGTTGACATGTAATAATTGACGCGCACACTTTATGCTTGTGTGCATGTTTGAACACGTTTTGGGGGAAGGGTAGTAGAAGCTGTCTTTCTGCCATCCCTTCTCCCTTGCAGCAACGACTCCCTTCTCACAAATACTCCCAAGATATAACAATATATTTCTTTCGAAAACAGGTAACAGGTTATAGAATGAATACAATCTCCATCAAGAGGCGACTAAATGCCTTTGAAAAATGAATTAAAAAAATGAATTTTAAAACACTTAAATTATAACATAAACATCATTATGCAGTGTTGTTATTCAATATCTGTATAGTCAAAGTCGTACAAGTAACTCTTAGCTTGTTCGCGGACTATAAACTTGTTGACCAACTAGTCTACAGGCTTTAAAGTTTAGGTGTTTAGTAAATGCCAGTGCGTATTTCAATATTTTAAACCATTCCCGAGTTCATGGAATCCTTAGCTGGAAGAGCCTTTGTCCCAACGGAATCATCTTTATGTCTTCAGTGGGGTATACACTCCTTTATCGGGGGCGCCCTCTTGCAGTTGTGCGTATACATGCTCACTCTCACCGGAACCTGGGGCCAGAGGGGAATCGGCATACGTGTAAGTGTGATCGTTCGGCGAAACCTCAGGAAACGGATGCTCGTAATCATTTTCTCGAAGATATTCTTTGATCAGCTCGTAGATGAGCGAATATTCTTCCTGCATTACAAGAAATAGAAGAAAAGTAATACATGCACATGAATAACGCTAACCCTCACAAGCAATACAAAAAGCCAGCCATAGTCGAAAACCCACTCACATGCAAAAATGCACTCGGTGGGTACATGACCATGTACTTACAAATGTACTTACAAATGTACTCCTATGCGATTTCACATTTCCTAAACACTGGCGTTCTCAAACAGACGCACATACACACTCTCACTCCATCCGAGTCATGCACACACACACACACACACAGTACAGGTAAATGTTACCTCGGTTTGTACGAAATGCATCCTTTCACTTCTGAGCATCTTCACCACGTGAAAGACATCGACAGCGCCTTCTTCATTTACTTGTGCGATGCACTCAAGCGTGCTACAAAATACGCCAGTTCGGCCAACTCCATTCCTATAGATATGTAAATGTGTTAACAAAGTCATCACTATGCCTACATACTTAGAAAAAATTAAATAAATAAAATAACAAATCAATACCAGCATTAATCGTACCATAAATTGTTCTACAAAGCTTGCCAAAAAAATCTTTGAAATTGATTTAATGTTTTAATAATCTTTCTGCCTGTCCTTAGAAAAACAAACCAGACGTAAGAGTAATTTCATCCATTAGCGTAGACAACACAAACATGCTAGATTAGACAACCCAATTATCGGATCCACTCAATTGATATTACGGTATAGTCATTTCCCAATACAGTAAAGTGCAGGAAAAGAAGATACAGTGGTGAACACTTTTGGGGAACTAGGAATACAATCGTATTACAGGGATGCACAGTCATGGTTGATCTCCATTACTCACATGCAATGAACAAGTACTGGGAACCCTTCTCGGGATCGTTCTAAAGTTTCCTGAACTTTTGTCATCAGATTGACTAGCTGACGAGGTCGATTCGCTTGCTGCTGGGCCTCATTTGGCCAGTGTAAGAACTGGTACTGCTTCACAACATGACGAGCCTAGAATGAGTATTAAAACATATTCATGATATCTGTAAATTTTTAAGGTACTTTTGATTCATTATTAAACGTTGGCACCCAAACATGTTTCATACAAGAATAATTGTATGAACATTATTTTAACCATTTTGTTTTAAAAACTCCTGAGAGAGTTTGCAGATAAAAATTATCACTTTCTTAATAAAAAGGATTGCAAGTAAAGAACTGTCTTTTTAAGGTACACTCGAATATTCTAGAATGTCTCGATAAGTTATCTTACAGCAAGTAATTCAATGGTGGAATACCACATCAACTTCTGATGAACTCTTTTCCGCATCATCAAGAGACTGCAAATGTTTTGAGTGGAATTCTCAGATCTCATCAAGATCATCCACCAGTTCGAAAGAACATAAATCAACTCATGAATTGATGAAATCGGCTGTGTTCAAGGATATATTAACTCAGTGACTATGATCGCCCATTGCAACTCAACACCAATTTTGTTATCACCAGCACTATGGGCTTTTACTCAAGAACTCTTTGCTAGCCAACTTGGATCATTATTTGGCCCTTTTGGAGCTATCATATTAACCAAAACTACTTATACCCTCGAACGGGAGTTTATGTACCAACTGTTTTTTTTATCATTTCTTATGTTTATTGTAATAAAAACAGAAAAAGCCTAACTAATTTACTTATTTGTTGCGGTTCCTCTTGTATTGTAGCAAATGTTACCTCACAAACAAATTTCAACACGACTCGATTTTAAGAATGTAATCTCTCAATGGCATTCATTAAGTCGTATTGTACAATCATATGTCGACTACGATGTACTCAAGCAATTTGCATACGATTACTGGCCACTACTTTCTATTTGTACTTGTTCATAAAATTTACATGAATTATATATATTATCTATTGTTTATCATTTACTCAATGTCACATTTGTTATTTGATCAATTATTTTATATGTGTTTCTATTATTGTGAATTGTAATTTCCAACTCCCGCTGAAATGGTACAAACCGATTCTTCAAAATCCAGAACTTGGTTTACTTCCGGGTTCTTCAAACATTTCCGGTACATTTTTTCAAGAACCCGATCCAACCATAACGCTGCATGCGAGCTATGCGTAAAGATTCTTCAGTTTTTTGACATACTCCAACTTCCCCCTTGAATAATAAGCAAGTGCCCATAATCTTGTGTCCGTTTCATAAAAGAGTCATAACGAATTTGTAATAACAATTTAAAGCTACTGAAATACTTTGATTTGAGTGGCTAATATCTAATTGTAACATAAAATAAGACGAGTTTATAAAACGGGAACCAAAAATGTATTTAAATTGAAAAGGAGCGATAGGTAAACAAATATTTCAATTTCTTAATGAGATTTTATAAACTTGAAAGTTGAAGAAAGGGTATACCTTTGAATTATTTCTGGTAACTTGCATCTCCCTCTCTATCAGTCCTTCGTTCTCGGAGACAGACACCGTAGTGACAGAAAAAGATCCGAAAATGGCAACACCACTGTCCAACCAGTATTGGGCACAAGTCTAAAGGGGTTAAGATAGGCAAACATGTAAGTTAAATTTTATTGACTAATAACTTGCATATCTACCGACTTTCATTATCGATGCAGTCATCACACTTCTTCTCTACCGTTGAAAAAAATATCGATCATCATAATAAAGTGATAAATGTAGCAAGTAACATTCATGATTTGAGATGCTGGTAGACGAATAAAACCTAACGTAATAAAATTATTCTATTGGATTTTTAACATAACACCTAAGACTCCACCAACAGTGCCGTTATAACACCACATGGTGTTAAACAAACACCAGGATTGTCTTGTAAGTTCTTCCCAAAGCAATCAAGCATTATCCCCAATGGCCACCTCCGTAATAATTAGGCCTATATACTTTCATTTTTGTTACATACTGAGACAACGATTCTACACGTGTTATCAATGTTAACGCACAGCTTTCTCTTTTAGAGTCACAAATAATGAGATGAACATTTTCTATAGCTCTCTAGGTGCTAACATCAGAACACGAATCATATTTAGTAGCGTAAAAGATTATTTAGTAACGGTCTATAACCATCATTTTGACGAAGTAAATATGAAATGTAAATTTATATCTGTGAAAGAATCTTAAGGCTCTCCACAATTAAGAGCCCATAGTCCATGCTGAAAAAATCTGAGTACAGTGTGTTCACAGTATGATCATGTAGTGGACTATGTGGTGATATATTTCAAATCGTTGAAATCATTAATTTTCTCAATTTGGAGTCGAGTATGTGTACTGATACTTTTACATGCTATGTTCATAAAGTAGCACCGTGAGATTCACAATGTAAAACGTGTGGGTTTTGACCAGTATGAAGATGATTTCATATTTTGTTACACACTCTGAACACACTTTTATTACACTGTGTTCACATTGTGGACACAATGTGAACACAACTCCGGATACACTGTCGACAATATGCCTATTATCATTCTTTCCAGGAGGCCCCTCACCTTGTTACGTCTGTTATCATCGTTAAGCATAATGATAACGGTTGGTTGGTTGTAAAACACCACGTCCCAGAAATCGGCGACTGTGTTAGGCATAGGCATCTGTGTAGTTATAAACCTGTATCGAATACCCTATACATCATAAGATGAAAAAAAAATCACATTATAAAGCAAGTTAAATGTTAAATGATTATACAGTTGTTAGACAATAGATGTAACTGTTACAACGCAGCTATGCCATACGTACATAACACCATTCCACCCACACCCACGCATAATGTATTCCCAAAGATTTCGTGATGGATTGTTTTGGATTTATTTACCGTATGACAATCACAACAAATTACAATGTACGAAATATCAAGAATACTACACTTGAAAAGATACGGATGGATCACCATATTCAGAGCCATTGTTATATTTGCTCCGATCTTCCAAGACTATTGCATGTTTCCTCGTGTTTTCTTGTAGGATAAAGTGTAAACATCTCATTACACTCTAAAGAAAAGAAATGTTAACTAAACATTTGAAAGGTTGGATGATTAACAACATTGTCTGAATATTGCAATTACCAATTTAAATGGTTTTACCCAACACTTAAAATGTTGGATTCAGCTTTATCATGTTTATACAAGGTTTAATGTAACATTTGGAAAAGGTTGTCACTCCTCCAACCTTTCAAATAATTTCGAATTTCGAATTTTTAGTACGCTCAAGCTTTGTATAGGAATAGACAAGTAAGACTTATTTCTAGATCAATAAATAGTTCAATATGATACCTACGTTAATTCAAACAATAACTTGAATGAGTTCAGTGTATACTTCTAGAACATTTCATTTTTGACAGATGGTGACGTTCGACGACCATGAGGGTGGCATTTCTAAGTTTTCCCATTCATATATTTTTGTTTGTTTGCTTGAAATTTATTTCTGCGTTCAACATGTTCAACATAATACAACATAATCGATTATTACATAGATTTTACATATATATACATTTTAGACACACGTATCATTTACAATCTCTTTCTGAATATAAAAAAAGCATATGAAAAATATTATTTAACTCAATTTCAGAACGCAGGAGACCGTCGTCATGAGCGACCTGCTTGATGTTGACGACGGCCTCAAGCATGGGTTTATGCTTATTCCATCACGATGATGCAGTTCCATGGGGGGAAATAATGTCTCTTGCATTCGCCTAACAGCACATTTTGCCAGAAGAACTGTGGTGCTTAAATTACCCCGAAAAAAATAGTGGCTCCTAATGTAGACCAATTGATGTTGAAACCACGACTAGGCGTAATCGATGGAACATACATGTAGAAATCTAATAGTGAGATAAAATTTTGTGTATAACGTTGTCTTGTACCAGCTGCTTAAAGGTGAATGTTTAACTTTGTGAGCAGCCGATTTAAAAAAATCTCAAACCAAGATGAAACATGTGTACAAGTGCATGTATTAGAACTAATAAACCCTGAAAACAACCATTACTGAGAATGAAAAGCTAAAACTACAAGGCAAACCCCGATTTTGTAAATAGGCGTCTTATAGACACCTAAATAGTACACATTAGTGTATGGGATTAAATTAAGATGGTGTTTCCGGTCACTTTTTATTTCAATTTTTGAAGCACTAAATAATCATTTTCGAACGCAATTTTTTCTGGGCTTCATTTTTGGAACATATCACAGATACAGGTGACAAGTGTGACCTTCTAGCTCAGATTTTTTAAAAGTCAAACCAATGTTAAACAATCACTTTAAAGGGGAATGAAACCTTTGGAACAAATAGTGTTGTGTAGAAAAAGAAAAAAATCAAAGAATAAGAATAAAGAAAGTTTGAGAAAAATCGGACAAATAATGAGAAAGTTATGAGCATTTGAATATTGCAATCACTAATGCTATGGAGATCCTCCCATTGGCAATGCGACAAGGATGTGTGATGTCACTGATGAATAACTTTCCCTTTGGTGGACTATAAAATACCCTCAAAATGTCTCTTTTTGCTTTTTCTTACGATGATACAAACTCTTTATTCCTTATGTATTCTTAAGAAATATGTATTAAATGCCCTCATGTAGAAAGAACACATGATCTATGGATAGATGTGATAAAAGAGGCAATTCAAGTGAAATATATACTAAAGTAATGGGGAGAGTTGTTCATCAGTGACATCACACATCTTTGTCGTATTGCCAATGTGAGGATCTCCATAGCATTAGTGATTGCAATATTCAAATGCTCATAACTTTCTCACTATTTGTCCGATTTTTCTCAAACTTTCTTTATTCTTATTCTTTGATTTTTCTGTTTCTACACAAGCCTATTTGTTTCAAAGATTTCATTCCCCTTTAATGTCCTCTTAACTACCTTCATACGAAATCTCTCGATTTGAATAATTAAACTCACCTTGACGTAGCTGGCGTCGATGAAATCTGAATCTAGAGAGCCTACAGACTCTAGGATGACCCGGTTTCTATCCACTGGAAGTTTATTAATATGAGGGTAAAAGAAAATATATCGATATTATTGAGAAAAAAATGTCAAGAAACTGATGTTAATGAGAATAAAACCACTCAGTTATAGTGAACACCAAATGACATTGGAATATAGGCAATCAATGAGAGTGCTACAAATTAAAGCTGTCATGTTTATAATATTTCTTTCCTTGTCTTTAATTATTCAACCTTAAATAAATTTGCTATCTTTTTTTGTTTACTTTTGTATTTCATCTTAATACGGACCTGCTTACAAACTATTCATGCAGCAGGTCCTGGGAGCGATTTTTATATAGGGATTGCCGGTTTTGAAGAATATTTGAGAAGAAAACTCAAAACTGTCCCAAAAGTGAATTGGCACCGCAAGAAAAACCCAAAATGAAAGGTTTTAACTTCAAAATGAAAGATATTTTGGGTATATTTCTACTTAGCATATCCTACTTACTGCCTATGATATTGACAAGCACCCAACTCACCCATGTCAATCTTGGGAATGCTTCAGCACCCTAACACCCCCACTTCGCAGGGCAATTCCCTGCTGCTGATAGTATTTTTACCGTCTTGAAACAAGTTAGCAAACAAAGGTATTCATGAAAACCACACATTGACATTATTTTTTAATTACGTGGATGGTTGTTGGTGTTTCGACTCTTTGACCGGTTTTCTTTCTTCAACGCACTTCTTATCATGGAGGTTGAAGGACCAGGACAAACGTTTGCCAAATTCTAAAAATACAATAAAAATTAGAAAAGAAAATGTATAAAAGTAATCATAATCAAACTTGTGTCAAAGTATTCTTCAATGATTATTTTTTTAGCACCTTTATCTTCCAGCTGAAAGAAATCACATATTAATCTTGTCGCACAAATTGGTTGGAGTAAAAAACCTAATGAATAGTTGTCCAACAGATTTGCGTCATCGCTTTGATTAAATCAGGTATATTGCCAATCTTATATGCACAATTAACTAAAATTATGTAGTACTAGGCTTTTCAGTTCTGTACAGTTCTTAAGTTCACACTTGTCAAATAAACAATGCCTTTACTTTTATGAACATACCCTAACACCTCATCCCAACTGTTGCATGATCCGTTAAGATTGGCCTTTATATCTCAGCAATACCGCGTCTGATCTGAAGATCTGATAAGATCTTATACGATCACTATACGATCACTCCAAGGTTTAGACCAAGGGTTTAACCCTAACAGGACTGGGCTATTTGAGAGGTATTGACGGGGGGGGGGGGGGGCATGATTCCCCCTTTTCTGATCTCGGCCGCCGTTCGAGCAATCGCAGCGAAATTTGGTACGCACATTTTTTACCACGTAAACTACAGGCCATTTAAAAAAACGGAAGGTATTTTTGTTATTTATAATGAATAAAATATGCAAATTTATTCATGAATAACACAATTTGCATATTTCACACACAATTTAATTTCAAATTTTCTATCTTTTTATGAGATGCCTTTTTTGTAATCTAATTATAAGGTTTCTACAAAGAAATTCCAAAAAAAACCCCAACAACATATTTTCTTTTGTGTTTCCTTGTTTAATCGTATTTTGCTTATTTCCTTTTTATTCGACATTTTTACAGATCATTTAGCAATTAATCAGACCATTTAGAACGAAATATAATAACCCTTTTATGAGTTTCATCTCCCTTGACTTTGTAGACAAATTATAAAAAAATTCATTTTTGGCAAGACATTGTCTCGTAAACAGTCATGGGGCGTCGCGATTCTATACTTGTATGTCGCGAATTTGGTCTATAAAACGTCATAAAATAAAGTCATAGAAATTTGCGGTTCTATCTTATTGCGTTTCGGATATATCGCACGAAGCATTCAGGGAGGGGGAACTATGGCCCCCAGTCCTTTTAGGGTTGATCGTGGCACAAATTATGGCAGTAGGAACTAGGTGTAACCAATTCAGTGATTGATTTCATTTTATTTAAGAATTTCATGAAAGCTTGGACGGCCTATTTCCGTTGAGGCCCTTAATACCTCAAGTGAAAAAATGACCCGAGGAAGAAATCATACTCAGAATTATTAGTACAACTAAAAATTACATGTCTTGAAGAATTTTGAAGACGTTTAAAATGTATGGAGAGTTGCTAGGATTACAATGATAATAGGAAGTTTTCGAACTAAGATGACAAACGCTTTCAAGAACATTGAAAATGTAATTATCAAATCTTTTCATGACAAAGAGCAAACAAAATGTCTTCGTCGAAAATTAAATTTACATATCAAACAACAGTCCTCTCTGACAAACGACACGTTTGCGGTTTATTGTCAGCTGTGAAACTTACGACGAAAATGCTTTACCGGTTCCCCAATTTGTGAGTTAATGGTGATTTTTCAATGCATGTGCTGTGTTCTTAAATTTGTTCCACGTCGTAGTGCGAAAACTTCCTAATTGCTCACAAGGAAATCCTTATAGAATGTGTCAGTGTGCCTATTATTCTCAACAAAAGTGGCAAACTTTGAGACAGGTATGATGCGACGATCCCTTGAAGACTTCTCTACTGTAACCCGTGTAGGTTTGTAACTCTGATCTAAACGAGTAATTGGTAGGTCGGGCAAAGGAGCTTGCGTTGGAGATTCAATCCGCCTCCTAGGTCCAAGATTTTCATACCGCTGAGGTGATTGATCTGTTTCTTGGCCTTTATCTCGTATAAGGGATTGGAATGGAAAAGACAAACGTTAGAAGATTGAACCACCGCGTTATCACGGGGTAGTAAGTAATTATGGCATGAAAATGAGATGCTTTTAAATGGGCGATCACACACATGCCCAGTGGCGTAACTACGGGGGCCATGGGGGGCACGAGCTCCCCAATCGGCTGACTAAACAACAAAACAGAAAAAGAAGTAAGAGAGAGAGAGGAAGAGAAACATAATGGGAAAGAAGAAATTATTATTCATTATGATGTTATATTATACTATAATTCTGTTATATTACGTGAGACACATTTTTTCATTACTTTATGAAACATAATTTGATTAGGGCCCATGTCTTCTTTGTTCCTGGTTCTCAGATTGTCTGTTAAACTTTAACGAGATATATAATTATGCTGTACTAAAACCTCCTGTTTTCAATATACTTCCTCGCACTTCAACAATAGTATGCTTCTTTTTCATGACTACTTAAAGTGATTGCCACATTTTGAGGTCTTAATATAAGACATTTCTTGTCCGTGCTTATGTTCGCATTAGTTGATTGGTGAGATGTGTCTGCTCTCCATGAATTCCTAGAATCAGTCCTTAAAAATGTCCCTTTTTCTAATATCAATATCAAAATTTTCAGGTCGCGCTTCGCGATCGCATCATTTGGTTAATTAAATACGTATCGTCTTAGTGAATTCCTACAAACAAGCTTTAGAATGCCCCTTTTCAGGTCTGAATTTCCTAATTTTTCAACTCGCGCTCGCAATATTTGATTATTGAGATGCGTACGTTAAGCATCATGATTACAATGATTTCAAGTGCTTCATGTGTTTATCTAACAAAATCAGCAAGCGCTTAGCACTCGCATTAGATGACTGTGGTGAGATATGTAATGGATTCCTTAAGTATAGTCCTTAAAATCTCCCTTTTTGGGGTCAATATATACAAAAATTTCAGATCGCGCTTCGCGCTCTCATTGTTTAGCAAGAAAGGTACGTATCATGATTACAATAAGTTGATCATAATGTCCCTTTTTACGTCTGAATATCAAAAATTTCAAACTCGTGCTTCAGTGAGATACATAACTGTTTAATATATGTCACTGTCCTTAAAATGTGTCTATTAGGTCAGTATACGTGGAAACTGAGCGCGCTCTCTAGGGGACTCAAAATTTTTGCTGGTGCCCCCCCCCCCAATGCCGTGACCAACGGTATGACACTGTACATGCCAGTTCAGATGCTAGAGTATTTCGATCTTTTGATGACAATTATTGCAATGTTAGGCAAGCACAACCCTAAATAATTGCATCCTCTGATTGCATCCAAACTTCGGGGGAAAACAGTCGTCGACACCGGCAATGTCATTGTGCTTTACTCTCTTGACCTAGTAACGAACCAAGAACATGAAAACAGCATTACTAGGTATTTACAGAGAAAACACAAATGACTGTCTGGTCAGGATATGTTCACTTTTACCTCATGTTAAATGTTGAACCTAGTACTAATAATATAGGTCTGTGTTTAAGAAACAAAACTACCTGTATATCATTCATCTCAGGAGTAGCTCTTTGAGTTCATCCTGTAAGTAAAAGTCTTTTGGAGGAGGGAAAACTCTTTTTTTTTTGGGGGGGGGTGTGGGGGCTCATGGCAAAGTACCTGGGAAAATTGAAACTGAAACAATTTTCATTTACTAAGGTAATGATTCCTGAATTTCCCGAGGGATTATAATACCATCGGAAATTGCCACTTTTCTCTATTCTTTGCTGTCAGCTTTGTCAGCCAGGATCCTTTAATATATAGATGTGTAATAATATGGTTCGGAATTTGCAGGCGATATCAAATAATGATCACTTTTTCATTATGATAATTGCCATGGTAATATGGCTCAGTTGCTACTTAGTAATCCAACTCGAAATTCCGATGGTACCATAAAGACATAATCACGCGTCTACACTGAATTGCCTCTAGAATGAATCAATGGGTTATCCCAACAACTGGTGTACCCAGCGAAGTGAAAATACAACGTGAGTATACCTGTTGAAATGTCGCCAATGCAATCATTATTATATGAGTAGGAGACCGGCTTAGGGCGAGGTTTTTTTCTAGAAAAAAAAAGAATGAAGGCGTTAAGGATAATGGCAAATCAAGGGGAACAAAAAAAAACACAGGGGAACAAATATAATTGATTTAAATGGTGTAGAATCAACCAAAATTTCTTTGTAAACAAATTTTTATTTAAAACAAAATAAATAAATAGTCGGATGTGAAAAAACATGAATTTCACAGAGTGTGACAGTGAAAATGTTTTTAATTACGTAATATTATATATCTTGAAATTATTTCTAACAATGTGATGCCCTCAACCCATTTGAAACAGACGGACATGTACCCTCAACCCAGGCGAGGTGAAGGGGGGGGGGGGGAACCTGGCAGGCACAGACAACAATACCGAACATTATTTACCACTCCTTCAATATCACCATCGGGGATATAATACTCCTGTAATCTGGTAATTGTGGAGCGTTTTGCTAAAATAGATTGGTCTGTGGAATTTGAAACAGACCGACATGTACCCTTATCCCGGCCATTGCGTAATTTCCTTCAGCGAGAAATGGACCCACAATGTGATGCCCTCAACCCAGGCGAGGTGAATGGGGGGGGGGGAACCTGGCAGGAGTTTCCTTGAAAAAAAGTCCAAGTAGTTATCCTGCATTACTGTAAGCCCTAGTTTCTTATAAATTAAGTGTTTAGTGCTATATCGTCAAGCACAAGGGTTTGTTATATTGATCAAATATGAATGATCAGATATCGAGACAGCAGGGTCTCATCTTAAAGAGTTGCGATTGATCCAATCAATCATAACTATGGAAATCATTTAGTTTCATATTTTGTTCCACAGGAAATTTGCATAATGCCTTTTGTAAACGAAGGAGAACACACCAAATTGTCAAGAAACAACGAATTCATAGATATAAATTCATATCTAGAAGGTTTTTTAAACAAACATGCATTTTATATGCTGACTTTGCTGGCTTTCCATAGTTGTTTTTCATCGGATCGATCACAATTCTTTGTAAGACAGGCCACAGGTTTACCTGTTCCATCTTAGTATCAGACCACACCTCTATGGAATACCCAGTGCCACGATACTTCTGTTTCGACCGAGTCATTTAAATTCATTAATATTTTCCTAGTCTAATCTTTGTGACAAAATAATACTTTTTAAGAATCTTTCCCCGCAGTAATCCTATAATTGTGTTACTTGGTGAATAGGTCGACATAAGGCACTCCATAAAAGTGTGGTCAAAGTTAAGTAAACCATTGCTATCAGAATAATCAGAATACCACTGAATAAGATACCTTCTCAATCTTAGTACAATTATTATGATGACAATCAGCAGCACGATGAAGATTATCCCACCGACTGCTCCACCTACAATAGCACCAGTTGCAGAAGGACCGGAGGGGGTTCTGTTAATGAGAAAGAATATATACATATTGCGCAATTGAGAATTAATCAAGAGGGTACGACAAATTCAGTAATGCCTCATTTTAGCTTTGAATGCATATCCCTTCATATGGTTATGTATAGAATATTGATAGAAAACGCAACATAACGATTATTGTCTTCGTACGTCAAGTCCATGATAAATGCACTAGATCGAACTGAGGTAAATCTTATACCTATTTTTCGAGTTGTCACACTTAAAGCCGGACCCTTTTCTCCTTCACCGTTCAGGCCATCACGAACTGCTGAAATCCGAATCCGATACGACTGACCATCATCCAGACCGGTAATGTTGTGCATCAGTGTTCCTGCATCCCCTTGTCTCTTCTTCCTTGATGGTAAATTCCTTGGAGGTCCGACCATTGGAGAATTCATCCATTCTGCATCCTCTCTTCGTCTTCTTGAAGGTCTCCTTTCACTTGGGACACCTGATGCAGTAATGAAAGTGACCGTTTCGTTTCCATCCGAAGAGCTAACGTATACTTTATAACCGATGACAGGGCCATCTCCAACATCAACGCCAGGGTTCCAAGAATCCCATGCAATAACCAGATAATTGTAGCCTTGCTCCGCTAATCTAGGCTGGGTGTTGAAGAACGGAAGAACTGAAAGAGACATAAATATTTAAAATAATTGTTCTGTATATGTAGTAAATTTTCTTTTACGGACAAGAATGAACAATGAACAAATTTGGTCCGGGTAATCTGATTTCAAAATGTGTCAAATGTCTCGAATTATGTTTCCATTAAAGCATTACTAATTACCCTGTTGGTTACCATGAAAAGGCACATATGCAAGGAACCCCTTGGCATAGGTAAATGAAGTTTCTGCAAAATGTGCAATTGGCTTTAGTCCTAATCTGCTTTAAAAATTTCCCACTCTATTCCTTCAATTTAATGATGCCAATGTACATTGTATATTACATATTCCTGTAATGTCTGGCTGTACATTCGTCGATGTCTCTTTACACGAAGTTTGTGGATATATGGCTTGTGGTCGTGGATATAGCACATACAGAAAATCATCCACAGTGTCAAATGCAAATTGATATATTCGAAAATGCAATAAAATACCTAGCCTTTCTCACTACAAATTTCCCTTTCGTAATTTCACTTGCATGACTGTGGCGCAGAATAGTCGATCACACTCACGTCTACATATATCATGTAGATACATGAATATTTGTTGCAAGGATTATTAAAAAACTTAATTCTTAAATGATTCAGAACCTACCAAATGTCCCCTGAGGGAGCAAGCTGATATAAGCAAATCCATCGTCACTGGTTGAATTGCCAACGAAACAGTAAATTGTTTTAGTTTCTATGTCATCAATGGAAAGTGTAAAGTTCGATTGCAACGATGATCCATCGCTTGTGTCAGTAGAAGTTGCAGTAACAAAACTCTCAGCTGAGAAGTCCCCAATAGAAGCTCTCATGGAGAGGCTACCGTCTGAATCGGCATCGAATGTGCAAGAAATGATTGCCGTGCCTGGATTCGTCTTTTCTCTAGTAGCGGTAAAACGATCTTCATAAAAACAAGTGTGGAGCAGAAAAAGCGATGTTTTAATTCTGGGTTCATGACAAACGTCTCAAGAACTGTATAATGGCGATGCAAAATGCAACATATCCTGATAGTAAAATGTTGTTTGCATAATCCTTAATTAAGCAAACGGATATTGTGTACTCTTTAACTAACTCAAGAGGATTAAAAACTTTGGAATCTATATATTCATTACTTGAGGGATTTGATTACCTGTTTGGCAATTGTCTCCCGACCATCGTGGATGACATGAAGGGCACGAACCCGACTCATCGTCACACGTGACGGTAGCAGCACAGTGACATGTCTTAGAACAGGACTCGAAACATCCAGCAACTATAAGATGTAAGCATAGTTCAAAGTAACTGATAATTATATAAATAATAATGATGATGATATCAATACCCTTATGGAACAAACACAGTGTTACCACAGTGTGTTCACATAGTTGACTATGTGTAAACTATGTGTTAACTATGTGGTCACAGTGTTGTCACAGTGTGAGACTTCAGATCACATAGTTAATCACATAATGGCCCACATAGTTGGGTAACAAACACAGTGTTACCACAGTGTGTTCACATAGTTGACTATGTGTAAACTATGTGGTCACAGTGTTAGACTGCAGATCACATAGTTAATCACACAATTGCCCACATAGTTGGGTAACAAACACAGTGTTACCACAGTGTGTTCACATAGTTGACTATGTGTAAACTATGTGTTAACTATGTGGTCACAGTGTGAGACTTCAGATCACATAGTTAATCACATAATTGCCCACATAGTTGGGTAACAAACACAGTGTTACCACAGTGTGTTCACAAAGTTGACTATGTGTAAACTATGTGGTCACAGTGTTAGACTGCAGATCACATAGTTAATCACACAATTGCCCACATAGTTGGGTAACAAACACAGTGTTACCACAGTGTGTTCACATAGTTGACTATGTGTAAACTATGTGGTCACAGTGTGAGACTTCAGATCACATAGTTAATCATAATTGCCCACATAGTTTGGCAACAAACACAGTGTTGCCACAGTGTGTTCACATAGTTGACTATGTGTAAACTATATGGTCACAGTGTGAGACTCAGATCACATAGTTAATCACATAATTGCCCACATAGTTGGGTAACAAACACAGTGTTACCACAGTGTGTTCACATAGTTGACTATGTGTAAACTATGTGGACACAGTGTTAGACTTCAGATCACATAGTTAACATATCAATTTGTTGTGTACAAAAAACGCTCCTTTTATAAGGCATAGAAATGGGACGTTTAACGCACAGTCACTAATACGCGCCGCTGTCTTCGCATCGTGCAGGCAGTCTACGTGTATAGTGGCGGGCTGCTACATTGCGGTGCAGGGGTGTTCAACTTACATATCGTGAGCGCACTCAGCTGCGTGTTTTCACTTCTTCTCCTTTCTCTCCTTTTCTTGTAATTTTTCCTCGCATTACTTGTTTTCATAAATTTCCCTCTCACTTTCCTTGTTTTCTCACTCCCTTCAGTTTTGTAACTCTTATTGATCACTTGCATTCATTGGCACACCCCCGGTCAAAAATGGTACGGTTCTATCCAACATACACTCAAGTCGTCGCTGTACGAATAGTGACATTCTTCACGCGCTGCGTTGCCTAGCTATGCGTGTTTACTGTGTACTGTACTGTGTACACACAATGCCATCGGCTGAACCGGCCGCCAAACTATAGTGACCAAAATTGCAAAAGCTTTTGCAAATGTGAAAAGTGACAGAGGTTTTTTTTATCCAATCAAAATCATTCTTAGGTATTCGCAATCTACAGCATTTTCTGCAAAATGTCTTTTTTTGATAGGGTCTATTGTGACGTATATTTTTTTACAACAATGTGAAGTCGCACCAAACGTTTCGTTTCCCGCACTTGCCCATTGGCTCATGTACAAATGGATTTTCAAAATCATCAAGAAAGGTTCCAAAAACCTCAAAAGTGACAGAACTTAATTTGACTAAAATTGACTGAAAATCATATCATGTTCAAGGTGAGAATCTGCTCTATTCTATTCTGTTTTGATAGATCACCTTGTTGACGCGTTTGGGAGATATCTTAGTAAATCCCTCAAAAACTGCGTATTTTCTATTATTCTCCATAGGGAAATAATTTAACACGCTACGCACTGCAAAAAAGGAGCGCAAACAAATTGATATGTCACATAATCACTCACATAGTTGGGTAACAAGCACAGTGTTACCACAGTGTGACTATGTGTAAACTATGTATTCACAGTGTTAGACTTCAGATCACACCTTAATCACATAATTGCCCACATAGTTGGGTAACAAACACAGTGTTACCACAATAAGTTCTTCAATCGTACCCGGGAATCGTACCCGAAAAAATTAACAAGCAAAAAAGGGTCTTCAAGCTCGTCAGGGGGGGGGGGGGGCGGGGAGCAGGGAGGAGTACTAAACTTGAAAAATTGTTTGATGCACTATTCCCAATACAATCTCCATTTAGTTTATAATTTACACTGACATTTTGCCGGTAATTTGATATTTGATGATTTTTTTTATTTTCTTTTAAGATCATCATCGCAATGGATAAACTATCAGTAAAGGCTAACGTTTAATAGATATCCGGAACTCTTCGGTAAATCTCGGCCTCGGAAATCTATTTTCGGCGAGGCATGCTACCGCTAGCGCGCTCGTGTACCTGTACCGTACTATGTGCGTTTCAAATTCAAAGCTCACCGACGCCCGTTACAGTTTATCGCTTCATCCAATATTTACGCCCGTTAGAATCTGATCTTACTGCACTTTGTCTTAATCTTCTTGAATTGATAAGGATATCAACCATGTTGGCTTTAGTACACTGGGTGGAAACAAGGAACTGTTACTTCTAGCGATTTTGTAACAAAAAGATGTTGGTCAACTTGGTGGACCCGAACTTGAGTTGATGAGGGCCTGGTGGAGTCCGGAACCCCGCAGAGAAACGGCCGGAACATTGGCTGGGATGTGGAAGGCCAAGGTGTTAGTGGCCAGTGGTAAATATACATTATTATATCCTGATTTGTACCTAATATGTAATTATTTATGCTCTCCCTTTGTCCAGGGGTAATTGTCGAACCGTGTCCGTATGTATATAGATCTATAGGCTAGCTATGTGGTGCTCGACTAGCATGACTAGCCTGGAATCGTCTGAAACTGAAAGTCATGATTTTAACCCAGGCCAAGGAACTCCTGCCCGCCCGCTACGCGGGCGGGAGTTCCCTGGCCTGGGTTACTATGAATTTAGCTCTACACAGTACTCTACGTAGTCGTAGGGTTACTCCCCACTGACGCCTGGGATCACGAGCTATTCACCCACGTACGGTACTGCCACTGGTACAAAACCTGAAACTTTCGCCCCCGAGATTTCTACTTTCCCTCTAAATCTAGCCCTAAAACATGTAAAACATGTAGGCCTACCTGTCATGGGGTTCAACTTATTTTCCAAGTGAAGTAGATTACCGGGTGTAACATTTCTGCGATATTGATTTCATTTTTAAAGAAGAATTCATAAAAAAACGAATCGCGCGATTTGCGTGCTGTCGCCAAGCGAAAGACAAAGAAATCAAGATGGCGACATAAACACGGCCGTAAGCTCTTTCCATCTTTTCTACTAGCCAGGAGGCTTCTAAAGAGTAAAAAATCATTTACTAATACTAGGCCTATACTAACGGAGTCTTGAGGAAGCAATGTCAATGATGATGATTTTTTTAGATATGTCATATACTTCTTCATCATTGACGTCTTGTCACTCTCTCCATAGTGTCTTAAGCGAAGGACCAAAACAAAGATGGATTTCCCTAGAAAATCCATCTTTTTAAACCAAAATCACAAGAATTCTATTAATTTTATTCATTCTTACACCTTCCTACGCCTAATGCGTAGGAAGGTGTTAAATATTATTATATAAAAATATAAAATTTAGAGATAGAAATTAGAGATAAAAATTCTTATTCAACAAATATTAAAATTTATTTCGTGATCATAAATAATTTATATATATTAATATGAATTATTTATAATCAAAAAAAAATTTTTAATATTTGTTTAATAAGAATTTTTATCTCTAAATTGTTCGTTAAGACGGGATTGCTTTCCGGAAGTACGTCATACATAAGCGGTTCAAGGGTCGACGCTATTGTATTGTATTTCCGTTGTTTACATGTGGAAGGGGGGGGGGGGGGTCTACGCGGCATCAGTTAGGTAAGAAATCTTCATTTTTTATATTTTTATATAATAATATTTAAAACCTTCCTACGCATTAGGCGTAGGAAGGTGTAAGAATGAATAGAATTCTTGTGATTTTGGTTTAAAAAGATGGATTTTCTAGGGAAATCCATCTTTGTTTTAGTCCTTCGCTTAAGACACTATGGAGAGAGTGTCAAGACGTCAATGATGAAGAAGTATATGATAAAAAAAATCATCATCATTGTGTCCTCAAGACTAATACTAACGTATCTTAGGGTGCGTTTATGCTTCCATTGCGAGGACAGAATCAGCGATTTCAAACGTCGATTCAAAACGCCGATCGTAAACGTGGTTCTGGGAGTGCTGTTTATGCTTAACTTTTCAGAGCAAATCATGATCTTGTAAAGCGAGGTCAAATTGGGCGCACTTTTTTTATTGGGGGGGGGGTTCCGATTGTTGTTTTTACGTAGAGATAACAAGGAGCAATACGACTGTATTTGTCCGCGGATTTTCATCTCACCGGAAGCATGTACCAAATGACGTCATTTAAACACGTTTACGATCGTGGTTCTGTTTATACTTCCCAGAAAGCCTGATTCTGGTCAAACGACGTTTACAAATGCACATTTTTGTGAGTTTACGATCGGCGTTTTGAAACAGCGTTTAACTGAAAGTAAGCATGAACGCAACAGTGTTTTGGACTAATCACGTTTGGAAACGCTGATTCTGGCTTGAAAAGTGGAAGCATAAACACGGCCTTACTCTCACCTAGCCAGGCGGCTTCTAGTTCTGGAGAGTAAAAATCAGTTACTAACGTAAGGTTACTCTCATCCGAAGCCAGGTCTTCCTTCTCATTGACCCACACGACGGAAGCCAAAACCTGAAACTTTCACCCCCGAGATTTCTACTTTCCTTAATAGAAAAGATCTAGCCCTAAATCATGTATATTGAAAAAACTTCATTTCCGACATTTCTACGCTCTCGTTATTTTTAACAAGAATTCATCAAAAAAATGAGAGAAATATTGTGAAAAGACGGAAGAGACTTGCCCGATCTTACTTCCTATTGTTCTTCGCCAACGTTACCCGACGCACGCGTCTATGAGAAGGAAGACCTGGCTTCGTATGAGAGTAACCTTACGTTAGTAAATGATTTTTACTCTCTAGAAGCCGCCTGGCTACTCTCACCCACGTTACTCGACTCAAGCGTCCGTATCGTGGGTGAAGAACAATAGAAAACAAGATGGCGGTGTAAACATCGGGCAAGTCTCTTCTTTTCATGATATTTTTGTCATTTTTTTTAATGAATTCTTGTCTAAAAATAAAATCCATAGCATAGAAATGTCGGAAATGAAGTTGTATCCCAGGTACATGATTTAAGGCTAGATCTTTTTAGAGAGAAAGAAGAAATCTCGGGGGCAAAAGTTTAAGGTTTTGGCTGCCTACATGCACATGTATACAATAGAAGCCCTGGCTTCGTGTGAGAATAAGTTACGTTAGTAAATGATTTTTACTCTCTAGAAGCCTCCTGGCTAGACTGGATTAGCATTACATCGGCTAATTAACAAATTTGGGGGCAAATTTAATGATGTGAAAGATTCTTACTAGTTTTTAAATAATAATTATGTTATTTAGATCTACTGAAAAATATGTCTACAACTCAAAATAGTTTGTGTGTACAGAATAAAATTATTTACGTCTATAACTTAAAAAACTGGTGTCTGAATTCTGATTTGATAACTTGTCTGTACTCTGTAGTAATAAATCTAATAATGCTAAAACTCCATTTTTACAATGCATTTCATAAATGGCTCTTTGAAATTACTCTGATTATTTATGTCTGTCCTTAATGTGCCTGTCCCTTACAGAAAAAAAGCTGATGTACTAAAGAAAGAGAAGGAGTTCCTAAACACCGCAACCAGAGTAGATGAGGCTATGGATGAGTCTGATGCCACAGATGAGGACATGGAGGATGAGGCTTCAACCTCAAAAAAAGATGTGAGAAAGAGGGTACGTTGAAACTTTACATTAAACTTAAATTTTAAAGACGTGCATGGATCAGGAAATTTTGAATCCTACTAGCCAGGAAATTTAGTCCAAAGTGATAAGTGTTTACCTGAAGCAGGCCAGACTTTATTCTGTGATTTGCAAAAAAAAAATGACTTCTACATAACTTGATATCGCTGCCAGTGGTGATTAAAAAAATTGCTCTTAAATTTCTACTTGAAAAAAAAATTGATGGAATTGGAAAGTATTGGTGGTACTACTTCAATAAAAGAAAATTCATTAGAAAAACTAAAAATAATGATACACTTATGAATTTTGTCTGGATTCCTAGTCTAGATACAGAATTGCATTGGATTTGCACATGACCGCGTACCCAGGTGTCGCAAATTTGAACTCAGAAGATATGCGAGACTTAAATGTGAGTGGCGCGGCGCGGTCACCCCAAAAAATCGCAGCTGAATGGTCTTGAAAAATGTTGAGCGGGGGGGGGGGGCTAAATTAAATTTTAATTTTTAAAAATTCTAAACATATTCCATAATGTGTTCATATTTTATTTCCATTTTTGGTTGCAGGTTGGGAAAGCTGACAGATCTGCTATGGCAGAGCTTCTAAAGAAGAAAAAGACTGAAGACCAGCGGAACCATGAAGGTCAGTTTAAAAGTTTATTATTTACGGCAAGATTCTGTGGCCAATTAAATTAAATGAAAAATCATGACCAGAAAACAAAATTCTCATATGTCCAGAAAGAGTATCTTCTCCAGAGCATTGCATTCATGCTTTTGGTGCAAATAGAATTTTACATCACAACAAAGAATACCTCTTAATTATCGAAGGTTAAACATATACCACATAAAAATGGTATCTGAAATTATGATGGAGTAGATGCTCTTTCAGGACATACATCTATATGAGATGAGAGTTCTGTTTTCCGGACATGCTTTTTCATTAAATTGGTGATTTTTTTAAATGTTAAAGTTTTTTCTGACTTTCTTGGTATATCATTGTAGGATATTGGCACTCTAAACGGATGAATTTCCATTGCTAGCCCTGGCATATCAACATTCACAAATAACACTGTCTCACACACAGATTTGCGTTATGGTAAATTCTAGTAGAAGGGGCTATGAAATGATGTGTCTGATGATATATCCACCGCAAAAATAAAGAAATCACTTTCAATTTTTGAAAAATGGCATTTTGGGCAATTCATATCGTCTGATGTCATAAAATCATATTTAAAAAAAATCTCTGTTCTTTAATGATATTTATCAAACCTTCACTGATATATTTCTCAATTTTTTTTGCTTCTTATTACAACCAATTATTCATCAGGGTGAACTTCCCCCTTTGATAGCTTTTACATTTTCTTGTGTATTTTGCCAAGAATGATTGTCTTTGCGTGAATCTACAAATGAATTCAGAATATCACAATTACTGTAAATAGGAAGATGCTCTGTAATTTCTCATATTACCAAGCTCGTCAATAATTTCAAGGCGGAGGGTTAGGGTGAATCTCCCTGAAAGAGAAACTACATGTACTACATGTAGAATAGCACAGTCTCTCCAAATGGTAATCTACCGTGAAAATAAGTTTTGATGTGGAAACAAAAACAAACGAACAGAAAAAGGAGGAAAAGGACACCGACTTTGATTTGAATCTACGTAACCATAGAAAACATTTTAATTTTTTAAGTAAGTGATTGATCTTCACAAATGTCTTGTCATTTTACATTTTACAACGATGCTGCCTGTCACCAGTACAATTTCTTCCAGAACGGCGGACCAAAGAAGTTAGAAATTAGAGTCAAAGGCTTAGACAATCAACCAGTTTAAGAACTTAATTTCCTTTAAGTCACTTCCTTGTCATTTCATAAGATATTTTCAATCAAGTAGGACTATAGAAATAAGATTACCGAGCCTGAAATCTTGATTTTCTTGCTTTAACTTATCTGCCCCTAATATTATAATCCTGTTTCATGGGTATGCATGGTTTTTTGTTATGTTTGTGACTCTTAGATACTCCACTGCAGCTGAGTAACCAACAGTCACAAACAGACGGAACTTGACTTGGCTTTAATTAATATTTATAAATGATGTAGAGTCTTTGATAAAAGTTTGAGACTTTGAGCCAGTTTTTGTGTCCTTTCATTTTCTTATATTCAGCACACACAACAAGCAAGTTTCCCTGCACTTCCATGGGCCAAGTACGTGCACGCATGGGCCAGAAGCTGAAAGATGTCCGTTCATCTCGAAGACGTGCAGAAAAGCAGGTTTAAGTGTGATACCTTTTTTTGTTTGGAAATAAGCCTTAATATTGCCTCATACAAGTCATTAAAAAAACCATTTTATTCTGATCATGGGTATACATGTATATTACACGAAAATGTCTTTCATGTATTATGACATGTCTGCTAATACAGCCAACTCAGGTTTATATAGTGTGTGCTTTCAAAATTTATCATGACATTCCAACTCCTGCTTTATCACCTTGTGCTATTCATCAAACTCAGATTGATATATTTTTATATTTATACTATGACAAATCATTTTCTTGCCATGTACCTTCCGTTTGATACTGTTTCCAAGTTCCAACTAATACAAAGGAATACTTATATGCAGCTATATGGACGCTAGTATATGCACTTCATGCAAGAGATTTGTTCATATTTTTCTGCTCTTGTTCATATTTTTCTGATATTTGTCTATAGGTGTGAAAAGGCAAAATATATGCAAAGTGTTCTTATTTTTGAAAAATAAATGTTGGTTACTTCTTCCTGTTTCGAAATTTCACAACTCTCTGTGATGGTAGGGATTTGCTTTACTACATGTGTAGGCGTTGCTTTTCCGACTACGGCGGCGTCGTCGTCAACATTGAAATCTTAACTAAGGTTAAGTTTTTGAAATGTCGTCATAACTTAGGAAGTATATGGGCCTAGTTCATGAAACTTGGACATAAGTGTAACTAAGTATCACTGACCATCTTGCATGAGTGTCCAGGTTGCATGATCAAGTTCATTTAGGGTCTGATTTTTTTTTATGTCATAACTTTAAAAATATAAGGGCCTATTTTATGAAACTTGTACAAAAGTTGCTGATAATCTTACATTAGTGTCAGCCTGTCAGGTCACATGATCAAAGTCAAAGGTCACAGCACTGAAATCTGAACTGTTAATTTTTTTTAAGTGTCATCATCATGATCCTATTTCATGAACTTGAACATAAGGGTAATCAAGTACCACTGACAATGAGTTTCAGGTCACATTGTCAAGGCCAATGGTCATTTATGGTCAATAAAATTTGACCATGTTTGGTTATCAAAATCTTAACCAAAGTTTTTGAGATGTCATCTTAACTTTGGAATTTTATCGACCTAGTTCAGGAAAATTGGACATGAGTATTTAAGTTTCACTTATCATCTTGCATGAGTTTTAGGTCACATGATTAAGGTCAAAGGTCACTTAGGGTCAATGAACTGTGACCATGCATGCTCGAGATATTTTTTTAAATGTCATAACTTTGAAAGTTTATGGATCTGGTTCATGAAACTTGGATATAAGGGTAATCAAGTATCATTGATAGTCTTGCACTAGTTTTTAGTCAAATGATTAAGGTCAAATGTCATTTAGCGTCAAAGAACTTTGACTATGTTGGTAATAATTTTGGAAATGTCTTCATAACTTTGAAAGTAAACTTGAACATTAGGGTAATCAAGTATCACTGTTTTTTATTCAAAGTCAGCATTGTTGCTATATTGAATTGCGTGACACAGGCGAGACTGTCAGAGGCGTTCCACTTGTTTTTTTTTTCAAGTAACCTTTTCTTTTAAACAGGTTATTTTAGTTCGGTGTTTTCATCACTTGTAACCTTGCAAGTCTTGTTTCGAATGAAGATACTTGCATTTGAATGAAAGAACAACCTCAACGATAAATTTGTCAGAATATAGACTCATAAATGTTAGATACCTTAAAGGGGTACTCCAGGCTGAAAATAATCATATCAAAATAAATATAGTAAAATCCACCGAGCAAAACGCTGAAAATCTGATAGCAAATAGCGAAGTTATAGTATTTCAAGCTTAGCATTATTTTGTGAAAATAGTCATATGCAAGTCATCATGAATGTGCAATAGGTTGACTAATGATGTCATGTCCCCACCTTCCTTTTTCTTATTTTATTTAATAAAATCATGATCATTTCATATTTTCCTACATGTGTACACGACATGTCTCCCTTGTAACAAAATAAGTTGGCACAATGATTTTCTTACAAACTAAATCAGTTGTCAATCCAATTTTTTTATTATATCTGGTGACAAAATTTGACTAAATATAATTTTTTGAAATAAAATACAAAAGATTACGTGGGGATATCATCAGCTTGCTCATTGCATATTCATGAAGACATGCATAGCACTGTTTTGCCCTAGTAATAGAGATGGGCTATAGAGGGTCAATTTTAGGTCACATTTTCAGAACATGCTCATCACACCCTAGTTTGATGACTTTGTGCCTACTGACACCACTTTTGAAAAAAAAAATGAAAAAAATGCATTATCCGGGGTGCCCTGACCGAAAACGTAAAAAAAATCCAAGATGGCCGCCGTTTCGGCTAAAAAAAGACATTTTGGGCTGTAACTCGGTCATTTTTTGGTCTATTGTAATAGTTTTGGTGTCTAACCCCATGTTTTAGGGGTCAAAGAAATTGAATATAATGATTTCTTTGGTGTAAAACCTAACCTTCTACATTAAACTCACATTTTCCCCATATTTAATATTAAATTTTCCCTCTCTTTCACCCCTACCCCAACCGCAATTTTTGTACTTTATTTTCTGTATTTTCTTTAAGTCATGCTAGCTATGATACTACTACAGGTAATAATGAATTCTAGCTACTAAATTTTTTTTTATTTAAACAATACTTCGAGAAATATACCAAAAACCTACCACCTGTATGTGGCTAGTGAATTCGGAGTCGGCATGCATGGTAACTGTGGAGCCAGTACTACATGTAATACTGTATCTGCTTTAAAGTACCAATTATTTGGTCATCAGACCTCCAGTCAGAGAGAACTATACAGTTCCACTGTGGGTATACATATTTAATTGTAAAATGATATGCCAATTGTCAAGCACAAATGCAATGTTTCTGCTGGAAGATGTATCCCATGAGCCAATTACATTACCGGTACATAGAAGAATCTGCATCGGCAGTACTGTCTGTACATCAGCTTGCTTTGGCCATTTCTAGTGCTAATGCTGATCTGCCCCTTTTAATCTTTGAAGTTCCGGTATCTTTCCATGTGCTCAATTTTATATCCCTCACGATATTAGGTATACCAGTTTCGTTCATCATCGTAATCCCATATCACACTCACACTGCAGAACTCATTGATGCCCACTTCTTAGTCCCTTAGTATTTTCTTCAAGGTTTGAATGGGCAGTATACTGTGTGATCCCATTGGATCCCATTGGGCAGGGAAATTATCAGTTTCTCCTCCAGTCAATAGAAGAGTCAAGTTCACCTTCATTTCTGTTTCACATACGGTAGTTGGTTGACCTTGTACAAGTGTTGGCGCACCAAGTAATCTAGATGATGGGATGTGTGTCTGCGATATGACAGCTCTGCACGTAACATAGTTTAAACCTTGGTTGAATCCTGGCATTCCTGAAGCTCATCAATGTTTGTTAATGGACCTCCCCATCTTTTTTCTGTAACACTAACAACACTAACAACATATATGTACCTGGTACTCTACTGCTTGCTGTGCTTGGGCCACATTCTGCTGAAGATTTTCCTGCGAAAGGATGTTTTGCTCTTCCACCCATTTCTGCTCACTCTTACCCAACATTTTTGCAATGTTATATGGGTCGCTTTTTCCAGTTTACTACACCAGACTTGTTCAAGGTCACATCATCTCACATACCCTTGGCAGTGAAGTTTCTATTAGAAGCAGCAGCAGAAAGCTTTGCTTGTTTGTCAAACTTTGACAGATTCCGCTTACACTGCAAATTGTTTGAAGGTAGATTGATGAGATCTTCTGGTGTGAGTTTCTAGAGTTAGTTGCTCTAGATTCTGCAAAACCTGTTTCTGCCGTTTGCATAAATCCATACTCACCTCCTCTACGAATAGTCAAATCTTTGGCAGCTTGCTGACACACTTGCTGAAAATAAATGCCTACAAGGTCTCAGGATTTTCCACTTGAAATGAGTATGGTACCTTGTATGAAGACAGCGTGTCTGTCTTGTTATTCAGCAGATCATTATTAAGATGTGGGAGGATGGTCACTAGATCATTCTGTGAGCTGACTTCCACATTGCAGGGTTATGCAGTATGTGAACCAGGCCAATATCTTCAATGCTATCATGACTATTAAGTCACACTCAAGGTACAGATGGCAGGCTTGAACAAGTAGGTTGTTGGATTTGATGTTCTGCGATGTCCCCTCATACTCTGGGATGTGATATAGAATGACTGCAGTAGTGTATCCCATCTGAGCAAATTGCTGTTCATTGAAGAGGCTGTGCTTCTTTGTTTTCCCTGCAGATGCAACCTCACTCTAAAGGTCTCCCACATGGATGACTTGTGTCCATCCTAACTATACTTGTTTTGTCAGTGCCTGTAATGCTGCTACAACCGACCACACTCTTCTTGAGGAAGGATTTCAGGGTCGGCATGTATGGCATAGTATGCAATTAAATTTTCACGAAGCCCTAACTTGACTTCATGCTGAACAAGGGTAGAGATAATATTGCCTGCATCAAATATCTCACATGTGTGACTCACATACAATACATGTGTAGAGAGACTGTTAAGAGATGCTCCTATTTGATGTTTGTAGTAATGAGGAGATCGAGTGGTAATAGTGATACATTACATGCGGTGAGAAAGGGAGCTGTGCTGGAACTATTGTGCTTAGGCCTACTTTAATACAAAGTGGATAACATTTGGGATAATGGGCATGGGACAAGAAGAAAAAAAAAGGAAAGCTTAAACTGCTGATTGTGATGCACACGTCATCTGTAAGAATTCGCATTTTGGAGAAAATAAGTAGAAATTTGATTAAATACTGATATAACATGAAATTTAACACTAATATATTAAAATGAATACCATAAATGAGTTCAGTGACCCCCAAAACATAGGTTTAGACACCAAAACTAGGCTAAAAGATGAAAAAATGACCAATTTATGGCCAAAAACATGTTTTTTTAGGCAATCCGGCGGCCATCTTGGATTTTTGGGTTTTACGGCCAGGGCACCCTGGATTTCACATTTTTTTCATTTTTTTTCCTGATTATGGTGTCAGTGTGCACTAATTCATCAAACTAAGGTGTGATGAGCATGATCTGAAAATGTCACCCTCTATAGCCCACCTCTACCTAGTAATGCACAAGTTAAAAATGTAATGACTTTGTCATCCTTGTCAGATTTTGATGAAATTTGCAGTATTTTATTTGTCTCCTTTTACTTTATTTGTTAAAATTGTATTATGTCAGCCTGGAGTACCCCGTTAATATGTTTACATTTAAGAAATATTTCATACCAGGCTTGTTTTCCCAAACAATTTCATTCCACAACGTATGTTTACTTGTGAAAATCGAGGAGAAAAATTCATGTTTGTATTCACAGTGCTTGTATTTATGACCCAGTTATTTTCATGTTGCTTTTATTATATTACTGTTTATTAAACTGAACAAAATGAATTTTTTCATTTTTTATTTCTAATTATATTTTCTCGTGTCTTGTAGATTGCTCTCCCTACTCTTCAGATTGGGACCAAAGCACAGTGTCTACCATGATACAACCACCCAAGTACCTATAGCCAGTGACAACAGACAAATTCTCAAATCAATTTTGTTGTGATCAGGAGGATGGAAGTTTTTAGTGTTGATTTTTTTTTTACAAGTGGGTATGCAAAAGGATGAAAGATATATTCTAAAATTTGATTTGAATTGGTGACGCTATTATTAGCTTCCACTCCTATTGAGATCAGCACTAATTGGCAATGATGGTATACTTTTGTGGTCAAGATTGCAGGACACTGTGCTTCGTTCCAGTTGGCCTGTGTTGCAGTGGTCTACATGGTATGTGCTGCATGGGTATGTAGTGGACTGCATGTGGTAAATGAGCTAGTGGCACATGCATACCACAGTGTGGTGGACTGTGTAGTCAATGTCCGTGTGGTGGACTGTGGTAGACATCACAGTAAGATGAGCACCTTAGTGTGGGGGACTATGTGGTGTATGTCATAGTGTGGGGGACTATGTGGTGTATGTCATAGTGTGGTGGACTATGTGGTGTATGTCATAGTGTGGTGGACTCTGTGGTATATGTCATAGTGTGGTGGACTCTGTGGTATATGTCATAGTGTGGTGGACTATGTGGTATATGTCATAGTGTGGTGGACTATGTGGTATATGTCATAGTGTGGTGGACTATGTGGTGCATGTCATAGTGTGGTGGACTCTGTGGTATATGTCATAGTGTGGTGGACTGTGTGGTATATGTCATAGTGTGGTGGACTATGTGGTTGATGTCATAGTGTGGTGGACTATGTGGTGTATGTCATAGTGTGGTGGACTATGTGGTGTATGTCATAGTGTGGTTGACTATGTGGTGAATGCCACAGTGTAAAGGACTATGTGGTTATAAACGTGTGGTACACAGTGTGTTTAAATGTGTGTTTCGGACTGTGTGGCGACTGTGTGGCAACACTGTGTTACACAGTGTTGTAAACACAGTGTTACCACACGTCCCAAAATCATATATTAAACACATGTGGTACACGCTGTGAACACACTGTGGTACACACTGTGGTACACACTGTGTTACACACTGTGGTACACACTGTGGTACACACTGTGGTAACACTGTGGTACACACTGTGGTAACACTGTGTTTGTTCCATAAGGGTAATAATGCTAGATTAATTGAGAGCATAATGAATACCTAACCCTCTATGCTGTGAAACTACTATTCTATATAATTCGATATATTGTTCTATAATATTGCATTTGCATTGTGTCAGCCTGTCATTTTCAACGTCTAAGATTGTGGGAGTTAGAGACATATTCAATATCGTGATCGTAAATTATGCATCTTCTTTATTATATAAAAATCTTATGTTCTGAATTTTGCCTTTGAAACAGAGAGTCGGGGATTCGGATCACAGATTGCGTCTTTGTACCCAATTGTTTCGCACTCATTCCAGGGCACAATATCAATTAAAGTTACCATTTTGCTAACTTTGTCAAGCAATTGTAACTTTCTTGGAATCCTTGATTTGTAGCTAATGCTGGAGAGTGTACAATGCAACTTGAATAGACAACTGCTGGACGGCACTGTTTGAATGGCATTATCCTGTTAGAGTCAATGCTGACTACAGTTTCTACCATATAATCATTTTAATTATTCATACATAAAATGTAGAAATGGCTTACATGTAGCACATCTGTCTGGCTTTTCTGGTGATTCAGCGACAAACCCAATCTCACATTGTCCCTCTGATGATGTACAGAATCCAGAATCCTTCTCGCATTCTGACAGATCAGGACAGTTACAGAACTCCGTGCAATTGATTCCATAATAACCAACAGGACAAATGGGTGTAACTGTGATGATAAAAATATTGAAAATAATGACAAGGTGCTTATATAGCGCATCCTACAATGCGCTTTGAAAGAAAATCCCATTGCTTGTTTGTTAAATGATTCCCTACAAAGGTTAGTTTAAAACAGGAATAAAATAGGCACTCCTCATAGTTCGTTTCACGGCTTATGAGCTGCATAGCTGAATCCACTATTCCCAATATGAATATTGACTAAATCAGCTAGATTATAGCCTGGTGCAATGACGATGGATGCATCAGTGGTACAACTACAGCTGTCAAATGAAAAATAATTTCAGTGCCCAAAGACTACGCAAATGTTTCCACATTAGGCCTATGTGTGAGTTTGTAGACCATAAAGTCTTTCCAAAGTATAAACTTGACTATTCTGTATTTAACAGTAAAAACCTATAAAATTTAATTGTAGCAAAAGAACTACATTACGGTCACACACAAAAGGCGAAATATTTCAATGAGTCAAATTACGAGATAATAGCCTGGATCCCGTATCATAAAGATTTGGTATGATGATAACAAACGAAAAATTACTATAACAGGTTAAATATCAACAATGATATCGAACAGTCTCAGAAGCTCTGAACTGTAATTAACATTATGAAACAGGACCCAGTCCAAGCGCGAATCCAGCATCAAATCCTACAAAGCATTATGGGCCCAATCGTCTGGGGACAATAGTGACTCTATTACGCTTGTGCATGGGCCCATACATTTCTTTGTCATAGCTGATGCTGGATACGCTAGTGCTCTCCACCAACTGGACATACCTTGACAGCCTTCTCCTGACCAACCATCCTCACAGCTTCCTTCACATTCTCCAGTGAAAGCATCACATGGCATCCCTCCAGCACAGTGACAGTATTGAAGGCAGTCAACACCGAACCTTCCTGGAGTACATTCTGTAAATTTAAAATAAGAGGAACGTACATTGTGTAAAGGAGAGATAATTCATGACAAATCCTTCCACAGGAAGGATGACAATTTTCCTTTGATAGGCAGTTGCTATTTATTTACACATTTTCTTGGCATAATGAGTTTGTACAAATTCAGTTCTGAAAAAAGAACACAAGGTACATAAAACCAATAGGAACTGGGGAAATTCCAAAAGATGACATTGGGGCAATCTAAAAATATGGAAACCTCGCACTTTATATTAATTTAAAAAAATCAAGGGTATGATATACCATTTAAAGCTTTCCGACACTTGACGATGCTTACATCTGTCAGGATGCGTTTGTATGAAGTAGATATTATGAATTATAATTTCGGTGAGATGACTGGATACATGCAGGTATTATCTTCTAGATATCATATAGACACGGTTGATGGGGATTAATTAATGGGTATTCCGTTCCCGATACACCGATGTATGACTTCATAATAGCTCTTTAATATGAATATAGATAATTATCGCTATTTTCGTATTGCTTATTGCTCCAGAACTTACGTTCATCGCAGTATATTCCTGTATAACCAGAGAGGCAGTTGCATCCATAAGGATCGGGTAGGCAGATCTGACTTCCGCTGCAAGTATCCAGAACATTACCAGCACCACAGTCGATCTCGCATTCCCATCCAAATCGGTGTTTCCCGCATGCTGCAATAAAGAATGATTTAAACAGTTATTCGAGCGATTAAAATTTGTTACTTTGACCGTATTCAACGAGAGCTAGGTTTTGTGGTTCTGTCATGCCCTAAAGAAATAGATTTCCTAAAATTGCTTTTCTCTTCTCTTTCTTTAGGCCTTTTTAGTTTTTAGATTGTACTTGACTTATAACAATCTTACGTCTGTCCAAGAAGTGTAAACAATCGACAGAGAAAATGTACGATTGTGCCAAACTGCCAAATTTGCGAAGTGATTGTCTTGGTTGTTTCCTTTTCATAGGAGACTCATTAATGTCCGTGTGTGTTCATTTCTATCTTCCACTGTGATATTGATATTGCTTTAACTTTGAAATAATATCCTTTATTTTACAGAGTGTGAGATGGCGACTCACCAGTTAAACAGTTCTTGCCCCTGAATCCTGGAGGACAGATACACGTTCCTGATTGAGGATGACAGATTCCTCCATTGTAGCAGTTATCACACAAACGATTACATAACGGTAGGTTCCATCGACCACGGGGACAATCTATTAAAAAAAATGAAATGTGGCAAATACAACACAATCCTTAATTATTAATTATGTTTTTCATCTATATGGTGACTGGGATATTGGTAGAACACAAGTTGGAATAATCATTGTCGGTGGTCTATAAGAAAAGCAACATTAAGATTTTCGGTCATCAGACCACTGAAGGCCTAAAACTCATGATATATGTACATCTTTGAGTCTACACAACACAGCGAATATATCAAAGAGCATTGAAATTCTAAAATGTCATTTAATGTTAATTTAATTTTCACGTTTTTAGAATGAGATATTTTAAAAAGAATCTATGAATAATGCAAATTACAATTAGCGTAGGAAAGTATGTTCGGACTAATCACTCAAGAATGATATAATTAAAATCTTCAAAAAACAACAACCATACTATCAAAGTGAGATATTACTTGCTTCTAACTCTTCTAAGTTATATACGTACACATCATATGTGTGTGTGGGTGTGGATATTTGATGGGTGAGTGCGCATGATTGGTGACATTGTGAATATTTATTTGTGTTGCAGCGATTTTCTTAATAGATGTACTTAGCTTCTCTTGCACTATTGTCAGAAAACAATGAACAGAAATTAACAACTTACCACCAACTATGACGCGAATCAAACTGTAAAGACGGTTGTCTACTGCGTTGTTTTGGAATGTTCCGTAGACATCTGCATCGCTCTTAGATGCTGAACGAATGGTATATGTCAGAGCTCCATCTCCACTTGGAGATAAAGATCCTTCTGCAAAGTTTGAGAAGGTGCTCCACCGGATTTCAGCCGTCCCTGATGCGTAGCTATCAGTGGTAGACACTGAGAGCGTGATGTCATCACCGGGATAAACTGTTTTGGTGAGGCGACCGTCACTTGGTTGAAAATGTCCTAGAAACCGATTGGCCATTGGTAGAAAACATTGATAACATACACTGTGAAAAAAATGACTTACAGTGCATGTATAATGACTGCACTACGAGTGCTGATTTTCTAGTTTAAATTTGAACTAGAAAATCAGCACTCGTAGTGCAGTCATTATACAAGCACTGTAAGTGCTAAATTAGCACTTCATTTTTTACAGTGTAACAAATCAAATGTTATCGGACATAACTTGAGAGATCAAGTGAAACGTTTGTTTTTCGTATATGGATTATTAAATAGCATCAAACAAGTATGATATATCTCCCAACCCTACCTTCAGTAAGTGGCGATAAAAATGTGCATTTTCAAATTTTACCTACCAACCCAAAACCAACAATATGTCGTCAATAAGGGATTTTTAAGATTCTTACTGAGCTTGAAAATTCATATAAATGAATGTCACCAATAACCCTGCTTGATTGAATTAAGAAAAAAGATTCAATGCTTTACAAAATAAGCAGAAAACACCGTTTAAAGTTTGTGTTCACTCGGGCACAAGATGTGCACAACTGTGCAATCTCAATAGAACTTTTGAGCATTTTGCAAATAAAGGATGTCAGAGAAACTCCGATAAAACCTTTAACATTTGAATTTTTGACTTTATTACGAAAAAGAAATGTTCTTTCAGATATTAAAGTTACTTTTCAAATATTTACTTTTCAAAGACCAAATTATTGAAATTACCCCAAAAAAATCCTAATGATATATTGTTTGTAGGAGGAGAGTGTGATGAAAAATCTAAAACTTTGTCATCCGAAATACTACAATCCTTGAAATAGTATGATGATTTTGTCCATCTTTTCAAAGTCACATTTCAGGTAATATCATTATATAAAATGGCTTCGTTGCAGAAAACGCAGTTTCCATGATCAAAGACAAGTCTTTAATTCGTGCTATATTTGGAATTTTGAAATCATTTTCTTTTCTAATTTCTGATAATCGTTTGATGACAGCTATTTCTGTATTGGTGAATGAAAGGATGGCGGGATGGGATGGAGAAATGTCAGTTGATTTTCTATTAAATGTCTATAGAAAATGTGTACTTTCTATTTAATATCTACTGTAATTTATTAAAGAATGCCTAAACAATTGCAACCATGACTTAAACATCTTGCATGAATTTTTGTCGCTTGATTATTTTGAATTTTCTCCTTGTAAGAAATATTTCACACCTGATGAGTTTAACACATATATTGAGAATAGAGCAAAATCTGCACATCACTTTTCATGTATCCACTTGAATTCAAGAAGTCTACTCAATAATTTTGATAATATAATTTTATTTTTAAAAAGTGTGAAACTTAAACCTACTGTAATTTGTGTCACAGAAACCTGGTTTCGGGAGCACACTATACACCCTTTGTGTAATATAGATGGATATAAATTTGAAGGTGTTAGCCGTTTATCAAGAAGAGGGGGAGGAGATGGAATTTTCGTAAATAATAGTTAGCAATATACAAGGCGCTCCTACTTAGAACATAATGATAGTTGTATAGAAAGTGTATTTGTGGAAATCGTCAATAATAATTCTGGTATAATTGTTGGTTCAATCTATAGGCCTCCAGATCAGTCAATTTATGATTTTTTTGAGAGATGCTCAAATGTTTTAAGTATTGTAAATAATGAAAATAAAGTAGTTTACTTATTAGGTGATTACAATATCAATTTATTTAATGTGGGTAAAGTGAAATATGTTGATAATTTCATTAATTTATTATTCTCACATCATATGTATCCATTGATTGACCATCCTACCAGAATCACGGATGACACAATTTCTTTGCTTGATAATATAATCACCAATGATATACATGCAGACAAAGTTGAATCGGGAATACTAATAACTGACATCAGTGATCATTTACCTGTATACTCTATTAGCTGGAACGACATCAACACACAGCAAAATTTAGATAAACCGCTTCGAATAATCAATGATAATAGTATTAAGTGTTTCCTAAGATCCCTTCTAATGGTCAGTTGGTCTTGCCACAATAATAATCCAAATGCAAATTACGTGCAATTTTTAGAGAAGTTTTCAAATGTGTATAATTCATGTTCCCCTTGGAATATTTGAAGAAAAAAACCCTAAAAAGAATAAACCATGGATTAATTTTGATATTTGAAAGTTGTCAAAGAAAAAATGTCGTTCATATCGACTTTATCTAAAAAAATCATCACCATATCGAAAAGAAGTGTACAGAAAATGTAGAAATAAAGTCAGTAATATGATTAAAGAAGCTAAAAAACATTATTTCTTGGAAAGTTTTGCAAATTCCAAAGGAAATATGAAAAAAACTTGGAATATTGATTTTTTGAAATGTAATAATCAAGTATTATATCCCGTTGCCAACGGGAGCCGGATATATACGGTTCCCTAAAACTTATTCATGTACGGGAGCCGTATATAGTCGGTTCCCCAAAGGCTATTACTCGCATCCATTTGCAGGCTTTAAAAATACAATTTCATACTATGTTTCTGCCTTTTCTGTGTTATAATTACAATGTCCATTAATCAAACTACACATTCCAGAAAGTCATACGTTTTTACCTTTTGTTTCTATAGTTTATAAAGCATTATAAAACGAGTTATGCTTCGAAGAGAGTCCAATATTGGCGTACAGTGGGCATTGCCGCGATGGAAGCTTGATTTCAACGATTTTCAGTTTCGCAGAACCACGTGTATACCGTAATCAATAAAAGTGACGGAAAACAATGGGAGCAGCGAAATGCAACCCAAAACGCACGCAGAGCTGCGTGCGTGCGCTGATATGATCAACGATAGATCGAAAACGATCGATACTTTATAAGATTGCTTGTGAGGTTTCAAAAAGTCCGGGGTTCGATCCCGGCCGCGGCACCTATGCCCGTGAGCAAGGCATTTAATCTACAATGCTCTTTTATCCTGCTTTTCAAATAAATGAAAATGCTATATGCATTACTGCTAACTAGGTGTGCACTTCTTTTTAAAAAATGGCGCCGTTGATAAAATATAGGAAGAAGAAAAATCATGGTTTCAGTTTATAACACATCGATTTTTGTTTTCTTCTTTCATTTAGGTGCATTATTTTGCCTCTTGAAAATGGCTGTCATAATATTCAACTTCATGAACTGATCAAGCTAGATCAAACTAGAAGAGAGTACACGACTTTAAGTTGATATCGATTTCTATAATCCTAAACAAAAAGTGTATACAGCTGGCTATTGAGAATACCTCGGATCGTACGTACACTCTATTTTGTTCTAACGATACGGATGTGGTAATTGATGGAGGCATGGCCCCCTTTCCTTTGAAAATCACAAAAGGGCATCCAGCGAAGGTCAATAAAGTTGCCACTTACTAACAATGTAAAAGAGTGACTTGAAAGGGAAGGATGTACGGATGAATTCACACTTTGTCAGTTTGGTTTAACACCAAAGAGTGATAAACGCCGTGACATAGGCATAATCATGCTAATGAAGACTAATATGTGTTATTTACGATGTACAAAGTATATGAAGCATGTTTTATCCATATCAGTAATCTCATATGAATTTTCGAAAAAAAATCTAAGGTTTCCCCAATTGATTTTATTCTGATTGAGTATGTTATCGTGGTTTGGTTTGACCTGCATATAAAAAAAAATGTGATGCGATAGGAATCCAGAGCATGGAGTAAATATGCATTCCATGGATATATTATTCGAGAAGATAGAGGGAATGAAAAGCAGAATATATTAAAATAAAATATTTATGTTTATGTCTGCAAACAGGCCTATAATGCTTTTCACGGAACAAATGATGTAAGCCGGGTAATGAATAAGTAGAGCGCCTTGATCACAATGTTTAGTGGATATTATATGAATTATTAATCATTATCATCATGCGGCTCGTTTAATTTTTTTTTAATTGCTTGTTAGAAGGGTGCGAGAAAAACGGCATAAAGCATATTGGTTTGCAGAGCAAACCTTGAAACTATATTTTGTAATTTGTCGATTTTTGCTCCTTGTATTTTTCAAGTTCGATTTTGCCACTTTCGTGCTACCATGAAGTTTTTGTTTATCTTTTGACCATACAAAATGGTCACACCAACTCCATATATACACTGATGGATCCAAAGCTCCTGAAAAGGGAATTAGTTCAGCCGCTTTCTACGTACCTTATTTTTCTTTTTACCAAGGCAAAAGGTTATCTAATTTCACCTCCTCCTACAGGGCGGAATTGATTGCGATTATTCTTGCACTGGAATGGATAGAACATTTAGATATATATACAGGTGTTGTTATTTTCAGTGATTCATTAAGTGCACTTTTATCTTTACAGAATCGGAAAGACGATCCTATTATCACAGAAATTCTGACTATTACTACAAGACTCAAATATAAAGGTTTAGATATATACCTAGAGTGGATCCCTGGTCACTGTGGAATAAAAGGAAATGAAATAGCAGACTCCTGCGCAAAAAAAGCTTTATCAAACAAAATAGAAATTCATAATCAAATAACATTATCAGAGATTATGCAACTTATTTCAAAAAGTTGTAAGATAGTTTGGCAAGAAAGATGGAATAAAACTAACTCAGCACTGAAAGAGTTGCAACCATCAGTGTTACCCTCATATAAATGCAATCTAGGGAGACAGGAAACTGTACTCCATCGTCTCCGTTTTGGAGTCGCTGGTCTTAACCAAGATCTACATAGATTAGGGATCCATCAAACAGGGTTTTGTGATACATGTCGTGAGGTAGAAACTGTCAGACATTATCTTTTACATTGTCCAAAATATATAATTGAAAGATCAATGCTCCTTGTAGATTTGAATGAATCACAGCCTGGACAAATAATGGAGTATTTAAAAAAAGATGATCCAGGGATACAGAAAGCACTTTTACGTTTCGTTTCAAGAACGAAACGTTTTAGTAAGGAGTGATGTACTATTTTTTATATTGTATTGTTTATTAAGAAATATGAAAGGATATGATTGTACAAGTCTAATGTGAAAAGAAAAAAAAAAAATATATATATATATAATAATGTATGATATAATATATACAATATGTTCTGCACATATAACTAACAAAGCCCACAAGTGTTTTCGCCTTGTTGTTGTTGTTTAAAAAAGAAGAAATAAATTATTTTAATGTTTAACCCATCTGTAAGCACAGGTACACTAGCGCCCCCTCGTCTATGCATGGGTGACCTAGGCATTTACGTCCGAAAAATCGGCACAATGTACCGTGCTGACCGGTATGATTGCATCTTGAAAGGACAGGGCAAGCGCAACTAGTTGGAACTGAGCTGAAGCTAGCGGTTTGTTTTTGGCGAAGATTTGTTTATATGCCATTTTGATTAGAGTTATGGCAAACTGTACCATAATCATCCCTTTTTCATATTAGAAGGATGCACATGAAAAATATTTCACATATGTATAAATTATTATTGGTAATAATTTTATTATGTGAGAAGTGAGATTTTTATTAATAGAGTAAATGGCGACAATAGTCAAATATGACTAATCGCCACTCAAACCAATATAAGAAGAAGAAGAAGAGTAGATTCTTCTCATGAATATGTAAATTTAGATGCCATTTTGATTTTGTCAAGCACTGACGTTCGAGGGACGAAAGTCTCTTAATTTGTATCAAGTTGGCCAGGAAATGCCGCCCAAGAAGTAAGTTTGATGATTAAAATACTATATATTATATAAGTAATAAGATATAAAGATAATTTCCACAGAGTATTAAGAAAAAGTACGTTTAAGATAGTGTAGAGATTCTTGAACTGTAATAAACACGTGCGGCGTGTAATAAACGCTCGCAGTATGCGTGTCTGTGTAATGTACAGTAAATGGATGTGAAATGAACTTGAGTTGCGGTGCGCACTCGATTCGGCAAGGTAGTTGTACTTTATGAGCCGAAGTGTGAAGTTTTAAGAGTATATTTGAACGTTATAAAGACATAAGCTTGATAGATTAATTCAGGAAAAGTAATATGAGAGTCGTATGAATATTTGAGTTTTTGAAGGGAACAAATGTTGAATTTAGCGGCGTGATGACGTCATAGGCGAGATTCGTTAGGGCAGGCATATGGGCGTGGTCTCATGTATTGATTGACGTTTGTTTTCGTTTTAATTCTACCAAAGATAGGTGAGGTGTATAAAGGCACATTTAAAAGGTTGTACAATGACAGTTTGAGTAATTATCCGATTTTTAGGAACTTTTAGTTCAGTAGTTTTGTCAAACAAACGAAGCTTTAATTTATGCAAGGTCAGTTCAGGGTCACCCGTTGCCTTTTGTGTTTTTAATGTTAGTTTGCAAACGCTAGCTAAGAAGGATGCCTGTTAAGTTGAGAATATATATTGAATGTTTTTAAAGGGTTTCTTATAAATTTAGTCGGGCTTAACTATTTATCTGGTTAATAAAGCTTTTTGGCAAGTTATCATTAGGCTCATTCATGATATAACTGAAATTAATAACGGATATTGTAAACGGAAAGCTGATTTATTGGAAATTTATGAAGCATTTGACTAAGACTTAATGCAAATACATATGCAAATGAGGTTTATTTCTAGTCTCTTTTCAAGACGTTTTAAAGATTATGTGGATTAATTATAAACCGTTTTTTCTTATATAGATGAGGTTTAAGCATTTGTTTACATCATCCACTATATACAGATGAATATTTATATTTATATTTCAAGTTGTTTTAAAGAAGAAAAGAAGTATTTCTGGTATGTAATGACAACAGATAATTCTTTGTGTCAAATCATTGGACATATGTTTATGATGCTTTTCCGTTTTCTGTCTTTACAGATTGAATAAAATAAGGTAGTGAGCCTGCCTGACTATACAGTTTAAAGCGGCCTTTTCTGGTGTCTGTTATCTCTGAGTCTTCGACGATCCATCAATTCAATTTCTTCAATTTCTATGATCTGGGAGAGGTCTGAAGGTCATCACGAGAAGTCTGCTGTCTGGATCTGACGACTCTTCACATCAGGGATCAGAAGTCTTAAAGAGATATGTCAGTTGAGAAAGTCAAGTCTCTGCGCCTGCAGAGGAGAGGGGCAAAAGCCAAGTTGTCCAGGTATGGAAAGGCCCTTCAGAGCCTGATCAATGATCAGAGACCTGTACCAGAAGTACAGGAGATGTTTGAACAGTATGCTGGTGCCTTTGATGATCTTCAGAATAAGCATGCTAGTTATACCGAAGTGGTAGAAGATGACGACGAATTCGAAAAGGAAGAGTTGTGGATGGACGAGTGCCATAATTCGTTCATGAAGCTACAGATCATCGAAAGGGACTATTGCAAGGTTGATGAAAGTTTCAGGGAAGTAACGCAACCCCAGGAACATCAGCAAGGTGCATCGGCCAGGTATTATCAGAGTTTAGAAGCAACGTTGTCAGCCGATGAACAGCAAGATGAGTCACCCAGAGAGGCAGGTCAGCCTGCTGATGCAGGGAGGAGAATGAAAGGATCTGCTTATAAGATGGAGAGGCCTAAACTGCCAAGCTTCGATGGCAACATCCGAGATTACTGTATCTTCAAGGCTGATTTTCTCCATGCTGTTGGAAATCAGTACGATGATAGAGATGCCCTCATGATTCTGCGCTCTTGTCTTCAGAGCAAGCCCTTGCAGTTGGTTAAAGGGATAGGACAAGACTATACCGCAGCCTGGGAGCAACTAGATATGATTTACGGGGATGAGCGGTTTGTAGCTGACGCCATCATCAATGATATTTCCAAGGTCAGACCATTAAAGACGGGAGAATCTGACAGGTTTTGTGAATTCGTTCACCTTGTTCGAAGGAGTTACAACACCTTAAAGGAGATAAACCAACCAGGGAACCTAGACAACAGCCACATGCTTGCCATAATGGAAAAAAAGCTTAGCCCCGGAAGACCGACTGGTTTGGTTTAGACACCAAGAAACATGTGGCAAGGCAAGCTTCGATTTGTTCCTCACCTGGCTTACAATCGAACTGAAGTCCAGAATGAGAGCGTCGGCCCCAGTAAGAAGTGATAGTAAGTCAGGTGGTGTTCATATAGTAGGAAAGGCAGTACCCAATGGAGAAACCAAATTCCAGCCTTTTCACAAGTGTTGGATCTGCGAGACTTCGTCACATTGGTTGGATCAGTGCAAGAAGTTCTTAGCCATGTCACAGATAGATAGGCTTCAACTAGTCAAGACCAACCATGCATGTTTCAGCTGTTTGAAGAAGGCTGGGAAAGAACACAGAATGTCCAACTGCAAACGAAGACGTAGGTGCAGTGAAACAAGTGCTGGGGAACCATGTAAATACTTCCACCATCCCCTCCTACACGCATCAACAGAAGTCAGAGATGGAAATGTAGATGTTGCCTTTGCGGGTAACTCGGAAGCACTGCTGCCTATTGTTACAGCTGAGATCTTGGGGCAGCGAGGAGCAGTCTGTGAGGGAAATGTGCTCTTGGACTCTGGAGCACAAGTAAGTCTAATCAAGAAGTCTGTTGCTGAGGAACTGAAGCTGAAGGGAAGCAACATCAGCATCACCATTACCAAGGTCGGTGGAGAGCAAGAGCAGATGGAAACCAAACAACATCAACTGAAAGTGAAGTCCCTCTCTACTAATGCCATCCATTCGGTGACAGCAGTGGCATTACCATGTATTAGTGAGAACATTGCAGAGGTGAAGATAGATGCAATGGCCAAGCTGTTTAATCTGAAGTCCGGTGATCTACGAAGAGGAAGTGGGTCAGTTCATCTTCTCATTGGCATAGACTACCCAAAGATGCATATGGGTAAGTCAAGACAGAAGGGACAGTTAGCAGCTCGTAAATCTCCACTGGGCTGGGTTATCTTTGGTGCTCCCAAGAAAAGCAGTGACAGGATGAATGTGCTGCATGTGAAGTTGATATCTCCTATCGACTTGACTGATTTCTGGAGCTCAGAATCCATGGGAGTGCAGTCCAGCTCCTGTCATTGCGAGCCAAGTCCCTTGAGTAAGCAGGAGAAGGAAGAAGAGCAGATCATCAGAGAGTCTAGCAAAAAGGTTGGAAATAAATGGGAGATTGCTTATCCTTGGAGAAAAGATCCCAACCTACTTCCTGACAATCGAGCACAAGCAGAGAAGGTACTGTGTTCAACAGAGAAAAGGCTTGCACGAAACCAGGACCATGCAGATGCCTATGGTAAACAGATGAAAGAACTGGTAGAGAATGGATTTGCTCGTAAGTTAACAGAGAATGAAGTAGATCAGTATGAGGGTCCTATTCACTACATATCCCACCATGCTGTTCTGCGACCTGAGAAGAGAAGCACACCTGTACGCATCGTATTCAATTCATCATCATCATATCACGGTCATTGCTTAAATGACTATTGGTTCAAGGGTCCAGACCTCCTGAATGATCTTTTGGGGGTGCTGCTGAGATTCCGGATGAATGAAGTTGGATTCTGCGGAGACATTTCTAAGATGTACCACAGGGTCTCGATTCCTGAGAGAGATATGAATGTACACCGGTACCTGTGGCGAGACATGCAGACCGATAGAAAGCCAGATGTTTACATTATGAAAGTGGTTACGTTTGGAGACAAGCCAGCGCCAGCTATGGCCCAGCTGGCATTGAGAATGACAGCGGAAGCAGCAGAAGCTACACATCCGAAAGCAGCACAGGTGTTGAAGGAGAGTGTCTACATGGACGACATTTGTGACTCAGTTAGAGAAGTGAGTGAAGCAGAGCAGCTTACAAGTGAAATTGACCAGGTACTTCAGGAAGGTGGCTTCAAAGTCAAAGGCTGGACCAGCAATGAAGCATTGAAAGGAGAAAGTAAAAAGGAAGGGGAAACCAGAATCCTTGAAGCTGCCCTGGAAGACAAAGTGCTGGGAATAGCATGGGATAACCAGCAAGACATGTTCTTCTACAAAGTAAAGGAGACAGTTCCCAGTTCTCCTAATGATGGGAAAGATGAAGAGAGTCTGCTTACCAAGAGAAAGGTCCTGAGCAGAATTGCACGAATATTCGATCCAATAGGCTTTGCCGCTCCCGTACTAGTTCGTGCAAAAATTGGAATGCAGCAGCTGTGGCAGAGAGGATGCGATTGGGATGAACTGTTACCTTCCGATCAACAGAAGTGGTGGGTGACATTCTTGAAAGAGATGCAGGACTTAAATAACGTCAAATACGAGAGATGTCTTACTCCACCGATGGCTATCGGTCAACCCACACTATGCATATTTGCGGATGCGTCTGAGGTAGCATTTGGAGTCTGCGTATATTTGCAGTGGAAACTAGAAGATGGTAAATATGCTGTTAGATTTGTACTAGCCAAATCTCGAGTCGCTCCTCTGAAGAAGATTACTGTACCTAGACTAGAGCTTCAGGCGGCAGTGATGGCTGCAAGAGTCTACACAACTGTCATGAAAGAACTGAGGCTGCAGCCTGAGAGTGTCATCTTCATGACTGATAGCATGATCACCCTATCTTGGATTCGAAGTGAGGGTAGGAGATTCAAGCCATTCGTTGCAGCAAGGATTGGTGAAATCCAAAGCCATACCAACCCTGCACAGTGGAAGTATGTCCCAGGAGAGCTTAACCCAGCTGATGACGTCTCTAGAGGTCTGCCAGTAAAGAAGCTCTCAGAAAGATGGAAGCAAGGACCTGCGTTCCTGTACAGACCTAAAGAGGAATGGCCGTCAGAAAAGGCTGTTCCAGACACAGAAACAGAGGTTGAATCAGAACGACGCAAGGTCAATCACATCTCAGCCAAACAAAATGATGTGATAGATGTCAAGAAATTCTCAAGCTGGAGAAAACTAATCCGAGTGACAGCCTATGTCTTGAAGTTCGTCGATAAACTGAAAGCTGCACGTTGGATAAGGTCTGATGACAATGTCGATCCTGATGAAAGATGCTTATCGACAGCCCAGTTGCAGAAAGCTGAACGCTTTTTGATTAAGGAAGCCCAGAGTACCTTGCATCAACGGGTAAAGAATGGAGACTTCAAGACACTAAGCCCGTTTGTAGACAAAGAGGGAATTATCAGAGTCGGTGGACGGCTAGACAAGGCTCAGATATCTTATGAGCAAAGACATCCAGCTTTGCTGCCATATGGTGCATGGATATCAACGCTGATCACAAGACATATGCATCAGCTAGGACATGGTGGTGTGGCAGCTACAGCAGCAAAGATAAGACGCCAATACTGGATCCTGCAGATTCACAAGCTGGCAAAGACTGTGAAGTATAGGTGCGTGATGTGTCGACGCATGGAGCATCAGGTGGAGTCACAAGTCATGTCTGATCTACCAGATGAGAGAGTTGCCCCGTTTACACCACCATTTTACTTCTCATCTGTGGACTATTTCGGGCCAATATCAGTTAAGGTAGGGAGGAACAAGACCGCCAAGCACTATGGGGTCCTCTTCACCTGCCTGAATACAAGAGCCATACATCTTGAAGTGGCTGTTGATTGCACGTCCATGGAGTTCATGCAGGTGCTACGGAGGTTTTTCGCCATGAGGGGTCAACCTGCATTCATACTGAGCGACAACGGCACACAGTTCGTCGGTACTGAAAGAGAGTTACGTGAGATGGTGCAAGGTTGGAGCTCTGAGGAGTTAAGAGATTTCTGCGCTGAGAGAGGAACGACGTGGAAGTTCACAACTCCATCTGCACCACATCACAATGGGTGTGCTGAGGCGCTAGTGAAGAGCTGCAAGATTGCCCTGAAGAAAGCTATCGGGGATCAACTGCTCACACCCTTCGAGCTGCACACCTGTCTCCAAGAGGTCGCTAATCTCGTCAACCAGCGACCCATTGGAAGAGCACCAAATGATCCTGATGATGGGACATATCTGTGTCCAAACGATCTACTCCTTGGAAGATCTTCGAGCGCGGTTCCTCAAGGTCCCTTCAGAGAGACGAAGAACCCAAGACATCGCTTCGAATTTGTCCAGCGAATCGTCGACGCTTACTGGAAGAGTTGGATGCGTGACGTCTTTCCACTACTGGTTCCGCGTCGAAAATGGAACAATGACAGACGCAATGTCCGAATCGATGACGTGGTTATTCTGGCTGACCATAATGCAGTTCGAGGAAAGTGGACATTGGGTAGAATCATCCAGGTGTACCCTGGAACTGATGGGAAGGTTCGAACAGTAAAGGTCAAATCTAAAGGTTGTGAGTATAAGAGACCAATCTCGAAGATTGTTGTAATCTATCCAACAGAAGGGTATGACGATGAGTAAAAAGGGAGTTAATCCAATTATGTTGGCTCTATTATCTCGCTAAACGAGGTAATTTGTGAATTTTGTGATACGTTTGAACATGTTGAATTTTGTACAAGCAAAAATTTTATTAACGCACAGTTGTTAAAAAGCTCAAAATTTGAAGCTTGGGATATATTTGTGACAAGTACAATTTTGAAGTGAATATTTTTCATCAAGTTTGTTAAACATTGTTCTTTTACAGTGAAGGGATATTGACCTGTTTTCCGCTATGGTTGGCGGGGGGAGGATGGTTTGCAGAGCAAACCTTGAAACTATATTTTGTAATTTGTCGATTTTTGCTCCTTGTATTTTTCAAGTTCGATTTTGTCACTTTCGTGCTACCATGAAGTTTTTGTTTATCTTTTGCCGATTCTGCTCATGAATATGTAAATTTAGATGCCATTTTGATTTTGTCAAGCACTGACGTTCGAGGGACGAAAGTCTCTTAATTTGTATCAAGTTGGCCAGGAAATGCCGCCCAAGAAGTAAGTTTGATGATTAAAATACTATATATTATATAAGTAATAAGATATAAAGATAATTTCCACAGAGTATTAAGAAAAAGTACGTTTAAGATAGTGTAGAGATTCTTGAACTGTAATAAACACGTGCGGCGTGTAATAAACGCTCGCAGTATGCGTGTCTGTGTAATGTACAGTAAATGGATGTGAAATGAACTTGAGTTGCGGTGCGCACTCGATTCGGCAAGGTAGTTGTACTTTATGAGCCGAAGTGTGAAGTTTTAAGAGTATATTTGAACGTTATAAAGACATAAGCTTGATAGATTAATTCAGGAAAAGTAATATGAGAGTCGTATGAATATTTGAGTTTTTGAAGGGAACAAATGTTGAATTTAGCGGCGTGATGACGTCATAGGCGAGATTCGTTAGGGCAGGCATATGGGCGTGGTCTCATGTATTGATTGACGTTTGTTTTCGTTTTAATTCTACCAAAGATAGGTGAGGTGTATAAAGGCACATTTAAAAGGTTGTACAATGACAGTTTGAGTAATTATCCGATTTTTAGGAACTTTTAGTTCAGTAGTTTTGTCAAACAAACGAAGCTTTAATTTATGCAAGGTCAGTTCAGGGTCACCCGTTGCCTTTTGTGTTTTTAATGTTAGTTTGCAAACGCTAGCTAAGAAGGATGCCTGTTAAGTTGAGAATGTATATTGAATGTTTTTAAAGGGTTTCTTATAAATTTAGTCGGGCTTAACTATTTATCTGGTTAATAAAGCTTTTTGGCAAGTTATCATTAGGCTCATTCATGATATAACTGGAATTAATAACGGATATTGTAAACGGAAAGCTGATTTATTGGAAATTTATGAAGCATTTGACTAAGACTTAATGCAAATACATATGCAAATGAGGTTTATTTCTAGTCTCTTTTCAAGACGTTTTAAAGATTATGTGGATTAATTATAAACCGTTTTTTCTTATATAGATGAGGTTTTAGTAATTGTTTACATCATACACTATATACAGATGAATATTTATATTTATATTTCAAGTTGTTTTAAAGAATAAAAGAAGTATTTCTGGTATGTAATGACAACAGATAATTCTTTGTGTCAAATCATTGGACATATGTTTATGATGCTTTTCCGTTTTCTGTCTTTACAGATTGAATAAAATAAGGTAGTGAGCCTGCCTGACTATACAGTTTAAAGCGGCCTTTTCTGGTGTCTGTTATCTCTGAGTCTTCGACGATCCACATATTGTGATTCCATATACGTCCATTCAGTTATTTGTTTCATTTTTGGCCGTACTCCATAGAATATAACAGACGTTCAACTTTGATAAAGATAAATATGAGATAAAGCAATCAGTACATGAATTGATTAATAAAGACAATTAATTAATTAATTAGAGATAATATATATCACTTAATATGAGCTGGAATATGATATTTAGGCAGGCGAGAATGGCCTTTCTATGTATCTCTTTTGAAGCACGCTCTTCCTCTTACAGTTCTCTAATTAACTCGTTATATTTGTATTTTCATCGGAGCTCTTATGGATTGTTGGCTACAAGGAAAAAGGAAGTGGAGAAATAAAACATAAGAATTATTTTAATACATCGAAATTCTGTAAAGGTGAATGTACCGGGTGAGAAATTATATACACTTACGACATTTTAGAATTATACTTTGGCAATGCAGGTTATTATTTTCAGAGTCCTTTTTCATCTTGACGAAATTGGATATTAAAACAAACTGAACGCAGGAAATAATTTCCGAACGGAAAGTTCCTAAAATGTTAATCAAATCATATATTGTCCGAAAATTTGACAGTGAGTGTGGCGAAACAAATGGGGGGGGGGGGGGTTAAATGATGGAATATAATTTATATGCACTAGAATAAAAAAAAAGGGTATAAAATAGTAATGGTGTAACTTGGGTTGCGATTTCATTGCTGACCTCTATTTCCCCCCCCCCCTTTGCTTGTCAGAAAAAAGTAAAGAAAAAGTAGCGCATTTATAGTCCCCTCCACCAAGAATTCCTTGGTTCACCGCCGATCTCTGACAACTAGAATACCAGCAAAACCGAAATTGACCAACATATACTTAAGTTATTTTTTCTTGCATTTTCCATGAATTACTAATCATTTGTTGATCATTAAATCCTTTGCACATAAATGTCAAGAAAATAACCACACACGTTCTAAACTAGTGAAATAAACTGAGAATTGAGTAAGTTCACAATAAATAAAACGGTTTGCAGGGACTTATTGTATATTCTTGGATAATGAAAGAAAGGCAGAATGTCTTGTTTTTAATACAATTTTAATTACTAGAATCATTTGATACATAATATTCATTTTTTTACACAAATACATGGCAACGTCTCCGTTGGATTTTGAATTAAGGAAATAATTTGGAGGTTTTTGTTGAACATTTCTCGACGACGTATAAAATCTAGCAATCATTTGAAATTGATTATGGGCCGAATATGCCGGGCACCTATCCTAATGTAGGTTCTATTTTTTAGTATGGGTTGGGCTTGGAGGGCCGGGTTTGGACATATTTCTGTGATGACGAGAATATACTCAGAAGGGAAAAAATAGAGAGAGGGCCGGGGGGCACGGAACGGGAGATGAAGAAGAGAGAGAGAGCATAACCCACTTGTCTGCGCAGTGTTGTAGTACATTTTTTTTCGATTAAAAGCGCCTCGTATGAAATTGAACCCTCTCCCCCTGCGTAAGCTACTGATTGAATAGAAGGGAAAAAAGTAAAGGGAAAATAGAGGAGAGAGAGAATATAAGTAGAGGTTGACTAGAGGTAAGGGGATTAGAGAGAGTAGAGGGGATGGCATTCATGACAATAACAATAATATTTTTCAATCGAATTAAACTATTTTTTTTTCATTCTATTCTTTACATGTAAAATATTCAAATGATTACATAGTATCAATGATAACAATTATAAACATTACTATCAACACTAACAATGACAATAACAAATAATAAAAGAAAATATAACAATCGGATAATAAAAAAATAATAATAATATTGATAATAATAACAACAATGGTTAAGATTATGAATATAATAATGATAAGACAAAGAAAAAGATAAAATAAAAAAGCAGACGAAACAGAAAAAAGATGAAGGGAGAAGATAATGGTGATCATGGGGGATGGGGTGGGCTAACTTAAGTAATTGGATGATAAATGATAAATAATCTTCATAATAATTGTCGTATACCACCTTGCAAATTTTAATCGAGAAGATTATGATTTCTTGTTCAGAAAGTATTACTTGTATGCATATAACGATATTTTGAAGATTCATGTTTTGGGGGGCATACTTTTAAAAGGAAATATCATATTCTTCATTTTTTTTCATTTTGCATGAAGAGAAAAACAGAGAGAACAAAATTAAGCAAAATAGGACGACGGGAGTAAAAGAATGAGAATAGGTATAAAGAGAAGATAAGACGACGAAGAAAAAAAGGCGAAAAAAAGAAGCACAAGCAAATTCATAACAAGAATAAATAGAAGGGAAATAGAAAGAGAAAACTTAGGAGATGGAGGTGTAGGATTACACAATTATCAGTGAAGAAGGAGGAGAAAATGAAAAGGGAGCATTATAAAAAAGGAAGAAAAAACAAGGAGGATTTCATTTGCAAGAGGAAACAAAGCAAGACTATATCAAGGGAGAAGGGGGGGGGGGTCTATAAATAGGAAGTATAAGAACAAAAAGATGAGACAGAGATCGAACAAAAGAAGAAAGGAAATGAGGATGATAAGATAAGAAGAATATCGAAAAAAAGGAATATGATAAGAAAAGAAATGAGAATAATAATTTTGATGATAATAAGAAGATCGAAAAAGAAGAGAAAGGAAGAAGAAAGGAAGGGAGAATATTATGATAATAGTAACATTATGAGAATATTATGATAATAGTAATATCGAAAAAGAAGAAGTCCAAGAAGAACTTCAAAACCCACATCACCAACAATACATTCTCAAAGAAGTCACTCTGTACGGACATAATTATAGCACTGGAGCGACAGGTGAGCTCTGAACTCCGTGCAGCCAAAACAGGAAATGAACTACGCATGCGCGAAAACTATCGATCGATCAATTCACTCATCGTGGATCGCACACACGCTTTTGTAATCAACGATCCAGCTCGCACGCACGGAACAATGGAGCTGTTCGAACTTGACATGGCCGGCTGATTAATCTCGTTTGGGGTGTTAGAACCTATTCTACTATGCCGTCGCGAACGGGATATGATACCTCTGATATTTTTAATGTATTCAATTAATATTTCATCAATATTGTCACTGAAATGAATTTTCCTGTTGATCAGGGTAGTAATTTAAATTTGAATTTTGTAGATTTTGGATAGAAATCCAAGGACTTGTTTTTTCAAACCAATCACTTGTACCGAGATAATTGATATTGTGTCCAACATAAAAAGTGATTGCAGTCTTGGGTATGATGATATAAGTATCATGGTTATAAAAAAAATCAATACATATTTTATGTCAACCCCTTTGCGCAATATTCAATCAATGTTTAGATCACGGTATATTTACTGATGAATTAAAGATTGCTCGTGTTGTTCATGAAATTTTATATAAAAATGGTCCAAGTGAAAATGTTTCAAATTACAGACCCATATCAGCCTTGCCAATTTTTTCTAAGATTTTAGAAAAGTGTGTATATATAATAGATTATTTGATTTTATTAACAAGTGCAATATATTATCTCTCCATCAATACGGTTTTCGTGCTGGTCATTCAACTTCTTCAGCTCTTATTGAATTTGTCTATACTGTTACCAACGCACTTGATAATAAGAAATATTTGATAGCAATGTTTTTAGATTTGAGAAAGGCTTTCGATACAGTTGATCACGCTATTTTAATGAAAAAAAACTCTAATTGTATGGCATAAGAGGTAATGTACTTAAATTATTTAAAAGTTATCTATCCAACAGAAAACAATATGTTGAAATATCCAAATGCAAATCACAGCTTCAAATTGTCTCATGTGGGGATCCTCAGGGTTGTATTTTAGGACCGCTGTTGTTTTTCCTTTTCATTAATGATCTAAGTAAAGTATCCAACTTGTTACATTGTATCTCACACAAACTATCATGTTTACACAATTTATCTTGAATTAATATACAAAAAAAAGATAATTAATCTTGCCAAAACCAATTATATGATTTTTAGTAATTTAAGTTTACCAGATAGTCTTTCAATTAGAATGTTCATTACAGATATTAAGTGCAATAAGCTTGCCAAAAATATAGGGATTATGTATAGATTAAGATCATTTCCCAAGGAGATTTTAAAACTGAAGTATTAGGCAACCCCCCGTTTGTTATCAAAGTCTTTGTATGAATATTATGTTATAGGGTCACCTCATCACAAGGCTTATTCCTTTCTTGCTGTCCCTCTCATAATATTCAATTTCATATTCAATCCAATGTTTATTTCTATTTTTTTCTATTTTGTTAATACGATGCTTTGTATATGTAATGTTTTTGTATGGATTTTTATGAGAAAATAAATTGAAATTGAATTGAAATTGAATTTCATTATCTCAGTCAAATGTCAGATTATTTTTAATGTGCTTTATGTTCGTACGTACTGTCTTGTGAGAGAATTGTCACATCTGTTGATGTTGAAGTACCGGTGATTGTAGATGTACTGGAACACTTATAAACACCCACGGACGTCGCTCCAGCAGGTAGGTTCTGTGTAAAGCCACCAATCAGAGACGTGTTCGTCCCGGTACGTCCAATGAATACCCTTCAGTAGTGAGGCTTGGTCTAACTACTCTCTCTGTGTAGGTTATGTTATTCTGTGTGTTGTCCGGTGAGAGAACGCAAGAGAAAGTTGGAGCGTTCCCAGGGCCCCCGAAAGGTGTTGACGTCATCGCAATCAAATGAAGTGGAGGTACTGCAGAGAAAAGATCATACAAATTAGAAATAGTTTACCGACTGCAAACCTAGAAATATTAGTTAAACTATAAGGTAGGAGTAGTTGCATCATCTGTATTCTTTTACTTTTTTGTATTATTTCTTATTTTTTTCTATTTTATCTATTTTTCTATTTTTATTTATCTATGTAATATATAAGTATATTTATATGTATGCATGTATACATAATGTTTATCGTGATATATTCACCTGAGTTGAATAACTATTGAAAATCTTCTCGTGCTGCTACTTAGATTCCGAGCTGAACATGATTTAGGAGCTGTTAATGGATGTGACGTATACATAGACGGTAATGATAAAAATTGTTATAGCCTATATGCCTTTCGATAAAGAACATCTGATTGATTCCCCTGGCCACTTTGCTCTCCTGGGTCGACATGATTCCTTGGAAATGTCACCCCCTCAGAGATGTGAAATGGTAAAATGTAAATAGAAAATATGTGCGACAATATCTATATGAAAAAGGGAAATGTTTCAGTTCCATGATCGCCAGCCTGTACCTTATCATTTCAGAGATACCATTATGCAATATGGTATATAATGTAAAAAAAGGTCATTGACCTTTGAAAGGCTTTAACCTTGAATTTTATCCGCGAATGTGCATTCTAGGTTCTTAATTTTATTTTATTTGATATTCTGGTAAGAATTTGTGCATTTTGACACCATTATCCCCAACCTGTACCTTTCCATCTCAGAGATACCATTATACAGTATATATGAAAAGGTCATTGACCTTTGACCTTGAAAAAAAAGCACTTTCCCCAACCCGTATTCATCCTAACTTTTTTTTTTGGCGAATGTTGACACCCATACCTACTCAAAGCAGTCAAAAAACCATTTTCAATAATTTTATTCCAGATTGGAAATGTCACCCCCTCAGAGATGTGAAATGGTAAAATGTAAATAGAAAATATGTGCGACAGTATCTATATGAAAAAGGGAAATGTTTCAGTTCCAACAGGGTTGTTGTTTTTTTGCTTCGCTACGCATGGCTGATTAAAAAACTTCTTAAATGTATTTCCATGAAAGAGAAAATTGACATATGGGAGGTCTATTAAGTTTCGGAACTGACGAAAAATTGCAAATAAGTCGATTGTACGGAACTGTTGATTTGAATCATCAAATTTCGACAAAGACTCCTTGGTTTTGCTTTGTCATGAAGGGTATTTGACAATACATTTTCTCCGTTCTTGGATCTCTGTACGTCGCTGGGTGAAGATCCTCAATAAATTATCTAATAAATTCAGACCTACCTTGTGGTTTCTCGCATACAAATCGTTCTGGAACGCTACAATATCGATCATTCCAACCACCGTTATAATTCCTTTCCACACAGTGTTCGTACCCTCCATGATTATCTGGGTTCGGGCCATTCCATGGTGAATATCTGCATGTTGGTGCAATCACAGAAATATGTTATTGATGAATTATGACATTGCCTACATATTAGTATGTAGATAAATAGTTGTTACTGATTAAAATTTGTAATCGATGCTACAGTATCAATATTTTTTTAAAAAAGTAGAGTAAAATAAAGCGAGCACATACTGACAATAACATGATGATGATGATAATAATAATAATAATAATACCAAATGTGTCCCTATGCACTTGATTGGATGTTATTACCCTGGCTTTAGCCCCGCAGCCTTTTAAAGCGCGTTGGCATTTCAAGGAATAAATTCCTGCCCACGACCCTCTGTTTCAAAGTCCGAAGACTAATCAACTGGGCCACAACGCTCCACATAAAACGTCGGATGAAAATAAAAATAATAACAAAATGTATCAATTCTTGAAACATTTGTATGCATGTGAATTAGCCTAATTTGCGACGACTCAGATAATGATATCTTGTCTACATTCTCGCTTACTGAAAATAGATATCAACAAATATATATTATTTCATTTTACATGATTAATTATTTACTATCAATAACTGGGATATACCCATTTGATTTGCTAGTTCATTACAATGAACCTGCGTGCCGAATATAGAGTACACAAGTTTCATTCTAAGCTTGTTCGATATACCGGTATTAGTAATACCGTTCGGTATGAACGTCATACCGGTATGGATACCGCCGTTGATATTTCAATACCGAAATACCGTCATACCAAAAGTTGAAAATATCATACCGGTATTTTCTTCTGTATTGTCGTTTATGGGTATTTTTACAGTAAAATTAAGTCAAAACAATAAGTTCTTTGGCTCTCTCAACGTATTTAATGAAATCAGAATCCAATAATCTAACCTCGAAATGAATACATCGCCCCTTAATTACTGTCTGAGCTCCGTTAGCCGCTGCATAGGGCCTCGGCCCCACCGCTACTGATACTGGGGTGCATGTCGGCTCAGCTCCATGCACTCGTGTACACAGCTACAGTAAACAACGAAGTCGACCGAGACGGAGAGCATTTCATGAAGTTTTTTCAGTGGTTTCAACAACAGATTGCTTTCCGCCAATCACATGCGAGGGTTTGCTAGCTTGTAACATCCCTCTACACAAACAAAATCACTGACAAAACTCTTTTTGAAACACTCCCTAGCCTGCCTTTTGACCACGTGGTGTATTGTGGGCTTCGACAAACTATCAACCTTGGCTTGGGGCGTTGACAGACAAACCACAGGGATTAACAATTGTTTTTTCTTTATGCAAGTTTTTTTTTTCTCGGACTGCTCTTAACTTGTATCAATGGGAATGACCACTGAGTTTTTTTTTTTGGGGGGGGGGGGGGGGTGCTGTGCATTGACAAACCACAGGGATTAACACTTTTTTCTTTATGCAATGTTTTTTTCTGGACTGCTCTTGACTTGTTTCAATTATGACAAGTTTACTTTTATACTATAAGCCTGCTACAAAAATCGTCTGACCCCCCCAAAAAAAAAATATATAGATATATAAAGAAAAAAAATAATACATTAATGAATAAATAAATTAAATATGAAAATAAAAAAAAGACAGAAAATGTTGATAACATTAACAGGAAAAAAATGTTACGCCATCCCTCTTTGTTTATTTTGATCTGTGAAGTGATCGTAAATGGAAGAAAGTGGCTGTGAATATTTTTGTGATTTGTGATGGGTGTTGTATCCGTTTTGTGCATGTGCGGTCATGAATAAAATAAAATAAACTATTGGATTGATTGTATGATGGTCTCGTGGCGTGATAAGATGTTGATCAAATAAATTTGGCATGTGTGAAAGATGAAATTGACAAAAAGAGGGGGAAGATCGAGATTCAGAGAAGAGGAGGATGTTGATTGTTCGTGGTAAGAGAGGGGTGGGACGGGGGGAGAGATGGGCCGATGGGAAAGAGAGAGTGAAGAATTAAGGGGCTGGGGAGATAAAGAAAAACAAAAGCAAAAAAAATGAGTGAGAAAGAGGCAGCTGGGGGATAAGAAGTTTAGGGGGGGGGTACTTTTAGACAACGTGGAGATTCACAAGAGGGGGGGGGGGTTCAACACAATGGACATTTATAAGAAAAGTTATGTATGAGACGTCAAAATTTGAGGTCAACAAACTTTGAACCTTCGACGAACACGTGTTGATGTGAGTGGTAAACAAAAGGGGCGAATCTGAATGTGAATGAGTGGGGCCAGATCGGTGAAGGGAAAATCACGCATATATCCTTGACAGTTTTAGCAGGGATTTTGGTGCTTGGAAGTTAGGGCATGTACACACGTTTAGCAGAGTAAGTAGCAGTGAGTTTGTGCGGTGTAGCATTTGGCAACTTGACTTATTGATTTCGTACCATGTGCTTGCTGAGATAATTTGCCCCATGCACAGGTAATTCATAGCTCTCGTTGGGGAGAGAGCATGATCGTATAACTTTTGGTAAAGGAAGAGAGTTACGACCATGCTGAGCATTCCTCAGCTGACCACAAGCATCCCCTCTTTATCCGAGGCCATATCAGGGCTAAACAAACATTGGACACTGTTTGCACAATAAATTGGGAATTTACTCGGTATTAGTCGGTATACCGGTATTGAAGCTATTAGTAATACCGGTATTGAAAATATCAATACCGAAAAAGCTTATACACAACTTTTCCTGCGCGCGCGCTGCATCTCCCTATCAACGCACTATCCCAAGATCATCGCGCAATTTGGCGTCCATTTCCTCTTTTACTTTCGCCTGCGGTCGAGTTCAGTCGCAAGCTAAGTACACTCTCATAATTGCAATTCTGTTTTCCGTTTGGATACTTTATTGTGCAATTCTTCCCTTATTTCAATCTTATTTTCTCTCATCTAAGATTGTTGTAAGATTATCCCGTCGCGCGGAGCTTCCGTGATATTTATTTCACGTTTCTTGTTCCTCTTCGTGAGTTTGTTTTTTAGATACGTTTCTCAACAGGCGGGTTGTCTTCACTTCTCCGCCCCATAGCTCCGCGCCTTCCTGCGTGTCGCGGGCGTTGTCTTCGCTCCTTTTTAATTCCTTTAATTCTTTTTATTCACTGACTTCTTCGTTTATACGACTCGTCGTGAATTTAATTGATTTATTTCTCCACAGATAGGTTCTGTAGGACGTCAGGAGCGTCGTATTTCAGCCTCGTTTCAAGTTCTTTGTCTCTTGTTTCGAGTTAGTTGATTGTTCTTTTGTTTCAATCAATCCTTTGTTCTTGTGTTTATTAATTGAATTAATTAGTTAATTAATTAATTAATTAATTATTCGATTAATTTAAAAAAAAAAAAAAAGATTTTTTTTCTGATCTTGTCTTAAAATTTTTTTCTTTTCTTTTCCTTCACAAGAATACTTAGAATTTTTTTCTAGGAAGCCGTCTCCTGTCAGCGTTCGTCGCCTTTGGCTCGGCCTTCCTTCTCGGGAAAGCTATTTTTGTTTTCCCCCCCCCCCTTCCTTTTCAGGTCAGCTGCCGGTCTCCGGACTTATAATTTTTTTTCTTAAACTTCTTGTTAAAAAAAAAAAAGAAAGGGAATCTTGTTTCCTTTTTTTTCCTTAGCTGATCCTCACCTCAAGAAAAATTATTTTTTCTTTTGAACAGGTGGACACAAAAAAAAAACTTCGTGTTTTCTTTTTTTAGATGCTTCCCCCCTTCCTTCTTTTCAGAATTTTGGCGGAAGCACCTTCTTGTTGTGGTAATCAAATAATTAATTAATTAATTAATTTTTATAACGGACTTCAGGAACAGTGTCTCATAATAATTCTTTAATTATTACTGTTTCCTTTGTTCTGGGATTTTACTTGTATCATCCTTGTGAGATTTGTTTTTGACTCTCAAAAGTCCGCTTTTTGAGGTCCTTGACTTCTGGGTTGGGGTTTATTACCCCCCTACCCCCTTGCTTCTTCTCTGTTTTTTTTTTTATCTTACTACTAGATCACCCTACGGCAATAATGAGCCTTTCGGACTCTCTTCCTGAAGAGCCTCAGGCGACTGCTGTTTCGGGGCCCGACACGGGGTCTTATCCCCCACCACAGGTAGTATAGATAGCGAGAACAGAGTCAGAGCCCCATGGGCTCTCAAAGGGGTGGAACCGTGGATTTGCGACCACGTGCCCGCACGGTGATGGCCAAGGCTTCCGTCCCGGAACCTGAACCTTATCGGGGAGCGTCGCACTAGTACAGAAAACGGCGACTCCTCTAGGGCTGTCAGACCCACCGGCCATCGGGTCACCTAAAGTCCGGGGGAGAGCATGGGTCTCTCCACCCGGCAAAGACTAGGCTCGATGCCGTGTAAGACCCCTCTAGGGAGCGTCGGCAAAGGGCTACCAGCCCCTAGTCGGAAGAGGCACCTGAGTCCGACCGTGTCGGACTCTCAATTCAATCTGACACCGTCAGATTCGGCCGACGCCTCCTCTCGCTCGGCTAGCTCTCCCCGTGGGAGAGCTAAGGAGAGGAAGACAGGCGCAGTCCAGCCTCTTGTCCCTTCTTCCGCTCCGGCGCCGGAGCAACCGAAGAAGAAGAAAAGAAGAAGAGGAGAACCACAGACGTAAGCCCCGCTCCGTCGGGCGGTCTGTCCTCTGATTCTTTTGATGGCCAGGCCTCTCAGCTTCTCAAGCTACTCCAGAGTGCCCTTCAACACTGCGGGTTTTTACCCCCAGGCTTGCCTGCTTCAGCCGACGGTACTACCAACCGAGCGGATCAAGCAGACACCGGCCACCGAGGTGCCTCTAGCGATTCTCACGAACCGCCGGCCCTCAAACAAAATGGCTAGGCGTCGTAACCTCCTGTTACAACAAAACGCCCTCGAGTATCACGGATCTTTATCCTCATACTCCCTGTCAGCTAAAACCGCCGTGTCCAGCACCGGGCAGGTCAAGCAGACAGTCGCCATCTCACACCTCGGAGAGTCACCGGCAATATCATGATTCGCCGGCTCACGCACCTGCAAGGGAAATTCCCGCTAATACACAGGTGCTATCGACATACGGGCGTCGCCCGCCATTATGTCACCAGACTCCCGATCATTGTACCCTCCTCTGTCCCCGGGGGGGCCCGCATAGAGAGAGGAAGAAGAAATTCTAGGTCGATAACCCACTGTGCGGGCAGACCTTTCTTTCTGATTCTTGTGCCGACGGCCAGGCGTCGTAACTTCATGTTACAACAGAACGCCCTCGAGCACCACGGATCTTCATCCTAATGCTCTCTGTCAGCTAAAACCGCCGTGTCGAGCACCAGGCAGGTCAAGCAGACAGTCGCCGTCTCGCACCTCGGAGAGTCACCGGCAATATCATGATTCGCCGGCTCACGCACCTGCAAGGGAAATTCCCGCTAATACACAGGTGCTATCGACATACGGGCGTCGCCCGCCACTATGTCGCCAGACTCCCGATGATTGTACCCTCTTCTGCCCCCCGGCGGGGGCCGCGCAGAAGAGGAAGAAGAAGAAATTCTAGGTCGCTAATCCCGCTTTGCGGGCAGACCTTTCTTTCTGATTCTTGTGCCGATGGCCAGGCGTCGTAACTTCATGTTACAACAGAACGCCCTCGAGCATCACGGATCTTTATCCTCATGCTCCCTGTCAGCTAAAACCGCCGTGTCGAGCACCGGGCAGGTTAAGCAGACATTCGCCATCTTGCACCTCAGAGAGTCACCGGCGATTTCATGATTCGCCGGCTCACGCACGTGCAAGGGAAATCCCCGCTAATACACAGGTGCTATCGACATACGGGCATCGCCCTCCATTATGTCACCAGACTCCCGATAATTGTGGGTCAGGCGTCGCAACTCTCATGCGGTTTCATACTCCCATGAGCAGTGCGGGTTATTCACCCACGCTTCATATCAGCTTCAGCCGCCTTGCTAAGCACTGGGCGGTTCAAGCAATCACCTGTCCTCTCACACCGGGCATTTATTGAAACGCTGTTCACCTACACGGTAACCCCCGTTTCTATGCAGGTGCTTCCGACATACGGCTTTCAAGCATCAACATGTCGGCAAGCTCTCGGTGACCGACGGCTGGACGTTGCATCCGTTCAGGTTGCATCTATGCGTCCCCGAACATTACGGGTTCTTACCCTCGTGTTCTCCGTCATTATAAGACCGCCGCGGTCTTATTGCCGGTGTCGGGTATTGAGCGGATTGAGATTCCTCTCGCCAACCCGCACTCCGGGGAGCCATCGGCGAGTTTTACCTGCATGGGTATCCCCCTTATTATGCAGGTACTCCCGAATTCGCCCTCTACGTCAAGCTCACGTACGGCGACGGCTCTTTCAGCGGTAACTCTCTCCATTCTACCCCCTAAGCGGGCCTGTAGATTGGAGGTAAGAATCTCTTACATACCGCATGCCGCACTTCTCTCGTGAGAATGTTTGGCTGCTTTTGAGAGGGCAACCTATCACACCCGGACCGTCCGCCCAGGCGACGGGACCGTCGGTTTCTGGCCTGAACCTCACTTTCTATTCGAAAGTAAGGGTGCCCTGTCTTACTTAGCTCCTACTCTTGTAAGGCTAGAGTCAGGGCTAATACAGACACCCGTCCTCCAGCGATCGCCGCTGTAGAGAGGGCGACTCCGATATGAGCACCATCACCGCTCAGCGGTATGTCTCACTATCTCGTAGCTCTCCGAGCTTATGAGTATGTATATCGGATCTGAATGTCACGGCGATTAAAAGTTCTCCTGTGCTCAATAATCGCTATGCCTTCACCACCCGGTGCATTATGGTTATTTTAACCTATTTGTCTCGTATTCGGGCGGCTCGTACGAGCCCTGCCCGAGCTGCCATCACCGGTCGTCCCCCGGACACCGCCGGCAGCACCCGCACCGAATACCTGGAGGGAATCAGCTTTTCATATGCTAGATATCCCTCCTGTTGACATTCACAGCTGTTCCCGAGTCTTTCCCGGTCGGGTAAGCATCATCTCGGAGGAAAGTAACCGCCGTACATCTCATGAGATTGTTGGCTATGTACGTGCGTTCAAGCTTGTTTAAAGCCCCAGGATTCTCTGTCGGCATTCTATGCCTACTTTCTGGGCACACCCACCGTGCCGGGTCGGCGAGTTTACACCAAACTGTACGCCGCCAGACCATCGGTCGAGCTCTAACAGTCTATCTTATAGACTGCCCTCTATGTGGGTCAAGCTTGCGGGCGTCTCCGCCGTTTCCTCCTTGTGTGGAGTGGTCTACGGTGGATGTTTTTACCGTGCCCGTTTGTCGAATCGTCTTCTTATTTAGAAGCTTTTTCACGCGGCACACTCGAGTCGCCTCGCATGCTGCTTTCATCCTCCTTCCATGCAATGCATGTGGCCATGGTCACCGCGCGACCGAGGATGATGTAACCGTGGATGGATGTATGCTTATGCCTACCTAACCACGATCACTACGACCCGCTTTCTCTCGGGCCGACTGTGGATGAGTCTCTCCATGTAAGTGATTTACTTCACTGGAGTTCTTCTTTTAGAAACTTAGATTCTCATCCCCCGCTGCTTAGGGCGTCATTTTTGCCGCCCCCCGCAGCTTTTCGGAACTCCTTATCTTACCGATATCGGACTGTTCCACGCTGCCGCAACCGGCGCCGGCGGTGCTTGCTCTTACGATCACCTGAGAAACCAGGCCTTGTGGCTGTTTTCATAATCAACTGGTTCTCACCGCAGATGAAGGAAATTTTTGTGATTGCTTTCCTCAAGTCTCCTTACTCCTTCGCTTGTTTCTTCAACCGAGGACATCGACACTCTTAGCCAGTTTCCGTCCCTAACTTGATAGGACAGGGCCGTTGCTACCTCATTCGATTCCGTTGGGAACGTAACTGTTGAGGTATCATATCTGGCGATGTCTGTTCGTTTAGAGCATCTCTTGATTGTCGTTTACACGTAAGATCATGACAGAGACTTTTTCGCCAGCTCCCTCTGGCGTACGCTTGCTGCTGCTAGGGATTCCCCCGCCCAGCGGACATCCATCGCAGCCTAGCCTTACGGGCTCTCTCGGCGATGGTGGCTTGAGCCAAGCCACCTCTTCCACCGCGGGCGCTGCACCCTCAGGCGGGTGCTTCAATCAGTACGGGAGAAAGGGGATCCTGAGTTCTCTCTCGATCACTCGGTCTATCACACTTTTGTCGTGATGTGTACCGCGCTGTTTCTCTGACACGCCCGGTTGAGCTGTTTTGACCAGACTGTTCTATTCTACATAGGCAGCAGGTCCGCGGCATTTCTTATTAACAGGTTGGCACTCAGTCGCTTTCTCGACTCTTGACTGCCTTACGAGTGGTTTTCTTCTTAAACCCTACTCTCCGTCATTCCTGGTCCCCTTCGGACCGCTAGTAACGTTCTGCCACAGCTCTCTATCAGAATTCTGCAGATGTTCTGCCCTCACGCATTTGAGACAGATATCGAATTCTGGGCGCTTTCTCCCACGCGGAGGCTTCTGAGATATCTCGCCTTCTCAGATTGATCGATTGATCACTTACTGAGCCTTAAAAGCTTCAGTTTTCCGATCACGATTCTTGTTGAAATTTTCAACAAAATCCGAATCTTACGATCTAGTCAGCTGGTGATGTTGTTCTCCTGACACTAGGCCGAGGGCCCATGATACTTAGTATCATTCTTCTTGGGCTCTTTCTATGGAATCGTCGTTCACGACTTCTTGAGGTCCGCCTATTGACGCTCCTCTTCCTTCACTCCTTGTTCTTAAGGACTTCTTCACATGAGGCTTTATTGCCTCCCCTGTCCTTAAGGCAACGGCCTTCGTGTCTTCATCTCCCTATTTTTACGCACTTCTTAGTCTAGACATGCCTCCCTTCACGTTGAATCCGTGTTGGTCTAGCAAATCAAATGGGTATATCCCAGTTATTGATAGTAAATTATGAAAATACTTACCATGATTTTCTTATTTACGAGATAACTGGATATACCCATTTGAACCCTCCCTCCTGCCCCTCGCCTTGTGTGACAACATGTCTTGCTCGCAGGCTCATGAGAGGAAATGGACGCCAAATTGCGCGATGATCTTGGGATAGTGCGTTGATAGGGAGATGCAGCGCGCGCGCAGGAAAAGTTGTGTACTCTATATTCGGCACGCAGGTTTATTGTAATGAACTAGCAAATCAAATGGGTATATCCAGTTATCTCGTAAATAAGAAAATCATGGTAAGTATTTTCATATTTAATCACACAATGAATGATGTTGTCATCACAAGTTTGAATGTTTATAGATGTAATTCATGTAACTTGGACATAAGAGAAATTAAGTATCAATGATAGGTCACATAAAGAAGGTATCAACATTGAAATCGTAACCAAGGTTAGGAATTTTAAATGTCATAACTTTAATAGAATATGGACCTATTTAATGAAACTTGGACATAAAGGTAATCAATTAGCACTACTACTTCTACTACTACTACTACTTCTACTACTACTAACACCATACTATTTTTATTACTACTACTACTACTACTGCTACTACTACTACTACTACTACTATTACTACTTTTACCGACAACTACTACTACTACGACTACTTCTACTACTAATATTCCTACTACTACTACTACTACTACTACTACTACAGCAGCAACAACAACAACTACTACTACTACTAGGAGTACTATCAGTACTTCAGTACTTCAACTACAGCAACTGTTAATAATGTAGTTTATGCAACTGAAATGTTCCCGAAGATAAAGGAAGATGATATGCTAATATTACCCCGTTTTGCTCAGTAACGTGCCATCAGCCCATCGAAAATCATTTTCGTTACTCAGATCATCTAGCCCGAAGAAAAACCTGTTGACCTGCATATTTCCAAATTGAGTTGTCACTGCTGTCTGTAAACCATGGAAAACATAAAAATAACATTATAAGCTCATTTAGAAGAGTAAATTGTTAGATATGACTGGATTCTGAAAACTGCTGTCTACTATAAAAATCCCGAAATTTCTCTTTGGAACATATGTATCAGAATATAATTAATTCGTTTTCAAGTTATAACTTTGTCATTATTTCGGTATTATTTTATTTTGTAAGAGATTTGGAATGCTCATAGTAACATTTTTGAGATACTGAAGGAAATTTTGGGGAAAATATGTATGAGAAATTCTACATAGTTTGTTTTATATTGCTACGATACTGCAAAATATAATGAAAATTTAGTTTTGAATTTGATTTCCTTTTCTTTTATTACAGGAAATCGATCAGTCAACAAAACAAAAACAATTTTACATGTCTTGAAGAGTTAAATGTGCAATCCAAGGTTATGATAGTCCCGTATAAAATCCAAATAAAATCCAAGTTGGTTGGCGATGATTCCTTAAATTCAAGTTCACAATGATGGCGATGATGAAATTAATGTTGAAGCACGATGAATAGCAAGAGTCACTGTAACGAGTTTAAATGTCTATGAAGACGATGTTGATAATGACAAACAGTCAATTTCAGCAATCCATGGGTAGAAAAGTGTTCATTTTAACAGGTTGGTGATCTCGATTAGAACTGAGAATTCCTCTGTGAAAGTAACTGCAAACAGTTCATTGATGGCGCGCAAATAATTCCACAGAAGATAAATGTTGTATTCCAGTTGGAAATAAACTATTCTCTGACATAAAGTCTGGTGTGAAACTCTTGAGTTCTTATCTGATGCGATGATGACCTTGAAGAAACTGCCAGCTCATGTGTATAAATTTCCACTTTTCTGGAAGCTTTTAGTACTGTCTTTAAACTAAAAACTCTAAACTTTGATACATAGTCTAGAGGGACTATCATCCTGAACCAAAAACCTCCTTTTGATAAGCTTTAGGGGGCCCCTAGCCTCATGACCATAGACCAATTTAAATGGACTGAAAACTGTGGACTCATTAGGGGAATCCCTAGTTGCAAACAGCAGGAATGAGATCCCTTTATCCCAGTCATCGGGATAGTCTTCACAATAAGCCCCAGTCATGGTCTTCAGGGTCTGATGATAGCGTTCTAACGCTCCTTGTGACTGTGGGTGATAAGTAGAGGACCTGATCTGCTTTATCCCCAACTCCCTCATAACTTGCTGAAATATTCCTGACATAAAATTTTACCCTTGATCAGACTAAATTTACTTAGGGAGACCATACCATGTGAAATACTGCACTAACGCCTGTACCACTGTCTTTGCAGTAATACTCCTCAAGGGTATCGCCTCTGGAAAACGGGTAGACACGTCCATAGTCGTCAGGAGAAATCTGTGACTCGACCTCAATCTGGGCAAGGGTCCAACACAACCAACAAGAACCCCAAAGGTTCATCAAAATCAGGAATGGGTATCAAGGGAGCAGGCTTGATAGCAGGTTGTGCCTTAATTCCAATAATTCTGACATGTATGACATGTCTTACAGAAATGCACCACACCCATGTGCATGTTAATAAGGCCAATGGAAATGCCTCAAAATTCTATCTTCTGTGTTTCGAATACCGACATGACCTGCGATAGGTATCTCAGCCATTTTCAGAATCTCTGTGCGGTAACAGGGAGGAACTACTACCTGGTGAATTATAGCCCAATCTTCATCAGCTGGTCTCCGGGGAAGTTTCCACTTCCTCATCAAAATGTCATCTTTGACATAAAAGCACTCAGGAACCTTGTCAGTCTCAGCCTGAGAACATGCTCTTTGTGACAAGCTTTTCAATTCTGGGTCTGCCTGGTGTGCCTGTACAAGGGAGGATTCACTAAACATACTATCATTGTAAGCAACAGAGCCTTCAACACTATCCCCATTTAAATACTTGAAAAAAGGTTTCAGCTAACCAGACATCACCACTCTCCTAAACATCAGCAGAATCTGCATCATCCATTTCAGCTCTACGAATCTGAGACCTAGCAACAACACAATCCCTGAAAATCCCGGGAAAATCTTCCTGCAACAATTCAGTTTCAGCTACCTCAACCGTCTTCTCCGAACCCACTGGAGATGCAACAACTCTATCTCCAGCCAAGTCGCTACCTAACAAGAAATCAACACCTTCCATGGATAATTCTGGAATGACACCGACATTCACAGGACCACTAACTAGGTCATCTTAAGTCGACTTATGCAAAGGAACTGACATGAAATTTATGCCAATTACCTTGAATAAAGACTTTGGCATTCTCTGAACTCTCTGGGGGAAGAGCCAAATCCCCTGGCACCATCAGAGACTGGGCAACCCCTGTATCCCTAAGGATCCACTGACCTACCAGCAGCACCAGCTAAACAAGGGGATACTTGATCATCATACAGAAAGCTTCTAAAGCTTTCATCAACCTGCTTGACTTTATCAGCAAATACCAGAGAAACACTCTCAACATCTTCTTGTTAGTGTCTTTGACCTTGCTAGCATATCTACCCTCGCCAGGTTTATTGTTGGATTCGAATGACCCTTTACCTTTCTTTTTCCAATAATCCTTATAAGGAGGCCTATCTCCACTACCTTGTGTGACCTCAAATTCATCAGCTACTATGGCTGCGTCACTGACTTCAGTAACTCTATGGTCATCTATGAGATTTAATGCCAAAAGGAAGACTCTTTGAATTCTTCTAGGACAACTTGAATTTCCCTAAGGTGAACAAAGTCTTTGTCAACTTTCAGTGATCTGTACCACTTATTGAACATCATTTCTTGTTCCCTAGCAAATGGACACACGTCTGGCCTGATTGTCTTTGCATGTTTCCGAATTTATGTCTGAACGGTTCTGGTACCAACTCATATGCATTGAGAAATGTTTCTTTCACTCTAGCATAGTCACATAATTGCATTTCAGAGAGCGAAGAATAGACTTTTGCAGCCTTTCCAACAAAAACATTTTGGAGGAGAAGAGTCCAGTATTCCTCAGGCCAATTCAGTCTCTTGGCCACTTTTTCAAATGACCCAAAATATGTATCAACTCCCTCTTCATCAAATAGACCAGTTCGTAGTTACTTCATGGACAATTTTGGTCAAATGACCTTTCATTTCTTTCATTATGATAGGCAGATTTCAAAGCAAGATATTACGTAAGCTTGCCTTACATAACAGGATGAAGAAATTGAATAGACTAGGTGACTAGAATAGCGCACCAATGAACACTTTATAAAGGTATTTGTTGCATTCCTAGTTTGAATGCATATCATAGCATGTTGCACAATGTACTTGGCAAACTGTAAAATACCAGTCGTTTGTGGAGGCATTGTTTTTGTGGATATAAATCAAAACCACAATTCAAAAGAATATATGAATCATCAAGACATCAAAGTTGGTTCTTATCTCATTAGATTTTAAACCACCATGTCAATTAAGTACAAATGCCCTCCCTCTGATCATGCGTACAATCTTTTGATCATGCATAGAAAGGAAATACGAAATGGCTTATTTTGGCACAAGGCGTGTGTTTTCCGCCGCATCAAAGTCCTGGGGAGATTTATATTTTGTGGAGTTAGTATTAGCATTTCCATAAGCTAACTTCATTTCTTTCCACTTTAACTGGTACCCCAATCTCACTTTCTCCATTTCCATGTTTTCTCTGATTCTTTCCTTTTCAAGTTTCATTTTCTCCAAGTTTTCTTTCATTTTCATTTCTTCCTTTTCAAGGTTGATTTTCTCATTTTCTAATCCAATGTTTGCCAGTTGTATCTGAGCATCATCTGACATATTGATAGAAGTTTCACTCCTCTGTGCGCTTCATTATCTCTGCCTTCTTTGAACATGCAAGGGGCTAGAGATACACCCACAGAAGATAAATGTTGTATTCCAGTTAAAAATAAATTACGCTCTGACATAAAGTCTGGTGTTAAACCCTGAGTTCTGATCTGATGTGATGATGACCTTGAAAAAAAACTGCCAGCTTATATATGAATACATTTCTACTATTCTGGAAGCTTCTAGTATTGTCTTAAAAAGAACATTCTTCCTCTTTCTAGAATAGTCCACTTCTAGAAGACTCTTGAATGACCTTAGTGAAATTAACAATGTAAACAACATAGCTAATTCTATTGTCCGTTTCACTGCCACTATGAGTCTATTGTTTATATGTGTACAATCCAGATATTAAGAAAAATCTCATATAATATAGTGCCTAATAGTGCCTCTGGAATATTCTGTATCATTCTATGCTACAAATATCCTTAAAGAGGAAATAAATGAATTTAATTGCTCTTACAATTCTACTGATACATAATGATATATAGAATCTATCAAATTATTACCTCTTGATGGCAAGCAGCCTTAAGCGCCTCCCCCGTCCAATAATGTAACGTAAATTTGTACTACTCTTGGCCCTGTATATGGTGTATGAATTGAATACGACAATCGTCAATTAAATGGCTAAAATCATGAATAAAGCATAGATTCAACGAAAAAAGAAGTGGCATTACATTTTTTGGGGTATCTCTTGCAGGTATCGAGCTTAAAGAATAATATCTTGTTGATGTAACTAACTTACGTGAATCGTTGATGTTTTCAATTGCGCCAGATGTCCTCCTATTTGCCGACAATACTCGTTTGCATTGAAAAAATTCGATGAAAATGTTGAGAAGTAATACTGCACATCTTTCACTGCTGCAATTTCTATCCATTTTCCATCAAGTGGGACTGCGTTAGAGGAGAATTATTAAAAGTTTGAGTTTTCAGACGTTTTGACTGTGTTGCTGCTTTAATATAAACCACATTAAATCATATAACAATCTAAACATCAATTTTATCATTGATTTTATCTGCAAGTTAAAAATTGAGTTTGACATTCTTTTATATAATGGCAACATGTACCTAATCAAATGATTTTCTAAAATATATCACGTTACCAGTCTTTTATTTTAGCCCACCGAATGACTACTCCCGGGGTGTTGTGGTCTGGTGGTTCTCGTCTTTGAATCCGGGGGACGTAGGTTTGATTCTGAGCCATGGCCTTTTTTTCTTCAGCAATAAATTTATACACATCGTGTTGCACTCACCTCGGGTGATGTAAATAGGTATCAACAGACAGGGAGTAATTCCTCCAAAAACTGTGAGCACCGGAATAGGTAGACTAGCTTAGCCGGGGCAATATCATGATATAGGAGCGCCTTGAGCACCAAACAAGGTGGATGCGTGCGCTATACAGTGGGTATCAAAAAAATTAACACTATGAAAAAGCCCTGGGATGATAAAAATATACAACATGTGGGTAATATTTTCACATATATTTTTGGGTCTGGGTCTCATCTATCCGATGAAAAAAAAGTTTTGACAGGATGTAACACTTGAGTGAGCACTGTCCATTTTTGTAAAGCTCGCAGAAATCTGTTTGCGCAGAAATGCTCGTTTTCACGCTTTGTCAAGGGGAAAGGGCGAAATCAAACTTACCCTGCGAAACATTTCTCATACATTTCCCTTGCACTTTTAGCCAATTGAAATTAAACGGATACATTCAAGCATTTTGTAACAATTTTGCCCCTTAAATTGAAATTTCAACACAACCTTTACCCTTTTTTGTGCCAGCTGGATCTGAGGACATAACTGAATCTGAACAAAAGTTTGTATCAGACATCTCCAGCATGTTTTCACTCAGTCTTTATCATTTAAAGTTTTCACATTCCATTTTTCATTTAATACTTGTTTCTCCACACTTTTCCCACGCTTGACAATGGTCAACAAAATGAAAATCAAGCCTAAGCCATTTCATGCAAATCACAGCCCAGTGTAAAGCAAATATCGTCACGATGGTCTCGGTGTGTGGGGGAATGGGGGTGGGGCGCAATCACTCTTCGAAGTACTTTTGGCAAGGAAACATGTTAAAAAGGTAAATGATACCTTCAAATCAAGTTTACTAACTAAATTCCATGTGTTCTTCATGATTAAGGTATACTTTTATTCGCATAACTATTTCAAAGTCAAAATCAATTTTCACTAACTTTTCAAAAGTAAGTGGTGTTCACTCAAGCGGAAATATTTGTTGACTGTTACATCGTCATTTGCTTAAATGGATCTGTACCAATGTTAAAATGTGGAAAAATCTTCAGGATATTACAAATGTATAATTTCAAATTTTACAGGACTTTTTCTGAGTGTAAACTTTTTTATATGCACTGTATAAATTCTTTAATATTATCATCACTTTTCTTAATTACTTTTTCTCTTAACCATTCATGGTTTTGAGACAAGGATGATTAATCAATAAGGATTATCATCAAAATCCTATGACATTTATAATACATATTATAATTATTCTCTGCCATTAGAATAATTACAGATATCTGTTACACTTAGAACTACATATATTCCACAGATATCTCGTGCGTGTAGTTCTCAATTAAGCCTTATTACGATGTCAACAATTGTAAATATATTATACAGTTCAAGTCAAAACATCATAATTTACTCTGTGGTCTTTCACAGATGTACGGCAGTGCGTCTTGACAATCCCTGCTGTCCCATCGACCATGATTGTCATCGTTGTTTCCATCAGACCAGAAACATCCACAGGACCGTCCTGTAGACCTTGATGGCTCGTCAGGAGCCCATTGAGGGTCGCTAAAGTAAAAGGTAGGAAAAACAGAATTGATTTTGGAAAAATCTTGATGATGGTTGTCTGGTTAAGGGAAAATGAAAAAGTGCATCTTAGTTTGTTTCTACTTTTTTAAACAGAAATTATGTAAAATGCACCGCACGATGTATCCCTTTTGTAGAGGCGAGGGGACTCCGCTTTGGTATGGCATCATAAATTTAAAGCTGAAGTCCACCACAGAAAAATATTGATTTGAATCAATAGAGAAAAATCAGACAAGCATATTGCTGAAATTTCATCAAAATCGGATGTGAAATTAGAATGTTATGACATTTTAAACTTTTGCTTATTTTCACAAAATAGCTATATGCACAATTTAATCACATGGAAATTGGGCAATTTGATGATGCCCCTTACTATTTATTTTTTTTCTATTGTTTAAATTATTCAATATTTCAATTTCTACAGATTTTACAATAGAGACCAACTTGACTCAAACATAAAATGTTAAAGAATGGTAATTCCACATGTTTATTTTATTATCATGCAATAAAATACAAAAGAAACAGTGAGTGTGTGATTTCATCGGTTCACTTATTTGCATACCTACCAGGATGTGAATATAACTATTTTGGGAAATCAAGAGAAACTTAACATTGTCATAACTTTCTTATTTTCCATCCGGTTTTGATGAAATTTTCAGTGTTGTGCTTGTTGGATTTTTTCTCTTTTTATTCAAATCCACTTTTGGTAGGGGTGGACTTGTCCTTTAATGGTTACTTGCAGAATGTAGACGCTATCGATAAATCGCGAGATGGGTGCGAGTCCAAAAATGCACTAGCTTCTAACCTAGAAGAAATAATGACCAGTCAGAGATGCCAACCCTCCCGATTTCATCGAGAGGCTCCCGAAAATACATCCCGACTCCGCCCTTACGATTACCATCCTTATCCTCCCGAAATTACGATTTTTTTTTGCCTTGATCAAATTGGATTGAAAGTACATGTATCGTCTGCTAACTTTAGCATGTAGTAACTCCTTTACGTTCGCTGCTACTAAATTCTGTGTGAAAGGCAGACAAATAAGGAGCAGCAAAAAGCTGGTGCATGTGATATGCCCGACGGGAATCCACTGTGCACCAGGCCGGTAGGCCCGGCTATATAGATTCTCGAGGCGCGTCCGCTCGCGGCCGCTGGATTTGTCGAGTCGTGCGGTGGAATATCGGTGCAAGATTTCGGCGTATTGATGGGTTGATATCCCGGAGGGGCCACTTACATTGACGAGTGGATACCATGCGCGACCAAAAAAACACGTTAAAAGGATGTCTTTTTCACGATAGGGCACGTTACGTACGTAACGTGTTAAGGGTGCCAAAAACACAAAATAATGAAAAAAGGGTATCTATTTCGCTAGGAAAATTACGTGTTTAGGGTCTTATTTAAGGGGATGATAAAACAAAATTAAAATGTTTTATAAAGGATGTCATTTTTGCCCCAACACTTCGTGTTTAGAGTCCGATTTGCGCGAGGTGTAGAAGTGGGGTCGTACTAAACCAAATAAGGTAAAGCCGACGACCGAAGGAACCGTATAACAATAGAACATTCATGTACTTGTTTAGGGGTTCATTTCAGGGAATATTTGCCAAGAGTATCGTTTTTGATTCCAATACTTGTTAAGGGTATGGTTTCACACGCCAATACTTGTTAAGGGGTTCATTTTCAGAATATGCAAATTACGTGTTTAGGGTGCTTCTCGAGACCCCTTGGTCGCGCATAGTATCCACTTGTGAATGGAAGTGCCCCCCCCCCCGGGTTGATATCGACACGAAATGGTGGGAAATCAACAAAAGAAGACCAAGAAATGGTCTCAGAAGTATAAGACTGAATACATTCTCCAGAACCCGTGTATTCGGAAGTCGGAAAGAGGAATTTACCATGCATTTTGCACAGTTTTCAGCGTGGACATTTCAGGGAATACGGACATTGTGAAGACGAGATCCTCTAGCTCCTGTTGACTAATTTCACCGAGCAATAACCCAGAGGGCTCCCGGCCGCGTAGCGGTCGGGAGCCCAGAATCGTACGTGCATTTTACCATACCTCACGGAGAAGCGTGAAGTATGGTCAAAATAATTCTTTGAACTTTACTTATAACAAAAATCAAGCACTTACCACGATTAAATGAATAAAGGTCTAACGAGTGGCAGTTTCCCGACATCGAGGCACAGACTGGAACATCAAACAAGTGGAATGCTTCTGGCCGTCTCACCTGTATCACGCGGTTCAATATAGCAGCAGTGCTGACTTTGAATACTACTCTAACTCGCACAAGATGTTCAGTGATACATGGTTACTCTTATGTCCACTTTTTATGAACTAGACCAATAAACTTACAGAGATATGATGGTTATTCAACAAAAAAAACCAACATGGCCAAAGTTCACTGACCTTACATGACCTTTGACCTTGATCATGTGACCTGAAACTCGCACAGGATGTTCAGTGATACTTGATTACTCTTATGTACAAGTTTCATGAATCAGATCCATAATTTTTCAAAGTTTTGATGGTAATTCAACAGATACATCCAATTCGGAGAAAGTTCATTGACCTTTGACCTTGATCATGTGACCTGAAACGCGCACAGGATGTTCAGTGATACTTGATTACTCTAATGTCCAAGTTTAATGAACTAGACCAATAAAATTTCAAAGTTATGATGGTAATTCAACAGACACCCCCAATTCGGCCAAAGTTCATTGACCCTAAATGACCTTTGACCTTAATCATTAGACCTGAAACTTGCACAAAATGTTCAGTGATGCTTGATTACTATTATGTCCAAGTTTCATGAATCAGATCCATAAACTTTCAAAGTTATGATGGGAATTCAACAGATATCCCCAATTCGGCCAAAGTTCATTGACCCTAAATGACCTTTGACCTTGGTCATGTGACGTGAAACTCATGCAGGATGTTCAGTGATACTTGATTAACCTTATGTCCAAGTTTCATGAACTAGGTCCATATATTTTCTAAGTTATGATGACATTTCAAAAACTTAACCTCAGGTTAAGATTTCGATGTTGATTCCTCCAACATGGTCTAAGTTCATTGACCCTAAATGACCTTTGACCTTGGTCATGTGACATGAAACTCTAATAGGATGTTCAGTAATACTTGATTAACCTTATGGCCAAGTTTCATTAACTAGGTCCATATACTTCTAAGTTATGACGTCATTTCAAAAACTTAACCTCAGGTTAAGATTTGATGTTGACGCCGCCGCCGTCGGAAAAGCGGCGCCTATAGTCTCACTCTGCTTCGCAGGTGAGACAAAAAACCAAGAAGTTCTGTCGTGGAAGCTCCCCTTCTTTCAAAATTCAAAACAAAATGGCCGATCGAGACCGGTACCGAGGCTGTTGCGCACGCGTATAGCCCAGGGCTCGATCGTCCATTTTGTTTTGAATTTTGAAGAAGGGGAGCTACCGCGACAGAACTTCTTCGTTTTTTTTTTGATGTTCCAGTCTGTGCCTCGACGTCTGAAAACTGCCACTCGTTAGATCTTCATCCATATAATCGTGGTAAGTGCTTGATTTTTGTTATAAGTATATATTCAGAGAATTATTTTGACCATACTTCACGCTCCTCCGTGAGGTATGGTAAAATGCACGTACGATTCTGGGCTCCTGACCGCTACGCGGCGGGAGCCCTCTGGGTTAACCAAGCAAGGGACTAGTGAGGAGGAAGACGTTATCTGCGTTGAGCTTTTCTATACTGGATTATTATAATTCCTCCTCATTATTATTTTTGAACAGGTACTTTTCTTCTATTGTCCCCTCATTTTTTTTACATGTAAAAATGCATATTTTTCTTTAATTTTATATTAAAAAAGTGGGAACAATGTTTTTTTTTAAACATGTGAAATGCTCCAAAATAAGGGTCAGATTGCACCAGAGAGCATCTAGAAACCCAGAGCTTCCAGGGCCCTAAGGCGGGCCCTGGACCCCGGCCGCATGGGTCGAGCGCTCCGCGCTCGAGATGTGCGCTACGCTCACATAATTTGGTGTCGGTTGCAAATCCTCCCTAATTCTGATTTCCAAAAGTTGGCATCTCTGTGACCTACAAATTTCCAATCCATTATGATATATGGGAATCCCCCAAAACATACCCCTTGCCGGTTTCGTCCTAAACAGGGAGTGGTCCTAAACATGCTATAGGAGGCTTATACTAATCAGTCGGGTCGCGTGCGCGTACGAAATCACTCGGCTTTTGGATTTCAATGCTATTTTTTCTAACGGTGTCTTCAATGGAACAAACACGCTGGGAAAATAAAATGAAATTGAAATTCAAGTTTCGTTTTAATCCGGCAAGTGCCTTAAATAAAATGTACTGGACTAACAAACAAGCAAGAATTTTGACCACTGTTTTAACATAATCACATATTCCACATATTTGACCTGATTTCTGTTGAATTTTGTGTACATCCAATATCGTTATCTCCCATCTACTCCAACATATACTTCTCTCTCTGCACACTCGATTTTGATCGTGAGGTACTGAACTGAAGTTATTGGTCACATACAAACGAACTTCTAAGGTCTATACGGTATCCTTAAAAAGATTCTTGTCCAACATGTCCAACTCGTGATTCCTTTTTTGCCGCATATATTCGGATACGTACTCCTCATGAATGTACTAGGGTGTGGTGAATTTTACGTCCGTAATTATGTCTATATTATTCATTATATCAACCCATTACAGTGTTTTAAAACTACAAAGAATATTGTGAGACTGATAGTGCCCTTCATTCAGTGTACAGTTCCATAAGTGTTTTTTTATGCAAAGGATGCGCCCTGACATGCCTAAACCCACTTTAATCCCAAGAAGTTTAAAAAGCAGCGAGTTTATCTAAAACAGCGAACGATTCATATTGCTATTGCTGGTGATTATTGCGAAATTTACTATCAGCATCAACGCGATGACCCTTTTTTCCAAATCATACGTCAGGAATTTTATGACCATGTGGAAAATAAAAGGAATACGTAAGGAATACGTGGGGAATAAAAGGAATACTCACCTCAAGTTAATACCATCATTCCAGATAAATGGCTCACTATTTGAGCTTCGACTTAAACCAAACCAGTAACAATGAGGAGATGGAAGAGCAGGTGTTACAAACGATTCTAGGAATCTCTGAGAAAAGCAAACAAACGTACAAATGGTGTAATTAACAAGGATACAATTGTACATAATGGTCTCAATTATATCACTGTAGAATAAATCACCTTTAAAGACATTATTCTTGATCATACTATTCTTTTTATTTCACTTACTTGACATAGTTAGTAATGAGATACATGTATAAAGCTACTGACAGAAATTAAATCCTGAAATTGTCAGCACATTCCTTGGTTGAGAAGGTGTTTCATAAACAAGACAAATTTGAGCAGATATTCCCTCTGATCAGGCACCCGATCGAATCAAATTCTGATGTTAAATCGGGAAATTTGAATAAAATACACAATTTAATTTATATCCTTCTCACCACAATACCTCTTAAAGCGCAGAGCGAGTTAATGAGAGGTTATCTCAGGTCAGACTAGCTGGACAACAACATATCTCGCCAGCGGTACGTAACAGGTGTTTGCATGGAAGGGGCATGGTCAGGCGAATTCCCTTGCCCAGGTGGAGATATGTTGCGATGCCAAATATGGTATTTTTCGGACTTCACGAGGAGGCGTGGCCCAAATCAATTTGGGCAAATGCATTAATACCATCTAGTAATGAAGTGGAATAGTGAAATGCACTTGGAGAGGGGAATTTACCAAACTATAGATAGTCTTCAAACTAAGTTTCGCTATAATTATGACGATAAAATAAGTGACAACTACACTTTAACTGATGCAAGGAGGGAAGTATTTTAATTTGTGACACATTTATTCATGAGTATCTATTTTTAATGCAATCAACAAGAATAAGAAAAGAAAACCAAAACAAATGAGATGTAGGATACAATAAGTCATTATTCATCAGGTTCATACCATACTCATTCTATGACATCGACTTACTAGATGGTGTAGCGTGAAACTACACTGCGTCCCAGAAAAAAGGAAACCGAGATAGCCAGGTTTTTTTTTCTTCAAATGCAAGTGATCAATGGCATTCCATTTACATCATCATACGATTCAGTTATTCCTCTATATTTTGATACCTATTATGAGACAAACACGTCATGTACTAATGAGCAAGACGAGTTTGAAATTTTAGTGTCAGAATCAGGTTGCTAAAATAAATTGGACAAGATTGGTTAGTGCTTATTCGTCTATTGATTTTTGAATACTTCCTTTCTTTCTTTTCTTTCTCATATTACCTCTTAGAGCGCTAGGAGACTTAACTGTAATTTGAGATATATGAAAATTGAGTATTGTTACTATCATTCATCATTGTAAGCATTTATTATGTAGTCTTTGAAGGTTTTTCTCACTGGTCCCTGAAATGAGAATGGATTCAGATTAACATGTAAGTTTCTGCACAAATCATTTTTGATATGCCTCAATATTTATTGTTTGTAATCTGCCATGCGTGAACGATTTGATAAGCGGTTGAACTCAAATTAAAGATGATATTCCACTCTGGCCATAAGTATCAAATTTATGAAAAAAATATAATTGTGAAATCTAACTCTATTTTCGTGGGACGCACTGTATAATGCAACATGCACTCGTACTTCTATGAGAGAAAAGTTTTACAACAAACTATAATTTTATGTAGAATGTTAACCAAACTCCTTTTTATAAGGGATATATTATCGGTGAAGTACACAAAAGTAAAGGAAGTGAAAACACAAATGGTTATATTTGTAATTATTAGTTATCAGATTAAACTCCATGGCATTTACGAATTTCACTGAATACATGCGATTGCTCTTTAGACAGTGTTGGGATAAATACCTAATTGAATTTGACATAATGCAACTTTAATTCATTTAAAAGGGCAAACACAAACATTCTTCAAATATTTTCAAGAAAATCATAGATTAAATTGAACATCATGCCCCTTCAAAACCTCCATCGCACTTACATTAATTTCCATTGATCTGATAATCGCCAATCTTCCTCCGATATTCGCGCATTCAGTCTGTGCTGAATCAAAATTCCTCCCATTTCCCATGAAGCGGTAGAATGATTGCCCGTACTGGTGCCAAGAACAACGAGGATCTACAAAATGACAATTGATGTTTATTTCAACTGAGAAATCTGTCCATTGAATTATAATGAAAAAATATTTATGAATCTAAGCAAAATATTTCGATATCTTACTTTTTTTCTAAGCAATTAAACAAACAATGAAATACAGAAAAGTTTATTTTTACCCGTCACAGAAACCTGAGCAGGTCATTTATCGAACCGTATTGCCCAAGATCTTATATCTATCGGAAGAGATTCGTACTTTCCTCGGTCTATCTGCACGGACTGACATTGCATGCAAAGACTACGTGAAATATACTTTGTACCTTTGTCTTACATCCGGGCATTGAGGAAGCGAAGACAGAGATTCCTGTCATGTTGATCCACGAAGCACAATATACGTAATAATGCCAATCTGATGGATACAGCGACTTTTTAAATAAGTTACAATGATTTAGCTTACAAGAACAATTTCCTCAACAGGAAAAATATTCATATTCTTAAACTGTAAAATATCAAAATGTTTACGATTTTTCTCTAGATGTATGCTGACTGGGTCTTCTTTCGGAAAACATCAAATATATTGCCGTTAAAGGAACCATATTGCACTCGTCTAAAGACTCGGGCTAATATGTTTCTCTTGCGGGCAATTTATTTGGTGTTCCCCTCAAGGCCAGTCATTATCATACATGTATATTGATAGTAATGGTTTATTAAAAAAATCAGTAGCAGCCAAAGGCTGAATTGCAGAATCTTTTTACAAATAATAATCTTAATATGATAATAAGTAACATAATTACACAATTCGTATAAACAAATCAAAATAGTTATACAATCCTTTTAAACAAACTTGCCTAGATAAATATACACAGCAAAAAAGTAAGTCCCCTTGATTTCCGAACCAATAATTTCCGAACCAATGCAAGTTTTTAACATATTTTTACATGAGCGTGTAGGTAATTTTATAAGCTGCCCTCTCAGTAAATGTTATGGACATATTTTACGTCATGCTTCAGTGAGCACCGTCAGAAGGCAAAAATGTCACTTTTCAAAAGTCACAAGCTAAGTATCATGACTTTGAATCCATTATATTGGAACTAATTCCACATTCTCATCATGAATAATAGTCAGAAGGCTTGTAAAAGGTACACTCTAAATTACAGGGATTTAAAATAAGTCCACATGGACTGTAGTTAGGGACCAATCGAATTCCGGATTTAGTTTGAATCATTAAGGTTCATTTTTAAATCTCGAAAGATTTAAATTTAAATCATTTGAGATTTAAATTGAAGTCTTTAGGATTAAAACTAAATCCAGAAATCGATTGGTCCCTAACTACAGTCCATGTGGACTTATTTTAAATCCCTGTAATTTAGAGTGTACTTTCTAACAGACGAAACAACTTTTTGGCTAAATTTCACGGTTGAATAAACACACGTCCAAATTTGCTATAATTGAAATTTTTTTCTACATTTTTATCAACAAAGATAATAGAATATGATGACAATTATTTTGGGGAAGAGTATATTCAACAATATTCATCGTTTCACGGTTCAATGAACATTTATTGAAAACGAAACTTACGATATTCAAATATCATAGGAAAGTATTGTTATATTTTTGTAACTTAAAATGATATTCTCTCATTTTTTTCGTTATTTTCATGACAAATTAACATGCTTCAATGATTCAAAGGCGTTTAATTAAACATTCACGTTTAAATGAATATGTAGAATGTGATTAGCTCTATTATACGTTATTGGAAAAAAAATGCAATTTGTAACTATGGATATCTGTCACAAACCTCCTTGCATAGTTCATTTGATTTCATTTTTATGAAAATCCCGATGTTTGATGCATTAGTGCGCACACAATTTTCGAAAATTATGCAAATGAGAAGAAATTTCAAGGCCTTGGCCCCACTCTGTGCCGTTTTAAAAATGAGGGAGGGGCCTATAGTCGGGAGAGCCACCAATATTTTCAAATTTAACATGATCTAGCAAGTTGCAGATGATACTGCAATAAACCCCTATGATGATACGTCACAATACAGGGACCGCGTAACGGTTTTAAGAAGTGGGGGGGGGGGAGGGGCTGACCATGCAAAAAATCACAATTGTATGGTTATTTTTACATTTTTGTACATGCTTTTGGATAAAAATGAAGTGGGGAGCTGAAGCCCCCCCCCCCCTCACCCGCTTCAATACATTGTGCTCACTCGACCATGAACATACGATATCAAAATTGTGTGTGGAGTGGCTAAACGATGGATTGTAAAACAGCATTTACACCCTAAAATTCACATTAAAAAAAACTCTGCCCAGCTATGTATTTACATAATCTAAAACTCGACTCTTGTGACTTTCAAAAATTGTAATTTTTAATTCAATTTTTAATCACTCATGCATGACTCAAACAATCAATCCCGTTTTCCCCCAGGAGTTGTTTAATGGGTGTAGAAAACCACCTACGAAATATCATATCTCAAAATAATTCCGTTTAAAAGATACAGCAATTTGATTTAGGGGGGACTTACTTTTTTTGTTGTGTATAGTATGTGATATATCATGCATTATTTGAAGAAGAAAAGTATAAACACATGAAAAAGACAATTCATTTAAAACACACACGCTATGTCCATCAACTTAAACTTCGAAACAGGCATTACAGCAAGGACAGTTGGATATAAGAGAAGTGAAAAAAAAGTAAGAAGAAGGAGCAGAGATAGAACAGGAAGATAAGATATGAAAGAGAAAGAGAGAGAGTGAGAGCAAAGAAGGGGAGGAAAGTTGGGAAGACAGGAAGTCATCTAGAAGAGGTAGAAATAAGAAGTTTTAAAGCTCCAAAGTTCAAATAGATAAAATAGATAAAGCAGAAGTCGTAGTAGTAGTATTAATGGTAGTAGTAGTAGAATCTGCAACAATCGGGAAACGTCAGGTGGACAGAGTGAGGTATGGGTGTGGTTAAAAAGAAAGGGAATGGGTACATGTCACAGAGATGGGGATAACAATAAGATACAGCCACTTTGTATGAACAGTGACTTAATACAAAAAAAAAATGATTAAACGGATCAGTAAAATATCGTGTGTATAAGTAACAAAATCTTTTTTACATTTTTGAACAATTAATGCGTTTGAGATGTCTTAGATCATGTTTTGTAATGAGATGTTACAATAAAGAAAACTACACGTAGTTAATTCAAGTTTACATTATATGCAATACCTATTTAATATAAATATGATAACATTTTCTAACTTTCCAATGAGTACCGCCATTGGGACTATGAATTGAGTTGATGTTTCAAGTAATGTTACATATGCTAATAATACAAGTTATACAACATCAAAAAAGTCATTGATATTAAATAGCTACACTACATGTACAATTTACTTCAACACCATAGATGTGGAGTGATAAGTAATTATTGGCGATTCGGTATATCGATTAAATTTTGGATGGAACTATTGCGAAACCTTTTGGTCGTACATCTTAAATGTTCTCTTGTGTTTGATTTTCGCAATGTTCTGGCGTTCTGAAGAGGGGGTATAAGGTAAGATACCCTCTAGAGTGCGTATAAAAAAGGGACAGATTTGAAAAGTCTATTTTTTTCAAATTATGATCTCTATATTTGGTGTCAATACGTGATCTGGAGTCTTATCCTTCAAATGCCATTAAAATAATTTAGTTTTGTTCATGCTTGAGCGAACACGGAATGTTTTTGTCTGGGGTAAAAAAAGGAGGCTTGCGCCAAAATGGCAAGAAATTATAAATATGATGGTCGCACTTCTTGCTAATCAGCAGACTTTCTCTTAACCTTTTCATGATGTTTGTCATAATTTTCAAATTATGCGGTCAAAATTCATTTCCAAATCTACTTATTTGCTCGAATAGTTCTGTTGTTGTTCCTTTTTAATATGTTATCTTTTAGCTTTGAATATTCCTTCTTTAGACAAGAACTTTTTTTTAAACCAAAGTATTGGAGAGCGTGTTTTGTTTTTCAAATTATTTTATTGTGTGCTACAAAGGTTATGGTGCCTTTGAACAGTGGCATATACTGAGGGCGGGGGCTCGGGGTGCTCCCCCCCAAAAAAAAAAAAATAAAAATAAAAGAATTATGCCCAAGGAAAGAAAGTGGAAAGGAAAATAAAAGAAAACATATAAAGTGAAATATGATTTTATTTTCTGAATAGCATGTCAAAATCACAAGATAGGATATTTCAATAAAAAAGTGGAAACTTTTGCTTGCTCGCTTCACAACTTTTTAATACATTTTACCCGATCTGCCATATCTTGGTCCTTCAAAATTGACTCAATACACCATTGCCATTGAAAGACATGAATCCTTTCCTGTTTGCCCTATCAAGCACATAATTAAATTTGGTGAAGGATTCAATAACCCCTTGAAATATGATTCATGTCTTTTATAGGTACCATAGCATAATTTGTTTCACCTAATGATTATTTAAGGTACCAAAACATATTTTGTTTCACATAATAAAAGGATTTAAATAATTACAAATTCTCCCAATTAATAATGCAAATCTTCTTACTTTGGTTGACAAAAAGTCTCTTTTTTATTACTTTTGAAGGAAAATTCTAAGGTAAAAGAAGTTTGAATGACAAACAATATAACTCAGGTAAAAATACAAGTTTGTAAATGAAATTTGACAGCATAATTCGAAAATTATGGCAAAGATAATGAAAAGATTAAGAGAAAGTCTGCTGATTAGCGAAAACTCTCATCATCAAACTTCTCATTTCTGCCATTTTGGCGCAAGCCTCTTTTTAACCCCCGACAAAAACGTCCCGTGTTCGCTCAAGCATGAAAAAAAATATTTTTTAAATGGCATTCAACGATAAGATCTTAGAGCATCTATTAAAATCGAAATATCGATATAATAATTTGAAACTAATTTTTTATAGACTTTTCAAAACTGTCCCATTTTTTGATACGCACTGTATAATATTGATTATAAGGGAAATGTAATAGTTGATATTCTCGACAACGGGCAGTACGCCGGAGACTGGGGGGGGGGGGGGTGATTCCCCTGGCTGGCGAAAAAAAAACAACCAAAAAAATTAAAGGAGAGCCCCTTACCCCCGTGCTTGTGTATAGAGTAATTAATTTTCAAGTTAGATTACCTGAATCACGCTGGCAAATGTGAAGACGTTCTAGTGAACAGTCGAGGCTCTCCCATTGTAGTGCCTGAGCCATGACCACAACACATCCTTCTCGCTCGCCCTGGGGTCTTAACTTTGAATACCTTTGTCATGTTTGTATAAAAGTCAACCAAAAAAGTATAGTTGAAAGAACAAATCAGATATAATTCAAATTTGCAAGTACATTCATTAACAGTTATAATTACGGCTAAGGATATTCGCGTCACTATGAATTGATTATGTTGTTTGCGGAGGAAAAGCGGTTGATTATGCGCCCATTCCTAACTATGGGCACGACCATAGTCCGATTTATTTGACCGTTTGTTGCCGTACATTTTGGTAAATTGTACATTTTTGTAAAGTACCAAAATGTGCCATTACTATATGTTACGACACAATTCGGTAAATTTACCAAAATGTGTATTAATCGCTCACTTGTCTGTACTTCATTGCATTAAAAATACGAAATACCAGGCCCTGGAAACGACTTTTTAATGAGGGTGCTGGTAAAAGATTGACAAGCACAAAAAACACACACACACACGCAAAACTCACTCCATTATTGTCCAACATCCCAATGCGTCAAAGCAGAGTTGTCTTTTTTCGGCCATTAAAAATACAATTTTGTGGTTTTCAGCCGTTATAGATTATAAATTTGACCCCCAGCTACATGTACCTCTTTCGTAATTTCACACCTATTTTCGCGGAGTTCAGTAGCTGGATTTGGACATAAAAATATTATCCTAAAAATCAATACAAAACAAACGATATCGAATTTTGTCTCACCTGCATAGCAGAGTGAGACTATAGGCGCCGCTTTTCCGACGGCGGCGGCGGCGTCGTCAACATCAAATCTTAACCTAAGGTTAAGTTTTTGAAATGACATCATAACTTAGAAAGTATATGGACCTAGTTCATGAAACTTGGCCATAAGGTTAATCAAGTATTACTGAACATCCTCTTAGATTTTCATGTCACATGACCAAGGTCAAAGGTCATTTAGGGTCAATGAACTTAGACCATGTTGGGGGAATCAACATCAAAATCTTAACCTGAGGTTAAGTTTTTGAAATGTCATCATATCTTAGAAAATATATGGACCTAGTTCTTTAAACTTGGACATAAGGTTAATCAAGTATCACCAAACATCCTGCATGAGTTTCACGTCACATGACCAAGGTCAAAGGTCAATGATCTTTGGCCGATTTGGGGGTATCCGTTGAGTTACAATCAAAACGTTTTTGGATATGATTCATGAAACTTGGACATAATCGTAATCAAGTATCACTGAACATCCTGTGCAAGTTTCAGGTCACATGATCAAGGTCAAAGGTCATTTAGGGTCAATGAACTTTGGCCGAATTGGGGGTATTTGTTGAATTACCATCATAACTTTGAAAGTATGTTGGTCTAGTTCATAAAACTTGGACATAAGAGTAATCAAGTATCACTGAACATCCTGTGCGCATTTTAGGTCACATGACCAAGGTCAAAGGTCAATGAACTTTGGCCATAATGGGGGTATCTGTTGAATTACCATCATAACTTTGCAAGTTTTTTGATCTGACTTTTGAAACTTGGACATAAGAGTAATCAAGTATCACTGAACAACCTGTGCAAGTTTCAGGTCACATGATCAAGGTCAAATGTCATTTAGGGTCAACGAACTTTGGCCGAAATGGAGGTATTTGTTGAATTACCATCATAACTCTGAAAGTATGTTGGTCTTGTTCATAAAAGTTGGACATACGAGTAATCAAGTATCACTGAACATCCTGTGCGCATTTTAGGTCACATGACGAAGGTCAAAGGTCAATGAACTTTGGCCATAATGGGGGTATCTGTTGAATTACCATCATAACTTTGCAAGTTTATTGATCTGACTTTTGAAACTTGGACATAAGAGTAATCTTAAGAATAATCTTATATCATGTGCAAGTTTCAGGTCACATGATCAAGGTCAAAGGTCATGTGAGGTCAATGATTTTTGGCCACGTTGGGGGTATTTGTTGAATTACCATCCTATCTCTGTAAGTGTATAAGTCAAGTTCATAAAACGTAGAAATAAGAGTAACACAAGTATCACTGAACATCTTGTACGAGTTATAGTAGTTTTCAAAGTGAGCACTGCTGCTATGTTGAGTCGCGTGGTGCAGGTGAGACGGCCAGAGGCATTCCACTTGTTTTTTTAGGGGGGTGGAGATTTACCAAAACTGTAGGGTCTTCGAAAAGATTTTTTTCATCATAATTTAATGGTTTTATTCATTGTGTTGTTTGGGAGTGTGAGAATCTGACGTATACACGTTTTATATAAGTAGGGGGTACGAAACCCCTAGGGCGGGGACTAGGAGTTTCTTTTATATCCCCCACTACTACCACTGAGAACACCCTTGGACAGATTTCTCAAAAGCTCAATAAAAGGAAATCCTACAATGAGAAATAAACATTTCAAATATTGGACAGAAAATACAAACTTCATACCAGAAGGAAGTAATATATATATTTTAAAAGACTAAAACCAGAAACAATTTATATGTCAAGACGGAAGGAAAATATGGTTATATCATATTCATACCTATCCGTTGTTAAACAGTTTTTTAACTGAACTGGACTACCCTCCACTGTTTTTATCGATTATGTTAACATGAATAATAAACATTATTGTTTTCTCTTTATAATAATAATAATAATAATACCCAATTTTTATAAAGCGCTTTTCCCAGAATGGCCCAAAGCGCGTTACAGCATATTATTACCCCGGTCATTGGATTCATTTCAATCCCGCACGAAAAGTGCACAATTTCCACTCCCTGGGGGAGCATTCCTTGCATTCATCGCAGCCTCATTATGGCGCTGGCAAAATCTTTATCGCTTCTAAGTCCTGTTATTTTACCCTAACTGAGACTTTCTATTTGGGCAAACTATAGACTAGTTGTTCACTACAGTCTCATAAATTCAAATAACGGAGACTTCAAACTAATACTAATATACTTTTGGGTTCAGCCATTTCCGCGCTTTATTAATTATTTCCATTCCCCAAAACAATAGCGCAGTGAGTACAGAAAATATGTGCTCTATAGCTCTATATATAGCTCTATCCTCTTATCAAGTGAAGGCTGTCAGAAATGTTCAATAAGAGCAATAGCTTCATGATCTAACCATTGAGCGGAATTTTTATCAAAGTGAATTTTTAGAGAAAAAAAATAAGAGCATGTATATATTCGATAGGCCTATACCAGTTTTTGCACCCGTCCCTTCGGAATATGTAACGGTGAACGGAATATTTTTTAACACTTACCCGGATGGCGTGTTGTTTACCCACGTGTATTTCCCATCACCATCTATGTCACTCAGGCCAATCCAATATCCATCCTCTCCTTTCAATGTATAAGTGTTCAAGAACGACTTTGAAAATGAACAGAGATAACATCAAAATCGTTAGTTGAATAAAAAAAGGGCAGTATCCTATTCCCGACCTAACAGCCTACATCATGAACGAATTAAATGTATCGAAAATGTCCGTAAAACGAAAAAAAAACTGCCGTTTTGCATGTTTTGATTGAAAACTTTTAGACGATAATTTTTCGTGGTTCTTCTTTGTTATGACTGGCATGTTTTCTTCACATTTCTCTGTTCTTTGACCGTCCGTATACGTCGTTGTGCGAAAACTCTCTATTGTTTAGGTCTGCTTAGTTAAAAAAATACATGTTGCATAGACGTAACCCGCTTGACCCTATATTACAATATCAACAAAACACTGTTCACAAAAGATAATTATCCATCGTCATACGAATAATCGTACAATATGTCATAGTAAAAACACATTCATATACAGTGGATAAATTCAGTAACAAAAAAGTAAATATAAGCCATTTATACCCAATATAAATTCGCAAAACCATACTTCAGTAATTGTGCAGAAAAATTCATTGCTCATTGTTAATGAAACTTGATTAAATTTATGATATATTTATGAAATTTATGATATATAAATAAATCAATATATATAAATATATGTATATATCCCATTATTCTATCCGGACACTTCCCAACGAATGCAAGGACGCAAATAACATCGATAGCTACACCCTTTATGCACGTTATGTGCCTCGTATATTATGGAGAAAATTGGGAAAATGGAATTTTAAATGGTTAACAATCAATGACAAATTTGCCTATGTATTAAAATATTTCTCAAATAAAACACATTGAACTAAGATTACCAAATGAAACAAGAACTGCACATCGATTTTCTGCGATTTAAGTGATTCGTTATCAACTGCGCATAAAATCTGTGAAATATAAAGTTCCAATCACGAACTTTAGTGCTTCAGGGCTTTCTCAAGTAAACTGGGTTCCAAAGGAAACTTATCAAACTTCACAAACGCACTACACAAACACAATTTTGACACGGGCTAGCTTCAATAATCTTTACTAAGCACGTGTCAATAATTAAAAGATTGATTTTTATAACAAGGCTGGAGCCCCTGAAATCGGTTCCATAATCCAAAGTCACAAAATGGCAAAAGAGTGAATCATGATTACAAAACTATGCTTATAATGTCCCTTTTTAGGACAAAAATTTTCAGCTCGCCCATCGCATTATTTGATCAGTGAGATACATATCCGTTTAATGGCACAGTCCTTAAAATGTCTCTATAAGGTCACATAGCAATTGAGTGAAAAAAAGTGAAATCATTGCCTAAGCGTTGAATGTCCATCTCTTCAGGCCTGGTTACTCCGGGCCTCATCTGTCGGTAAGGTTAATCATGTTTGCTTTAAACATGTCAAGACAGCGCCAGGTGAGTAACACAAAGCCTCTACACTAAATATAAAAAAACAGGCGCCTTTTTCAACTTATAAAATGATTCCTCTCCTTCGATTTTTATTCCATCTGGTATGGCTGCATGAGGTTCGCCAAACTGCTACACGGAATTCTGAATTTTTTCTCCGTAAACGTTCATTTTCCTGAGCAAGAACTCATTTTTTTTTATTGTAATAATTATTTGATAATTTTTCATACCTGAGGCCTTTAAAAAGTTTAATTTCATATCAAAAATATGCCAAAGTGTTACATTCCTGTACAATTCATGTACAAAATGAAGCCCACGTCAGAAGAATGTTTTTTTTATCAATAGAAAAAATTCCCAAGCATGATGATGAAAATTCATCAAAGTCGGGTGTGAAATAAGAAAGTTCTGACGTTTTAAGGTTTCGCTTATTTTCCACTTAAAATTTATGCACACAAGTCAGTGATATGCAAATGAGAGAATCGGTGATGTCGATTAATCACTATTTATATTGTTTTTTATTGTTTTGAATTTTAGCCGATATTTAATTTTTTTCAGATTCAACAATTATCACCAACTTCACTGATGCACAATTGTTAAATCAATGATAATTCAACTTGTTCAGGGATGAATAAAAATATTTTTCATATGTAAATGTGGAGGAAATTAAAGTGTTTCATATTTCATAAAATGAAAAACAAAATAAACAATGAGTGGTGATGTCATCTAATTTGCATACCAACCACAATGTGCGTATTATTGTGTAGTGAAAGTAAGCACCAATTTAAAATATCATACCTTTCTTATTTTGCATCCTATTTTGATGAAATGCCTCGGGAGTAATGCGCCGGGACCTGGACTATTTTTACTTCCTCTGTTATTTATGTTTGTAAATTATTATTTGTATATGTTTCAATGATGTAAATGTTTTATTGTATATGTCATCTGATCCTGTATGAATATCTAAACAAAATGATATAAAAAAAAAAGGATTGCCTTAAACATGGATGTGTTCACAACAGGAACAAGTACTTACGTTTTGTTCATGAGAAGTTATAACTGCGAGGTCTCCGCCCTGTGATCGGCAATAATCCTTAGCTTCATTCCATGTTCTACCCGGGACATTCACTATAAGGTACTGGTTATTGCCATATTCTCGCCAATTAGGCGTGTTGCATATCTGACCACTCCCTGCATGGAAACAATTGTACAGTATACGAAACAGTGATAGAAAAATATGGATGATAGTAATATGATAATGATTATAATGTAAATTACATGGGCCGCAAAACCGGGGGGGGGGCTACATCCCCCTCCCCACTATTTCCAAAAACCGTGTACAAAACTTTTAAAATGACCATAACTACGGATGTAATTTTTTGCATGGTCATTCCCTCCCCCCCCCCCCTCTTTCAAAACCATTCCGTGGCCCCTGAATAATGATACTACTACTACTACTACCTACCTACCTACTACTACTTTCCACTACTGTCTTCTACTACTACTGCTGCTGCTGCTGCTGCTACTACTTCTTGTACTAACAATAATACTCTGGGTGTTAGGTTAATTTCTGATATCATAAATAACAAACAATTATAATAATTAAGAAAATAGATAAAAGAATGAAATGAAAATCGAGGGAGAAAGAGGGGAGGGCAGGACTACTCCCCATCGGATCCGGACCAATGTTATTTTTTCTGAATACTATACGGACCGACGATAAAATATGATTGACATTGACCTAGGCTTCCACGATGTGTGGGCGCGTCGTGGTCTAGTGGTTATGACTCTGTCCTTTCAAACAGAGGGTCGTGGGTTCGAATCCTAGCCATGGTATGTTTTCCTTCGGCAAAAAATTTATCCACACTGTGCTGCACTCGACCCAGGTGAGGTGAATGGGTACCCGGCAGGATTAATTCCTTGAATGCACCAAGCGCCTTTAGCAGCTGGAGCTACAGCGGGGGTAATATATAGACCAATTTCACGGCCGGTTTATGTATTTGGCCCTCTATCGGCGACGCCATTGCTGCGGTGGGCAAGTGCGCTGACCGCGATTGGCTCTGTGTACAAATTCAATGAAAGATTACAGATAAGCTCTGATATTGTGTCATTAAATTCATCATAAAACAATAAAATAAAGCATGGACACCTGGGTAGACGATGTAAGACAATGGCCATATCTGACCGATGAAGGTATGATGAATTTTTGCGCTTTGGCTACTTTTTCCCCTTAGTTTTGTCAGTAAAAGTGAGTTGATGATGACCAAGAATCGCTGTTGGTTTTCATCAGGGAGCTCACTTCTTGTTGCTAGTAAATTGTGTTAGAGTAGCGGGAGAGTGAACGAGACATAGAGTGAGAGAGAGAGAATGACAGAGGGGAGAGGGGGAGAGAGTATGTGTGAGAGGAGGGGGATAGTGAGAGGGGAGAGGGGAATAGTGAGGGGGGGGGGGTAGTGAGAGAGAGAGAGAGGGGGCTAGCGAGAGAGTGTGTGAGAGAGAGAGAGTGTAATACAGAGAAGGGGATTAAGTGAGAGGGAGAGAGAGAGGGATAGTGTGAGATAAAGAGGGAGAGAGAGAGAGGGACTGATATTTCCATCTAAGTCCTTTCTGTTGATGTTTTTTATCCACTGGCGACGCATTCCTTCATCACGGCCTGGAAACCTATGCAGGGAGTACGGCTTCACACACAAACAGGCTTCATGAGTCCAAGGCGAGTGAATTTCCCATTCACTTTGCTTCCAATCCTGAAGCTTTCTCCAATTGTTGTGGCAATTGAACACAGCACAGCTGCGACCTGAACTTCTCCGATTAATGCTCATTGTGAATCTTACAAGAAATCTGCTCAATTGGTCCAAAATAAAAAGAAAATCGAACGAATGTACCAAATACCCTATTGACTTGTGTACTATAAAAGTTGATTCGCCCACCGCAGCATGGCGACCAGTCTGCTGCCCTCTCACGTTGTGAAATTGGTCTATAGCGCGCCACTGAATAGGCAACTAGATAGATCGGCCCCTCATAAATGCTTTATATTATTATTATTATCATTATGATAGTACCAAACAGTAATGTACTCTGATGTCAAAGTTCTCTAACATGTCTAATGGTTCTGTAGCATGTCTGCACCGAAATAATTTTTCAATTATTTAAAAGCTGACTAATTTTGTTACAGGTCTTGGTAGCCAGTCTAAAACAAATTTTGCTTTGTGGGTATTTGTAACTTGCATCGTTTCCAAATTTACGTGTATATCATGTTTGGTCCAATATCTTAGTATATGCGGTCCAGACACTAATCACAGTGCCTTGTTACGGTGACTTGAATTTATCATGAATATTGTGTTTTGCTGTGAGAGGATACGCTAACAATCTACAGAATACGCCCTCCCCTCCAAAAAAAAAGGTCAATACAAATTTTAAACGTCACTAAAGTGAGAGAGGGAATCTTCCACATTACTTTTAACCACGGGGGGGGGGGCACTTACATTGGCGAGTGGATAGCATGTACGACCCCCCCCCAAAAAAAAAAAAAAAAAAAAAACATAAAAAAATGTCTTTTCAAGATAGGCACTTTACGTACGTAACGTAATAAGGGTGTCAAAAACACTAAAATAATGACAAAAGTGTATCTGTTTCGCTAGGAAAGCTACGTATTTATGAGGGTTAAACTTGCGAGGGTAAAAGAGTCTAAAATGTTCTATAAAGAAAGTACTTTTGCCCGAACAGTCAACACTACTTGTTTAGAGTCCGATTCGCGTGAGGTGTGGGAGATGGGGCCATACCGGGCCATACAACCCCATACAACAAATATCGCTGTACTTGTACAGGGGTTCAATTTAGGGGATACTTGCCAATTAAGGGTATCGTTCTGTTTCCAATACTTCTTAACCCTAATTCTCCGGGGGGGCATAATTTTTTTTTTCAATTTGTTTCCCCTCCACAGGGATTTTATTATTATTCAAACATAACAAGATATCTTTTCAATGACAAATCAAATTAATAACAACGAAATACAGTACAACAGTAATTGCAACAAATATATAAATTGAACTGTCAGGTTCACATAATAGTAAACAATTTAAGAAACAAGCGAGGAGTAAATGAACAATAATATTCATAAGTATAATTGTACATGGAAAGGGAACTGAACAGATCACCTCATGTAAACATGGCACGTAATTGAAACCATTTCTTTGTAAACTTTACCATTTTACAATTTGACTCTGCGATATATTTTTCATTCTTGAAATAATTCTGAAGTGCAAATTTGATATTATCAAAAACAGGTAATTGATGTTTTACTCTGGAAGTGTAAATCATTAGCCGTATCACTATCAATAAACAATTTAATGCATGATTACTTGAACCTCTTAAGCCAAATAATTTTTCTTTATTAGAGAAAAATATTCTATTTCCAGTTTTAAGAAATATCCATTGCTCAAACCTGTCCCATATATGTTTAATACATGTACATTCACAAAGTAGATGAGTGACTGTTTCACGGTGTACATTACAAAAAGTACATTCTTTTTGTTGAGCTAAATTAATTTTAAACAATATTTCATTTGTATATAAAATGCGTTGCATTATTTTGAACTGAAACCAACGTAAATTTACATCGGTAGTACAACTGAATCCAATAGAGCAATACGACTGCCATTGCTTGTCATTCATATCGAATATACACTTCCACTTAAGAAAACTTTTACACTCCACTTTTCTTTTCTTTTTAAGCATCGTATAGATGTGTGAACAACCTTTATCATATTTCATAACAAGTGCTATTGTATCAGGGATAATAGGTTCTTGGAACTTGCTAAAGTGGTGTGCCATTGCTAAAACCGTCTCTTATAGCATCACATAATCCACGGTAAAGAAGAAAATTTATTTGAACATTGTATTTTTCCTGAAGGTCATTCAAAGAGAGGAAATTGCCATGTACATCTAAAATATCATTAACAAAACGAACACCCCTATTATTTAGAGATCTACTGTGAATTGAGCTATTACCTATTTTGATAAAATCATTGTTCCATAAGGGTTGGCAAGGTATATCATTACAGTGCATAGATAACAGTGTGCTATACGCTAAGAACATTTCTTTCCAAAAAGTATTTTTAATTTCGTGTGCCAGTCTAAAAAAAATAGCTATTTCCCATATAAAGATCCAAGTTTTGAGTTTTATGCAAAAAAGACTGGAGAAGACAAATAATATTACCGTCAATGGAACCGTTTATCATTTTTTTCATCCAAGAAATTTTCAATGACTGGCAATGCAGATTTATGTCTATCATTTTTACTCCACCTTCAGAATAACTCTGAGACATTTGATTTCTACTTACTTTATCTGGTTTCTCTCCCCATATGAATCTATGAAATTGGGAATTTACATCTTTTAGAAATAACTCACTTGGATTCGGGAGAGAAAGAATTAAGTAGTTCAATTTAGACACAAACAATGACTTGACAACCGTAACTCTTCCAAGGACCGTCAGGTAACGTCTCAACCATGAAGTCATTTGACTTTTGATTTCTTTAAACTTTTCATTGTAATTATGCACTGTCATTTTCTGAAGATCTGTACAAAAATCTATACCTAAATATCTGAAGTATTCATCAAATACCCAATTCAAATTCCTGTTGGCAAGAATACAGTCTTTCTTGTTCTTGTATCCTCCAATCCATATTGCATGTGTCTTTGTTATATTAACAGTCAAACCTGATATTGTTTTATATTTTTCCAAGATGTCAAAAGCACTACTCAATTCTCTTTCTGAACCGTTTAATGTCAAAGGAGTGTCATCTGCATACTGTAGTATTTTATTACATTTACCAGAGGGCATCCTCAAACCATCTATTGACATTGATTGTCGAAACAAAACGCCAAGTATTTCAGCACATAATAGAAAAATATATGGAGACAATGGATCTCCTTGGCGACAGCCTCGCTCTATTGAAAATCTGGGAGACAGGTGTCCATTGATTAAAACACAAGATTGAGCATTTTCATAAAACACATCAAACCATTTAACAATGGTCGGACCGAATTTAAAGAAGTGTAGTACATTGCGCATAAAGTCATGAGAAATTGAATCGAATGCTTTCTCAAAATCTATAAGTAACAATAAACCGGGAATATCGTTTAATTCAGTATATAATAATATATCATATAACAAGCGGATGTTTTCTCCGATAAAGCGTCCGGACATAAACCCTTTCTGATTCTCATGAATAAGAAGAGGGAGTACATTCTTCAATCTATTAGCTATACAAGTAGATCCTATTTTGTATACGACATTTAATAATGATATGGATCTCCCATTTTTTAAATAGTGTCTATCTTTATTTCCTTTGGGGATTAAAGTAATAACTCCCAACTTCTGTATGTAAGGCATACCAGATAAAAATGAAGAGTTTAAATATCTAACTAAAAATATATGGATTTCCTTCCAAAAATGTTTAAAAAATTCAACAGTGAATCCATCTAGACCAGGAGATTTATTGTTTTTCATATTTGTTAGGGCATAATAAACCTCGTCGGTGGAGAGCTCTCCTTCTAAATTCCGTGACATAGCATTTGTTAATTTATTTAGTTCAACATTGTTTATTATTGCATTTAAATCAGCATTTATAACAGGGTGCCTTTCATATAGTTATGAATAAAAAGAAACAATTTCTGATGTAATATCCTCATGTGTTGTTACTTCCTTATTTTCATTGGTAATCAATTTGCATATTCTTTTATTAACAACATTTTTCTTTTCTAAATTTAAAAAATATTTGGATGGTTTCTCTCCGAACTCCATCCATTTAGTTCTGGATCTCATCTTTATTTCTTCATTATTTTCTTTTCTCAATGACTCTAACTGAGCTTTCTTCTCATTCAAAACAGTTAACCCCCTTTCTATATTTGTATTTAAAACCAAATTCTTTTCTAAATTTACAATTTCTTTCTCTAAATCATTTTCTAGATTAACGGTTTTTTTCTTTTTTGCAGCAGCATATGAAATTGTTTCACCTCTAACAACTGTTAACAGCGTATCAAAAAACAGCTGATCACTTACATTAAACTCATACAAAGGATTTTGACCATCGACTACATTTCCACCGGATCTTACCGGTCGAGTTGAGTAGGTATCAATTGTTTGTTGAATAACACCTTTAATCAGTTCTATATAAATATCATCTTTTAACAATGAATTGTTAAATTTCCAGTAACTCGGTCCTGTCTTGCAATGATTTAGATTCAATGATAACTTCACCAACGAATGATCAGTTCTATATCCCGGTAGAATTTCTATTCTGTTGACAAGAGACATTAATTCATGAGATACAAGAAAATAATCCAATCTGGCTGCCTTAAATGGAGTGGGTTGGCGCCATGTAAATATCTTTTCATGTTCATGTAATTCTCTCCATGGATCCACCAAACTTAAGTTAGTTTTCATTTCATCAACTCTTTTCTTTGCGTTTGGATTATTCAAACGAACATAATTAAATGTGTCTTTATCAAAATTTTGGACCAAATTCCAATCACCACAAAAAATTGTTAAAGGGTTTTCAAATTCTAATGCAACATTTTCAACATCTGAATAAAAGTTAACATTGTCTTGGTTAGGGCCGTATAGAAGATATATTCACGTTATATTATAATCATAATTATATCTGGAGATCTAACAGATCAACAAAATTCCCTTCGGTTGACCTTTTAATTTGATTTATATTAAAAATAACACCCTCCGCAAAAAGAATGGCTACACCCCTAGCATTAGACGTTTTATGACTAAAAAAACAATTATCTCCCCAAATACGTTTTATTGAAACTTCGTCTTCACTTACAAAATGAGTGTCCTGCAAGCAGCAGATATGAAACTTTTTTGCCTTAATATATTCTAAGACATCATTTCTTTTTTTACTATTTCCTAAACCTCGACAGTTCAAAGAAATTATACTGAAACTACCCATCATACATTGAATCTAGCATTGAGTTATGAACAATAATTCCTGTGGAGGCTTTTTAATTTTTTTTTAACACTGACAACACAAACACAAAACAACAAACATAAACAAACATAAACACTTGACACGCAAACAAGACAACACTAAACATAATTTCACGCGAAACGAACAAGAAAGACATGGCGCATACCATCGCGCCTAGGTCCTTATCCGGGCCTTCAATATTATGCCAAGAATAGAAACTGAAATCCACTACTTTTTAGGCACTGTAAAAATGTCTATGTACATTTCGTGCAAAAATTTCGTGCGCAAGGCAACCAGAAATAATCTACATAAAACAACCAGTATCTGAGTGAAAGAAGTATGCGTTGTTAATGCCAGGGCTCATTCTGCATTATCAAAATGATAAAGATTTAGTCAATTGAATGCACAGCCTTGCATGTACATGAAAGTCCTTGGTTTTTTAAAGGTATTGTTTAACTTTGTGAGCAGCCGATTTAAAAAAATCTCAAATCAAGATGAAACATGTGTACAAGTGCATGTATTAGAACTAATAAACCCTGAAAACAACCATTATTGAGAATGAAAAGCTAAGACTACAAGGCAATTAAACCCCGATTTTGTAAATAGGTGTCATATAGACACCTAAATAGTACACATAAGTGTATGGGAAGAAATTAAGATGGCGTTTCCGGTCACTTTATATTTCAATTTTTGAAGCACTAAATAATTATTTTCGAACGCAATTTTTTTGGGGCTTCATTTTTGTAACATATCACAGACACAGGTGACAAGTGTGACCTTCTAGCTCAGATTTTTTAAAAGTCAAACCAATGTTAACCAATCACTTTAACAGCATTTTAAAAATATCATCCAATAAATAAAACAAATTTTCTGAAACCGTTGGTACATGTACTTATTTCTTATTTTCTCGCATACTTACTACTTTTCCATAGATATACAAATAACATTGGTGAAAACTATACCAGTTTACTTGAGCTACACGTTATTCACGTTCTTTCTTTTATACTACCTTCCTTCCTTTGTTTTCTTTCATATTATTACAAAGTACCCCATAATAATAAAAAAAAAAAAAACAAAGAAAAAAAAATTAATAATAAAGAAACTTTGAAGTACAGCCACATTTTTTTCCAAGTCAAATACATAACTGAAAAACTTAAATCATTAGGTCTTGAACATGTTGAAAGGTTTAACCAACTCTAAAGGCCTTAAAAACGTGAAATTAAAATTTCCTTCAAAGGTTAACCAACTCCTTATTTGATATCTCTATTTTTTGCAGATGCATAAAAATATATATTATATATATAAAGGCAGCAACTAAGTCTTTATCATCCATGCTACGAATAAAAACCATGACATAAAAACACTCAATTTTCTTTATTTTTGAGCAGTACAAAACAAGCAGAAAGGATTTTTTTAATTTTGATACCGGGTCTCATAAAAAAACTTAAGTATTCTCTATGCCCTTTCCATTTTGGCACAAAATCCCCCTACAAGTTCTTTTCAATTTTTTCCAAAACATTTTGTTATCATCCAGGTAAATTGTTATCTTGTACTGGAAAATAGGCCTATTCATTTTGTTTCATGTAATAAACAACAACAAAAACATTCCATTGCCCATCAGTTCATTTAGGCAAAAATCTGAAAACATGTACTTACTTTCTTTAGTACGACATGGAAAAAGCAATGTATTAAGAACTCAAAAAATGAAAACTAAGCACGATAAATGGAATAGATGTAGTCCAAAGTTAAATGAAGGTAATATAAACCGCTTGGGATGATTTTTTTTTCAGGAAAGTCCGAAACTCAAAAGTATAATGATCCAAACTTGATGATGAGTAAATCTGCAAAGTTAGCCATTCACAGTTTTCCATTCTGAGTGGATTGAGCCCCTTTCTCTGGTTTGTAGATATAACTTGACTCCAATCAGCCTGATTCTAGTCGACTTATTTTCCTCTTTACGGATTCTGTAGGCCTCTTTCTCGAGTAGGTATCGATGCTTTTTCAACTGAGGAGGTAAATCTACGACAAATCTCCATGGGAACTGTTGTGACTGCGTAGGCGTCTTGTCTCCTCTTCTTGATGTCCGTTGCTGGTAGGCGTTCAAGACTTTGTTTCGATCCATCATCGAGACAAATCTGATGATGACTGGTTCTGGCGATTGTTGGGTGCCGCCTTGAGCACGGCGGGGTAGGCGGTGAGCATTACTGAGGAGTATATCTTGCTGGATACCCATTTCTTTGAAGACCTTTCCCACCACATGGACAATGTTCTCATCAGTTTCTCGTTTTGCCCCATATAGCAACAGATTCATTTTTCTATCGTAGATTTCAAGTGCACTAAGCTTCACATTCAAGTCAGACTCTACTCTTTGTGTTTCCTTTCGCATGCTTGGCAATGATTCATTTTCAATTTTTGTTAGCCTATCAGAAGAGTCAGTAGCAAATTTCTCTAAATCAGCTATTGATTTCTTGATGTCTATGATCTCCTTTCTCAGAGAAGAAACATTCGAGTTCATATTATCAATTTTGTCAATAATTGTGTTTGTGACCTTTAGAAATTCAGCATGACTCACCGGTTCGTTTTTGTCCGCCATGTTTGATTCTTGCGTATCTGTGTGTGAAGTTATGGGATGAGCAAACGTCGCCTTTTCTGCGGTGTTTTCTGGTGTAATGCTGCCTGTAGATGGGGCGTCTGTGTGTTGCGGTGCGGGTGCACGTGGTCGAGTAGTTGAGTCCCTATTTGAGTCACCTTTATCACCTTTTTTTCTCTTTTGACGAAGAAAATATGGGTCACGTCCTGGATTATGCTTTGCAGAGTCACTCATACTAGATAAGTTTCCAAAGTTTGAGGTGTATTACATCCTGAATTGGGGCCAAGGCGAGGTTTTCTAGTCAGAAGACAACGGGTTGCGGCCGTCCTCCATGACGTTGCACGAGAAATGCCCCCCCCTCAACAATTTTCGCGATATATCTGCTGCGCGAAATTTTTTCACCTCGCAGCTCACTGACTTTTTACATTCAAGTCTCGCGCAAATTTTGAGACCAAAGTTGTGACGCCCGGGTACGCGGTTACGACATTACGCAACATTATGCAAGTGCATGTCAGACCCAAAATTGCTCATAAACGTGATTTCATGTACAAATCCAATGCAAATTGCGTATTTAGCCAAAATTCATAAATGTATCATTATTTCTACTTTTACTGATTAAACAATAAAAAACAAAAAGTAAAAAAACAGAGAAATACATAAGAAATTCATAAAACAATAAAATACATAAGAAATTTATTTCCAAACCAAAGTTTTTTTGAATTACGATTGTTAAGAATGCTACAAAGAAAATTTTTACCAAAAATTAGCATTCTAGGAGCTTTATTTAGTGAATTAGAGCAAAAAGTATGATTTATGCATAAATTAGCATAATTAATTCATATAAAATAAAATCTCATTATTTTGGAAAATTTTACCATACAGCCTTGTAGATTACATCGCACACTACCAGCGTGCAAATTTTTGCGTCGCTCGCGCGATCGGCGGCCGAGATCTTAAGGGGGGGCCATAATGCCCCCCCCCCCCCGGGAATGACAAGAATAAAAATACCCCGGGAGATTTAGGGTTAAGGGTAGGGTTTCACACGCCAACACTTGTTAAGGGGTGCATTTTCAGAATATGGAAATAGTTTTTCGAGACCCCATGGTCGCGCATGGTATCCACTCATCAATGGAAGTGGCCCCCGAGCTTTTCACAAAACACCCGCCCACACACCGTCAACCCATCAATCCAAGCACACATTAACTAAAGCAGTCCTGATAAGAATTGATTTCTCAAATGGCGAGTATGCAACACCCCTAAAAAGACAAATTAATGTGCACATTGACACTGACTGACACGGAATGTCTAAATGGTTCATCAAACAGATTGTTTTATATTATTCATATTCTCTCTCTCATGATCTTATCTCGATGTTTCTTGAATGAATAATTTACAATATGATTTCGTTTAAACACCCTACCTTGCCCGGTCATCAGAAAGAGAATCGATAGAATAATCCATTGTGACGTAGATATTAGAGTAAGAAGTGACTCTCTAGAACCCCACTGTGTGTAGAAATCCTTCATAATTCCTAAGTGTCAATCGTAGCACTGTTTGAATATCCAAATCCACTACACGCTGCTATTTTATCCTTATCGTGTTGGAAAAGCTCCCATAGCTCGGCGAAGCCAGTCAAATAGTAATAAAACTCCCAAAAAGTATTGGTAAATTACTGGTTTGCCAACCTCTCTGCAGGCATTTTCCCGAAAGGGAATGTGTGTGCGTATGTTAGAAGATGGTATTAGATCTGTCTTAACTTCCTCAAACGTGCATACCCGAATGCAGCTATAGGCCTATACCAATTCATCTACGTGTGTCCTCTGAAATAATTTTTGTCAAAGAATATTGTTGATGTTGCACGGAGTATGATTCCACACAAATACAAATATGACTAGCACTGTTATGATAAGTGCGCATTTTTGTGAGACATACAAATGTATACATGGACAGACGAAGGTCAGGACCAAAATAGTTAAACTTTTCGCAATTCACTTTTGGGTAATCCTCGATATAGTCTGTGATATAAAATGTGCAATACTAAAGTGAAAAAAATTGATTGTGATATCTTTCTCTTTAAAATAAGAAACACAGCTATAAGAAAGGCAGGATTTTTTCCATATCTAATGTACTTTTAAATATCTACATGGATCAGCCAGCATTTGTTAATAATCTAGTATCTATATCGAAAAATCCCGTAGTGTTGAAACAATTAACAACAATTTAGAATCAACCGATTTTGTTTTAGCCCGGGGGGCCACTTACGTTGACGAGTGGATACCATGCGCGACCAAAAAAACACGTAAAAAGGATGTCTTTTTCACGATAGGGCACGTTACGTACGTAACTTGATAAGGGTGTCAAAAACACAAAAATAATGAAAAAAGGGTATCTATTTCACTAGGAAAATTACGTGTTTAGGGTCGAAATTGTCGGGATGATAAAACAAAATTAAAATGTTTTATAAAGGATGTCCTTTTTGCCCCAACGCTTCGTGTTTAGAGTCCGATTTGCGCGAGGTGTAGAAGGTGGGGTCGTACTAAACCAAATAAGGTAAAGCCGATGACCGAAGGACCCGTAACAATAAAACATTCCTGTACTTGTTTAGGGGTTCATTTCAGGGAATATTTGCCAAGAGTATCGTTTTGTTTCCAATACTTGTTAAGGGTAGGATTTCACACGCCAATACTTGTTAAGGGGTGCATTTTCAGAATATGGAAATTACGTGTTTAGGGTGCTTTTCGAGACCCCGTGGTCGCGCATGGTATCCATTCGTGAATGGAAGTGGCCCCCCCCCCGGGGTTTTAGCATTTTATATCTAGAGTTGTTTAAATGTCTATCTGATGTTGGCCCAAAACCAAACCGGTGCACTGAAATGGTGTTCCCTCACAAAAGACTAGAGAAAATCAACATCCGTACTTTTCCAGTGAGCTGTTTCCAAAAAAAAAAATGAAAATGGTGAAGAAGTGAAACATCGGACTCCATACACTGTAAACACGCTATTCCATTTTTCAAAGATTTAAGAAAATGGTTTAAAGTATTGAAAAGGCGTTTATAGTTTTAAGCAAGTGCATGGTTAAAAGTTTCACATAAGCTGAGTAATCAAAGTTTTAGAGATTTTACTAAAAAGTTAAAACATTGATTAAACGTTATTAAAGAAAGAGGTGTTAGGGTGACGGGCTTAAACAACGAGCTTAAGTTTTTAAACCGCGTTTTTACAGTGTATTTATGTTTCATATCTTTGCTTGTTTTTTTTTCTCAATAGGTTGGTGATTAAGGGATCTGCTTTAAAGTCTAGATTCTAGACGTCGGTGTACTTGTTATTTCTCTCCATTTGCTCATTCTCCATCCCCTGCGCGCCTTCCCCAGTGATCGCGCTATCCCCTCTTTCACGGTAGGAAATCGTGCGGCTGTTTTCATTTCGGGCGTAGAGGTCGAAGATTGTGTTATTGATCAACAACGTAAACTGAAAAGTAGAACAGTCCTGGCAAAGGACTAAGTTATTAATGATGATTCAAGTGTCAAATTAGCTGACAAATTGAATTTGTGCTGTTCTAGTAATAGCTGTTAGAATTGACCATCCGTAGGTACACTACAACTTTACACCAAGGTCGGTAAACTGCCTGGAGTTCATGTGGGCCATTCTCTTTCAAAAAATAAATTATCATTGAAGTTAATTCTGAATCTACTTATTAACCTGAAGTTATCTTAAACTATCATGACTCAACTTTTTAGATGAAAGTTCACATAAGATTTATAATGCAACAAAAAAAAAATGATTTCGAGCGCGTTAATGACATGGGTTTTACAAAGTATCTGTATAATTTGTATATAAGCTTATGACGGCATGAATGTTGATATACCACTCCTTATACTTATACTATATATACACTACAACATACTAGAACGTAATCTACTTAATAAGTCCACTGTAAAAAAACATTTTTCAATTTTAAGCACGTACTTTATTCCTATCACTGTAACAATAAGACTTCTTTTTTTAACCAGGTGTTGATGTTTCTTTTTGTTTTAGTTTTAATCATGTTTAAAAATTTTAAACAATTTTACAATAGAACAACTTTTTGTTATAGCGACGGGCTAAACAACGTGTTATTGTTTTACTGGGTATGTAAACGAAACTGTGAAATTGTTGGCTTCAGGTTTAAACATTTTAAATAAGTTTACAATAGCACAACTTGTTGTTTTAGTGACGGGCTTCAACAACGTTTATTTTACTGGGCATGTAACCGAAATTGTGAAATTGTTTGCTTCCCATAAATTTAACACAAAAATGTTATTGTTTAAAAACAAAACAATAAATAAAATTCTCGCCGACTTATCTTGAATGGAAGAAGAAAACCTAATACGCTTATCCTTTGTTATAATACTCGGTGTAAATCAATCATATGTTATTATTTTCTAAAACATCGCTCGAGCTTTTCACATTATAAGAAGAGAGAAAGTCCAATATTGGACTCATTCAAAAGGAGAATAGAATATATTACTATATGAACTTGACAGTATTATTGTTTCCTTCATTTTTATAAAGTGTGTGTGTGTGTGTGTGTGTGTGTGTATGTGTGTGTGTAATGGTGGGGTGGGTGTGTGCGTTAGGAAATCGTACGAGAAATCCCATAAATAAATATTCGACGAATTTGTGTTCGAAAAAGCACATTACAGTACTCTCCATTATATTTTCACTTCCAATAACTTAGTAAGCATTAATGTTGTATTTTTCCTATTATGTAATATATTTAGCATCAGTAATATTTCAAAATGTATTTTATGAATAATACTACATTAATCCTTAGATTACATATATAAACAAAAAAATGCAGTGATCCTAGTTGGCAAATTCGATACATAGAAGAAAGCCGATATTTAATGTTCTTGATTATCAATAAGTAATTAAGTTTAGAAATATGAATAACAGATTGTCCACAAAAACTTCCATTTTCATTTTTAAATTCATGTTTTTTATAACAAATCATAAAGAATTAAAAACATCTGCTTCACAATATCACACCCCAAAAACAAAAAAAGTTGGAATTTAATTAAAAGAGCATTATGTAAAACGTAATTTAATAATTATTATCGATCAAATTAGTGCGGATGGAATTTGTGAACTAAAACGAGATCCATGTATCAATTTTAATTGAATGTTTATTTACTTTCTAGAGAAATCAGTCATTCACTATAATATACATTAATCCTGTTGATTCAGAAAAATAAGCATCTTCCGAAAGAAGAGTGAAAATATCACACTTTTCAAGAAGGACATACCAGTATATTACTTTATCAGGAAAGGAAATGTTATACCTATAAACACAAATACAAAGTAAACAAGTATATTTTATATTTACAGGGAAAATGAATACCTATAAATACTGTAGCTTTACAGACATCGTCACTGAAATGGATGTGTTACAAATATAATAATTCAAGTTTCTTTCATTATTGAAAATAGGGGGGAAATAGACTAAGACAATGATGGTCAGTATTCGAGGTACAATACAACATACCGTAAAACAAAGTAAAATTGGTTAGGGAACACCCAAACATGCCAAAAGCAAGAAATTGTAGTTTAAAAGGTCTCCCTACAGAGAGCCCCCAACACCATCAGGGCTCCGAAGGGAGAAAATATGAGGAATAAAAATTCTTCAAGCGAGAAAATGAAAGATTTTTAAAGAGTTATATGCCCATTATAATATCGAGTAGGCACTTTATATTTATATTGTTTGATAATCTTTAGTCAATGGCGACATTACATGAAATCACCACATGCCTGTGCTCTTGTCAATAATTGTAAGCATTCCTATATTTCAATATAGGAATGAACAGGAATACAACATTAATATATTCAACTGGATTTTGGAAGTAATTTGACACAACTTAATTGTAATAATGCCCTTCTAGTAAAAATACAAAAAAGTAAACAATATCTATACATGCTACATGTGTTGTTTTTATTTTGAATAAATTAATTGATATTAGGTTGATTATAACGGAAGCGAAGTCAAAATTCCCATAATTACAATACCTTTCTCTTTTAATTATTTTTATTTTACTCCTAAGACGTTATAAAGACGTAAACCCGCCCCTACCCCTATATTGTGATTATATATGTTTTTTTATGAAGTTTTTAATTAGTTACAATCCTCCTTTAAACTTGTCTAAGAGGCACGTGAAAGTAAAATCCGAAATACTTAGATGAACTAGACATTATGCATTGACATCTCTGCGCCATCATAGCGGTCAGGTCCTTTGCCTTGCGTGTGTTTGGTGATCTGCACTGGCGTATCTCTGACAACTCCGTTTACGCGTACTCCTATAGCCTCTCAGTGAGTGCGCTATTAGATTATGGCGTCAAATGCGTAACGTCTGAACTTTTACACGTGAATGAAGCCGAGCTCGACTGCAATTGCGACCACGAGGAGGATGACAGAAAGAGTAAGACTCTCCAAAGACGAAGCTAATGCAATAATTAAGAAATAAACAAAGGAAAGAAAATACATGTCAATAATACACGTTCATAGGGTCAATTAAATCAAAGAATAAAGAAATTGACCCATTTATTCAAGCCCAGTGTATACTCAATTAATCACGTTAATCTCGTATATGTATATTGTTATCAATCTCGTGAATGTAGAGTTTCATTTCGAATATGGGTACTTAATTCATACGTCTGAATTTCCATTATCAGGGGTAGATTTGAACATGTTAATTCTATTTGTAGGAACGTCCCAACACAAAGAATGTGTACTTGTGATGGGCAGGGTATGGATTTTTATACGCGATGGACAATCAACAATGGTCAATGCGGTCGCCCAGTATACATATATAATGGTTGTGACTGAGTGTTATGTTTATAGAAATGTCAATCTTAGCCTATAAATTTACTAGGCAAGTGTTGCATGTTTTGTATTTGCCCTAACGACTCTGATGCTAATAAATAATACGACGTTGCTTGTATAGCGCATATCACTACCCACGGGCGTCTCTATGCGCTTAATAGAATAATAGACAAAGAAGAGAGAGGATTATGCTATTACGTGGATGGTCAGGCATTTAGGCCTACGTCTGATGGGGAAGACAATTAATAGGAGGTTTTGGCTCTCACATCGCACGAAGGATTCGGGAACATAGAGAATGTATTGTCAAGTGCCCTTCATGACAACGAATTATTTGCCGAAAGTAAGTAAATCAAAACAACAGATTCGTCCTGGCCTCTGGACAAGCGATATATATTTACAATTTTTCGTCAGTTCCGAAACTTACGACGATCTGGGCTCCGTAACACAAATATTAGCGATCAATCGCTAAATGAACTGACCAATCAATGTCAATGTTACACGCGCAGTTGGTTTAAAACACTGACCAGGAACCAATCAGTGCGGTTCTTTCATATTTGGTGTTCCGGTTCACAATCATTTGACAATGACCTCTCAGCTGTTCATCGGGATTTGACTTGTATTTTCATTTTGCTGTGTTCTTGAGTTCGCTCTGAGTATCGTTGCGAAAACTCGCGTCTGAAGCGAGCATGGTGCACGCATTTTGGCCATAATGCAGTCCAATGGGCAAACTTCACTTCTGCGTTCATCCAGACCGGGTGGGTGTTTCATAAAGTTGTTAAGAGCAACTTTAAGAACGACTGGTGAACCTTTCTTACGCGCTAAATAATAATGAACATTTAATGGTGAATATCATTTACCAGAAGATAGGATCACCAGTCGTTCTGAATGTCACTCTTTTGAGGAAATGGCACTCGGGGCTGGCGCATTTTGACAGGTAATACACATTAAGATTTGGTGTTCGGTATTCAAAAGAGAGCGAGAGAGAGGGAATCGTACAATCTATCTTACAAATTAAGTTCATTTATGTAAGAACACGTCCAGGCTGGAAACAATTATTACTTTGATTATTGTCATATTTCTTACCTCTCCCTTCCACTTCGACACATTGAACCGCCAGCTTGTTACAATCACCGAGGGGGTCTCCCCAAGCGCTGTGACGACATCCATAGAGTGTGTTACAAAAAGTTGTTTCTGTAAAACTGAACCAGACTGAGGAGAGCTCTGGACTTCCGTCAGCAATCACCGGTGTATCAATGGCAGCAGCCTGGGAGAGGTTCATATGACCAAGCTCAGAACATACAAGCTGGATAAAGAGTCAAGTACAGAAAATGATCTCTTAAATTCATAAAGGTTGAGTGGGACACTTAATAATAATAATAATATTAGTCAATTCTTGTATTGCGCATTACACATTGTGATTATGTGCTTCCAAATGACTTAAATATTATTACCCCGGCCGTAGCTCAAGCAGCATTTCCAGCGCTCGGCATTTCAAGGAATAAATTCCTGCCAGGTACCTATTCACCTCACCTAGGTTAAGTGCAGCACAATGTGGATAAATTTCTTCATGAAGAAAACTACGCCATGGCTCGTCTTTGAACCTACATGTACGAACCTCTGCTTCAAAGTCGGGAGACTAATCCACTGGGCCAAATTGCTCCATTTGAATTATTTTTCGGTGCTGTTGCAATCACAGTGATGTAATGTCGGGTTTATTTTATTATCATTAATATTGTTATTGTTGTTGTTATAATTATTAACGTTTTGAATGTGTGGATATTTATCTGCCTGAGAAATCGTATTGGGGTAGAAAAGGGAAAAGTACTATTGTAATTGATTATTTGATTGGCAAATTGTCTCATGATAATTGATGGTGGAAGGGGATACCCTTCGTTAATCTCACATGAGAATGAAGAATGTTCTCACAAATACCACGCCATTGACCATCATGATACATCTCTACATAACCAGATTGGTTATTGACCTCATCTGTTTTCATGTCTGCTAGTCTTATGGGATGGTATGCAATTATATCTGTAAAGAGAGACCGAAGAATAATATAAACTTATATACGGCGTCTATGAATCATTACGTTTGTGCTCGTGAAAGAAAAATGATTTGTTTTGTCTCCCAATATGACAAAAAGTCTTCTGATTAGTAAAATTAGTATATACACGTTAACATGGTTAAACGTTTACAAATGCAGATACATAATATAGCCAGGTGGTGTCAAGAGGTCTATATCAGGAGTCTGATTAATGTTATTTTTCGGTTTTTTTCTGGAGATTTTTATCATCATTATTATTATCATTATGTTCTCAGTTCTCAAGGTAAAGCCCTCATCAAGTACCGCCCTATTTTATTTGTTTTAATAAAATTATAATAACTGTACCTACGAACGCAGAGGGCAGCAACACTTTACACTACTTTGACTAAATAGTGTTGCTGCCCTCTAAGTTCGTTAGTATAAGGACATACGAATATTTCAAAGCTCACCAATTGGCTTACAAACGACACCAACTTGTAAATCCTCCCCGCCTCCTGTCTGATTTGTAAGATCTTGACAGTGGATACGTCCGGTTGACAGTACATACTCGCACAGACGTCCCAAGGTACCGGATCCTGCTTCAAAAGGCATCTGTCCAAGTCCAAAGTATTGGTAAACCGACTCTTCATATCCCAGGATAATGCAAAGTCTGTCATAGAAACGTTTATCTTTGTTGGCGGTCGGAAGCAGCCAGACATGGACCCACTGTCCATCTTGATAGACCTCTACCCGTCCTTGTTCAGTATAGTCACTTCCGGTTATCCGAAGGTTTCCATCTTGGTTTTAAAGAAATAGAGAATCATTGCGTTCACAGCGGTTTATTTCCAATGGGTCTAATGCCAATTCGTCCAATTACCAACTCGTCTACTATCATTTGGTCTATAATCGATTCGTCCACTATCCACATGGTCTAATAGCCATTTCGACAACTCACAATTTCGACTAATAACCACTTGATCCAATGGCCATGTAGTTCATAAACCATTTGGTCAGTAATTGGATAAGTGTTGATCGGGTGAAATTAATGAAAAAACGGGTATTCGACCAACTGGTTATTAGACGAAATGGTCGAAGACGAACTGGTGATTAGACGAAGTGATTATTGGACAAAATGGTTCTTGGATAAAATGTTCATGGACGTAATGGCATTAGACTAATGAAGGTAGACCATGTGATGAATGCACGAGTTGGCAGTAGACGAATCGGCAGTTTAGCTTCACAGCAACACAGAGTGAAAGGGAGTTTGCGCACCAAGACGCAAAACATGTTCAATAACAAAGAAATTGCATTCTTAAATGCTCCTTGTGTCAACAAAGAAGTGTTTGTTTAAAAAAAATGTAAATGGAGACAGCAGTTTTGTCTTGGATTCAGGACAAACGACAAATTTTTAAATTTTCGTCTGCTCCAAATCTTAGGGACGAAACTTCTAGTTCACCAATTCTCGACAAAGACCTTCCAACAATTCATTGTCATTTAACAGGCATTTCCAGTACATTCATTGTGTTCCTGAATCTATCTCTGTTGTAATTGCGAAAATCCTGAATAATGCCTTCACAACAACACGCGTAATAGAAGGAAAGACATCCATACATATCAGGGGCTGTGGAACGTTTTTGAAGGGGAGGGGAGCTCAATCTATAATAGGTGAAAGGCGGTTGAGTAGGTGATAACGCACTAGATTAGTGTTTTAGAATAATAATGATATTAATAATAGCATGCAACATTTATACAGTGAGAATTAAAAAAAGTTTACACTTTGAGAAAATCCTGTAAGATTATGCATTTGTAATATCCTGAAGATTTTTTCCACATTTTAGCATTGGTACATGTCCATTAAAGCAAATGACGATATAACTGTCGAAAAATATTTCCGCTTGAGTGAGCACCACTTACTTTTGAAAAGTTAGTGAAAAATTATTTGCGTAGAACTTTGAAATAGTTATGCGAATAAAAGTAGACCTTGATCATAAAGAACACGTGGAATTTATCTAGTGAAATTGATTTGAAGATATCTTTGAGCTTGTCTGACTTGTTTCCTTGCCCGAAACACTTCGAAGGGTGCATTGCGCCCTATCCACTCCCCCACACACCGAGGCCATCGTGACGATATTTGCTTCACACTAAGCTGTGATTTACATGGAATGGCTTAAGCTTGATTTACATTTTGTTAATCATTGCTAAGCTTGGGAAAAGTTTGTAGAAACAAGTATTAAATGAAAACTGAAATGTAAACCCACTTTCAGTAATAAAAATTAACTGAAAAAAGGCAGGGGATGTCTGAAATAAACTTTTGTTCAGATTCAGTTATGCCCTCAGATCCAGCTGGCACAAATAAGGTAAAGGTTGTGCTTAATAAGTGTTGAAATTTCAATTTGGGTGGCAAAATGGTTAAAAAATGGTTGAATGTATCCGTTTTAGTTCAATAAACTAAAAGTGCAAGGGAAATGTGTGATAAATCTTTTGCAGGATAAGTTTGATTTCGCCCTTTCCCCGCCCTGCAGCGTGAAAACGAGAATTTCTGCGCAAACAGATTTCTGCGAGCTTTACAGAAATGGACAGCGCTCACTCAATTGTAACATTCTGACAAAACTTTTATTTTCATTGGATAGATGAGACCCAAACCCAAGATTATATGTGAAAAAATTACCCACATGTTGTATATTTTTAATTCCCAGGGCTTTTTAAAAGTGTAAACTTTCTTTTGATACGCACTGTATAGCGCTAAATACAAATGTTTCTAAGCCCTGCATACTATTACCTCTTTATCACGGATACCCTGATCGGCCGCTTTGAGCATTTAAGGAATTCCTTCCTACCGGGTACCCAATTTCTACACCTGGGTCGAGAGTGGCAAATGTAGATAAACCTTGTGGTTCAAATTCCACTGAGTCACAACACCTAGACGTTTTAGCATATTTTTATTTACAAAATAAAAGGTACTCCCCCCCCAAATAAAGACGATGGTAACTACAATGACATTACTTACCCACATTTGGGCCGCATCTGACCTGAGCAATGCTTCCAGGAGCACATGTTGTAGGGTTCTCTCTCTTGGTCACCGTACAATCTTCCAGTCGTTCCTCATCGCCAGCACACACGAAGTCCCACTGGAAGACGTCATCGAAAGTATCTGGTATCATACCGATCACTCTGACGGCAGTTCCACTTTCATATCCGATCATGCGACACACTGCACTTGCTTCTCGGTTGGTCCAAGTATCGTCACAAAGTAACGCCCGTCGATCCCGTTCTCGATAAAGAACAGCGCCCTCATACGACCCTGCCCCACTCAGTAGGTAAATCAGATCGATGTCATTTGCTGTAGATGAAAAAAAAATCACAGAGAAATACGACAGTCACAACGGTGAAATCGAACCCTGCCCAACCTAATCGACTGCGTTATTTTTAATGACACACGAACAATCGGTTTTGAATCGGAAAATGTCAGTGTGACTGCAGCCTATGTATCGATGTACAAACACTGAGCATGGTGTTGGGCTAAATTAATAACTTTTTTGTGTTGACCCTTTTTTCTTTTTTCCATCTTCAAAGAAAATGAAAATACTATACACTGTCAACTGACAGCACTAGTGATTTGTTCGTGTTTATGCAGCCATGTTATTATTAAAGCTACGCACACAAACAAGTCAAATTGTATCATAAACGAAATGAAATCAAGTATACATGACAAGGGCAATTGTCAGTGATAAACTAGTGACACCAGTGTTATCTTCCAAACTTCATCCATTCAGATGTCGCAAAACATGGGGACGTATTAAATAGATCACTCCTCGAAATTGTGTGTGGGTGGGCGTAAGGATGTGGGAACGTTGGTGGATGCGTGTAATTATGTTTGACAGGGATACGTAATGACCGGCTTCTGGTAACATTTTTCTAACATTTTATTTGTCGAGCGGGGGCGTCCCCGGTCCAAATCGATTCCTCATCTCATTTCAAACCGTCTCATTTAGAAAACTCATGATTCCGATCGACCAATAAATTACATTTGTGTGGGATAGTAGAATGCGTCACCGGTTACCACACTTTTTCACTGTCCGAAAATGAGTTTGGATTGATGATTATAATATTTGTTAGTGTATGTAACCCCAAACAAACATTTCCATGCACCCTTGTTTTTAATGATAAATGACATCATGACGGTCAAAATACAATACTTAATGTGTCTGTACATTCTCCTTAAATACATACACACACAAACGTAATACATGCTTTCATAAAAGTCCACAAAAAGTTAACACTATAGACAATTTTTGGTTTAATCTATTGTTTTTATGTCGATTTACTTCTTTGCCTATTTCAGTATGCTCTCGTACATTTCAACAATCCCGATCGCTCCCCTTCAAAAATAATTTTACAAAATAAATAAATAAAAAAAAGTTAAATAAATGAACAAAAGAAGATATTTGTGCAGATTATGCAATTATTTGTTTGGAGCTTCGGAAAGGAAAAGATAAAACTATTTTTTATCTCGTTGAAATGAGTTACCTCGTTTTAACAAGACACTACGGTATAAAGGCGACATAATAGCTGTGTCGCAAAAACAGGAAAATTGTTTCAGATATTTTTATTATATCTCTGCCCGGGTTTCGAAGTAACAAACAGGCTTACCAAAACATTCAACTCCCATGTCTTGATCGTGATTGCAGTTCGAGTCTTGAACTGAGACTAGCTGGCTCCTGCAATCGGCAAAGCTGGCTTCATCTCCAGTGCAGTGTACGTTTTCATATATGCAGTGGCGTAGCTACGGGGGGCCTGGGGGCACATGCCCCCCCCCCTGAGATTTGGCGTGCCCCCCCCAGAAAAAATTGGCAGAGCAAAAAAAAAAAAAAAGGAGAAAGAAAAAGGAAAAGAAGAAGAAAGACAGAAGAAAAAAGAAGAGGAAAATAAGAGGAGGAAGACGACTGAATGAAATAATGTGAGGGGAAGACTTGCAATTAAAAATAAATCTTTTCATGTTTTCATCTTTTCATTACTATATAAATTTTTGCTGGCGCTTCGCGCCACAATTGCCTGTTCGATGGGATTCATATCTTGCTCAATAGGCTGATGTGGAGCAAGTTTTGAAGTCAATATGCAAAACATATTTTAGCTCGGACATCAAGCTTTCATTATTTATTTTTTTTCATTTACAAATTTAAGTGCTCTGTAAAATGTCCGTTTTATGGTCTACATATCAGCATTTTAAGCTCACGCTGCGTGGTCACATTGTTTGGTTTGCCAAGTTCATATTGTCTACGTGTATTCCATAATGTTCCATTAAACAAATGTATTCAGAATGCCCAGATTTTAGGTCTAAATATTTAACATGCGCGATAGCGTGCATGTTCTTTATTTAAAATGTACTTAAATTATCCAGTTTTACATCAGAATATCAATAATTGTCTGCTCACGCTTCACGGTCGCATTATTAATTTGATTTGATTTATTGTTTTCTTCTGCATCCATAACATTTGTATAATACATTTTTCATAACATAATAAACATAATATGTTAGCATTTTTGGCATAAATTGTAAATAAAGATTACTAAAAAGATAATTCCAGACAAAAATGATTAACTATATGATGTTCACAATTTGCAGGAGAAGGATTGTCATCATAAGCAGATTGCTTGAAAAAAATGACAATGATACCCAATTGACTGTATCATATTTATGACTTACAAAATATGAATAGAGTGTCCCGCTTTTAGGTCTAAAATCTAAATTTTCTTCCTCTCGCGCTTCGCGCTCGCATCAATTGTTTAGTTACATACCTATAACATTGAATAATACAAAAAGTGCTTAGAATGACCATTTTTTTTAAGGTCGGAATGTCAAAAAATTTGCTCGCGCTTCGCGCTCGCATTATTGAAATATATACCGTCTTCGTGGGAAACTGTAAGCAGTCCTTAACAGGTCCCTTTTCGATAATGCTAGAACAGTTGATAAATATTTCTGTTCGCGCTTGGGGGTACAAACGAATCTTGTTCAGGATCACACATAACAGTGCCCAGAAAATTAAATTTCAGGAAAAAAATACATTAAAGTAAAAAAAAATCGCTCGCGCTTCGCGCTCGCACTTTTTATAAGGCTTATGAGATTATTTTATGTTTATGTTGTTTTATAAGAATAAAACTAATAAGTGACTGATATAGGTGAAGATATAATTTCGGGCCCCGTCCCCTATTGGCGAAAGTCGGATCCGCCGTTGTGGACACATACACACCGGAAAAATGGCCGGTGCCCCCCCTGAAAAAACAAGGACCCCCCAGTGCCCCCCCGGGAAAAAAATCCTAGCTACGCCACTGCATATATGTATCTTGTCTGCCCTTCTCCGATTGTAAAGAACCTTCGCGCTCCTCGTGAAAAACCTGCGTCCCGGCAGACCACGTCGGCCACAGCCTGAGTCATCGTGTCATTGCAGATGGTTCCTCGAAATCAGTAATCAGTCATTGTTACTTCTATCCGACCATATTCAGGAAAGCCAGCTATTGTTTCCACAATAGATGGAGCTATATACACAACGTGAAAAATATGCATGCGTTATTTAAATTGTGCCCTTCTGGCATGAGACACCAACTGGTGTCTTCGTAAAAAAGGCCTTTAAACAGTGTGCGCATCCAATAGTGACTTTTTGACCTGAAGAAATATGAATGAGGCGCGTTGAATATGATGCCAAAAGGTATGTTGTAATGCATTGTGTAAGTTAATACCTTTGTCATGTTTGTGTTCAATATCATCCTATTCAAAGCCCCTTTGGCAGACGGAAAAATCGGGATACTTGTTACGGGCGTTATGGAATTTATAATGATCTTTTTAATTTTAACGAATTTTTACAAATTATGGACATTATTTTAAAATAAGTATGTAAAGACGTATACGATGACACAAATAATTCAAATCACCGCAAAATTTGGTTTAGGCCCTTTGGTACTAGCCGACGATATAAGGGCGAAATTAAACTTACCCTGCAAAACATTTCTCATACATTTCCCTTGCACTTTTGGTCAATTGAAATAAAACGGATACATTGAAGCATTTTGTTAAAATTTTGCCACCCAACTTGAAAGTAAGCACAACTTTTACCTTTTTGTGCCAGCTGGATCTGAGGACATAACTGAATCTGAACAAAAATTTATATCAGACATCTCCAGCATTTCTTTCACTAGGTATTCATCATCTAAAGTGAGTTTACATTTCCTTTTTCACTAATACTTATTTCTCCACAGTTTTCCCAGGCTTTACAATGATTAAAAAAAATGAAAGTGAAGCCTAAGCCGTTTTATGTAGATCAGAGCTCAGTGTAAAGCAAATGTCGTCACGATGGGCTCGGGTGTGTGGGGGAGAGGGGTGGGGCGCAATGCACTTTTTCGAAGTGTTTTGGACAGATTAACATGTTAAAAAGGGTAAAAGGTGCCTTTAAATCAATTTTAAAAGCTAAATCTAACGCGTTTTTCATGATTAACGTCTAGTTTCATTTGCATATAACTACTTCAAAGTTCTGCGCAAAGCATTTGTCAATATATTTCAAAAGTAAGTGGTGCTCATTCAAGCGGAAATATTTTTACACAGCTATATCGTCATTTGCTTAAATGGATCTCTACCAATGTTAAAATGTGGAAAAATGTTCAAAATATTACAAATGCAACATTTTACAAGATTTGTTCTTAGTGTAAATTTTTATTTGTTACGCACTGTAATATACAGTGCGTATCAAAACAAAAATAGGACAGTTTTGAAAAGTCTTTCAAAATTTTGTTTCAAATATTAGATGTCTATATATTGATGTTAATAGATGCTCTTAAGTCTTATCTTTCAAATGCAATTTTTAAAATTAGTTTTATTCATGCTTGGACGAACAAGAAACGTTTTTGTCAAGGGTTCAAACAAAATGCTTGCGCCAAATGGCATCAAATTAGAAAATATTAAACCTCACATTTATTTCTAGTTTTTATTTTACTTGTCCCCATTTCCAAATTTCTGCATCAGCTATATTCATACTTGGTGAATATGATCATTGAGTAATACCACAAATGTGCTCAAGGGATGATGAGGTCGAAAGTCATCTAGGGGTCAAAATGTAAAATGATATGTGGCCATCTCCGTCCTTTTTAATTTTTTTTGTTCAACTTGCTCTTATTTCTTTATTTTTCCACCAATTATGTTCATACGTAATAAATATGAACATTGGGTGATACGACATGTGTATCCATTAAGATGATGGGGTCAAAGGTTACCTTGGGGTAAAAAAAAATCATATTTCATATTTTAATCATCGCGTAATCAGATGAGATCCGTGGTTCACAAACAACCTTGTTTCATGTAAATATGCTATCTTTTAGCATTGAATATTCTTCGATAAGTAAGAAAAAAATATATATAGATCCATGACCTAACCAAGGATATTTCCATTTTTCATGAGGAAAGCTTGTAAAATATCCTTTTATCATGTGCAACAAAGTTTATGGTGCCTTTGAAAGTCATGAACCCTATTGTCAAGGGGACATTAATTCATTGAACAAGCTAAATTGTGTTCTTGACAGGACAATGTTAATTCTAACAGGATTCATGTCTTTCAAACTAAAAGGCACCATAGCCTTTGCAGCACATAATACAGATATTTGATTAACTAACTAACTTACTTGGGTCAATTTCCTTTAGCTTTTGAAAAAAAATCACCGCTGAAAGATACCATATTTGAAAAAACAAGAAGAGAACAATTCAAGTAAATGAATAGATTTCAAAAGGAATATATTTCTAAAATTTTGGAAAAGATAATGAAAAGATTAAAAGGAGGTTTGATGATTTGATTCAGATTTACTTCCAACAGAACATGAAAAATAATCTATTAGCATGAAGTCTGATTATCAATATTTTGTCCCATTTGGCGAAAGCCTTTTTTCAACCCCTGACAAAAAAAACGTTTCGTGTTCGCTCAAGCATGAACGAACTGAATTTACTAAATGGCATTTGAAAGATAAGACAGAGCATCTTTTAACATCAAAATATAGACATCATCATTTGAAACTTATACGTTTGAGATATATTTATATATATATATATATATATATATATATATATATATTGTAAAGAAATGGATGAAGAGAACAATGGTAGACGTAGCTTTAAATCAAGGTTCCCCAGAGCTATCTACCCTTTGGAAAAATTGGTTATGCCGAAAAAATGTCTCTGCCGGGAATCGAACCCGGGCCCCCAGCTTTGAACGCCGGTGCCTTAACCACTAGACCACAGAGACGGGCTAGTGGCTAGGCCGACCGAGATCCGATTGACCGTCAGAAAGACAGATTTTCGACACTATACCAATTACCTTTGTCGGGTGAAGGTGGGTTTTGAACAATGACAAGCCGTCATGTATAGCTTTACATATTTTATATATATATATATATATATATATATATATATATATGCACACACACACAGTTCCCGTCGGGAAAATACTTTACAGGTTTGCAAACCAGTAATTAACCAATACTTTTGGAAAGTTGTATTACTATTTGAATGGATTTGCCGAGCCGAACTATGGGAGCTTTTAAAACACGATGAGGATAAAATAGCAGCGTGTAGTGGATTTGGATATTCAGACGGTGCTACGATTGACACTTAGGAATTATGGGGGATTTATACACAACGTGTGGTCTTAGGAAGTCACCTCTTACTCCAATTTCTACGTCACAGTGGATCATTCTATCGATTCTCTTTCTGATGGCATGGCAAGGTAGGATGTTTAAACGAAATACTATTGTAAATATAACTCCCTCAAGAAACATTGAGGACAAATCGAGAGAGAGAGTAAATAAAACAACCAGGATTTAAGGTTGTGATCTTAAACAGTACAATTTCGATTTGACAGCTTTATTGACTCTCGAAACATCATCCATAACTGAAAACGGGTCTTTTCATACGTCAATCTTGAATCATCATTGTAATTATGACTGCTATTGTAATCGTGACTATGATCAGCGTTCGTGATTCTAATCATGTCCTAGTTTGGTTTCCCATGTGCTAAATATTCGTCATTATTTAGCATTATATTTTACTGGAATCATTGAAAATACAATTTTTTACCGTATGAAAGGGCTGTGAGTAATTACGGAAACAGGACTCTTCATGATCAAACCACTGAGGAAAACCAAGCAAAGGTGTATGGCTAGTATTATGTGAGCGCAATTTTGAAGTTGTTGTCTTCTCATAATTTAACACGGAGTTAAACCATATGGCCTCACTAAAAGCGGACGTCAGAATACAGAAAATCTAGTTCATTATTTTTAAAATGAAATATTTAGAGTACTTACGTATAGAACTGCAACGATAACCATGAGTTAACACCCCAAAGATGCTTTTACAAAAATGAGATGTTGTGAATCGATATAAACATGTATCCATTTGTATTGTTTTGTTTTGCTTCCGCCTCCTTTTTTTTCTTGCTTCTTGGCTATTTTCAAATTCCTAAGTATAAAAAACAAATGGGGGGGGGGGGTAGGTAGGGTTCAGGGCCGACACTGATGTTGTTATAAGATATGAAATATTTGAGGAATGAGGCCTAGGTGTCTGTGGGGGGGGGTATGAAAATCCTTGTTAATGGCTTCAATTCGACTAGATTGTGATAATGATTGATTTTGTGCATATGGAAAATCTGTTGTGTTGTGATTGTTGGACACTAGAAAAAAATGAGTGCGTTGAGTTTTATTAGGTTTTTTTTCAACACTAAAGAAAAAAAAGTAAATGTAAAGTGTAAATTATATGAGTTTTCAATGTATCCATATATTTGTAAAGATATATTTTTATGGATGTATTTCATTTTGTATATGACATTTATGAATTGAAGTTGTTGACAAAAAAAACCTTCTTAATACCATAAAAATACTTGTTGTTATTTGAAAAAATAAATGAACCAAATCCATATTTTGTTGTTCGAAATACATATGAAATGAAATACTCCAAAAATTTGCTTAGCCCAATTGATCGTGGGCCCTGCAGCCGCTTTAATCGTTGAACGCCAAACAGGGTAGAAGCAACTCCCATCTTTAAACGTTTTTTTTGGTCTGACACGGCTGGGGATTGAACCCCCGACCTCCTGGATGTGAGACGGACGCTCTACCAACTGAGCCAACACACCGGTTAAAAAAGGAGGAAGTTTATCGTCATCTATATTTGGAATGTAAATATGCTTGTTTGGTTTGGAATAATACTGTAAGGAGATGTTTGTTATGATGTAAAGCGGTGTTTGTTTTGCAATAATGATGTGAGGAGATGCTTTGTTTTATATCTATGGGTAACTGAAGGTGGGGGATTCTTGTAAGTGTAGAATAAAAGGAAAAGGGAAAGGAAAGTTTTGTCAATCATTTTGTAATCTTTGTAAAAAAAAAAATCTTCAAATGGAGGGAAAAGGACGCACTCACAAGCATGGATTGAATTAAAAGGAAATTTTAAGAAGAAAAAAAGGTTAGCGTTAGATAGAGGCAAGATGTATTTACATTTAGGGAAATGGGAAAACCTAAATTAACGAATTATATAGGGAGACAGATGCAGAGAGCTATGTACAACGAAAGACAAACCACAAAACAAAAACAACTAAACAAAAACACATTCGTTTCTCTTCCTCTTTTTGCAGAAAAACTATAATACGGGGAATTGGAGTCCCCGGGGCATAGTCATAACGGCGAGGGCGCTCTATATAACTGGGAAGGGGGGGGGGACATTATTTTTGTTCGTTTTTTTTCTCCCATGTCAATTAAAACATCTTGTAAACAATCCATTTTATAATTGTTGAAACACATCATATTAATTTCCAGTGTCTCTGAAGTTTGATGTATGTTTATAATCATGCTTGAAATAATTTGTACAACTTGTTTTTGAAATATGAATGTGTATTTTGATTTGAGAGATTACAATTAAAACATTCTTTAAATAAATCTCTATAGTACTTTCCCTTACAAAAATAAAACGTGACATACCTTTAAAAAATGGTGATAAATCTTGTGATTATCATATCACGTGACTAGACGACCAGAAAATAAATTAATTCTCTCCGTACATTAGCTTTATGTTTCTTTGGTTTTGGTATTTGCGATTGTCATTGGAAAAAGATAATCAAAAATGTATATACCAGGCAAGCAATTATCAATCACATCCAGGGGTCGCGGAACGGTTTTTAAAGTGGGGGGGGGGGGCTAAGACACGCAAAACTAAAAGCAGGGAGGGGATGATCATGCAAAAAATCACAATCATATGGTAATTGTTACGTTTTTGTTACTTTCTTGGAAAAAAAGTACCCCCTCTATCGCATCCGCGGCCCCTGACATCGTGTATGAAAATGCTTAACCTGCATGCAACTGACACTGTTCGAAAATATCAGAAGTTTATATCGCGAAGCAAAGTTTTTTATTAATTGCTTGAATACCATTTGTTACTATGTTAAATATCTATTCAATTTTTTTTCGAAATAGAAATAAATGAATAAAGTCAGATTTACACAAATAAAGAAATCGTTGAATTTAAAGTGTGACTTTATAGAAACTAGATATTTTCCAATATAATATATTTCAATGGCAGCACATTATAAAAAAGAAAGTGCTCAATTAGCACTTAAGGAACTTGCATAGTAACTGCAATTCAGAGTGCTGATTCTTTACTAAAAATGAATATATAATGAAAATTAGTACTCTAAAGTGCAGTCACTGTAATACAAGCACATTTAGTGTTAATTCTTTATTTTACAGAGTGCAGGAAATAATCAGATCCGGATTATTTCCCGGTGGTTGTGTGGATAAAAATTAGTCATACTGCAAAAGAAAACAATAACTACACAAATTCGCTCAAGGTCAATTGGTTAATATAGAAAACACTCCATTCGATTGTTTATTTGTTTCGTTTTCGTCTGCGAATAATTTCTGATTAAGAGTTGATTCGGCTGCCCCCCCCCCCCTCTTCCTGGGAGGGGCACCAAACCTTGTATAAATATGCAGGGAATATATTTAGGGAAAACTGTGTGCAAAATTAAGTTCCTTACTATACAATGTCTGTATGCATGATTTTTTTTACATGACTGCTGTGTCTTTGCTTGAGTGTGTGTTGGCTGTTATCACACATATTTTGAGTAAATGCACGCCGTCATGAATTTAAAAAAAGATTGGCTAATGATGTCATGTCCCCATTGGCTTTTCTCTTATCATATTATGTGAAATCATAATTATGTCATATTATTTCCATATATGTGTGTATGTCTCAATTACAAGAAAATAAGTTGCTGTAATGATTATCTCACACACAAAATTACTATTCAATCAATCCCCTTTCTCGTTGGAAACACTTTGATTGATTATGATAACATAAAATAAAACAGAATAAATGGAGACATGACAACATATAGTTTGCTGATGACATATTCATGAACGCATGCAAGGAAAAAGAAATGCTTCACTGAACTAAAGTAAAACTTAAAGATGTCATAACGTATATATTCCTTATCTAATTTTAATGAAATTTCTTTATTATGCTTGTCGGATTTCAATTTACCTCTTCAAATCATATTTTTAGCCTTAATGAGGAGACTGTGTTGAATATGTGTTATAGTTCGAACTGGTCTTTATACTGTATTTTCCTCTTTGATTGACACTGAGCATTGATAGGCATAAAAGTCCATTTGTAATTTTTTTATTCACGATTCCTGCAAAGATTTGATGATATCTAATTTCTTCGAATGAAATTTTGTATCACGGGGCTACATAATGGATATGAATTATCAATAGGAAGTGAAACAAAACGCGATGTTTACACAATACTTGGACATGATGGATGTTAATTACCAACCATGTTTACACAAATTTTTACAAATTCACAAATGGCAATCAAGGGATAACCAAATTGGCAACTAAGTCAATATTTTCATTATTTGTCATTCAAGGATGCACTATAGAGGCAATAAATATTTTATCATTTATAAAAAAATATTCGCGCCTACTTTCTTCCATGGAAGAAGGAAAACTTATACGCCTACTTTTTGTTTTAATAATACTCCATGTAAAACAATTATATTTTTTGTTTAAAAAGTCGTGAAACATCGCGTAGGGTTTTCACATAAAAAAAGAAAGTCAAATATTGAACTCATTCAAAAGGAGAATTCAAATATATTTTTACATAAGATGGATCGTATGCCCGGGGGGGCACTTCCATTCACGAGTGGATGCCATGCGCGACCATGGCGTCTCGAAAAGCAACCTAAACACGTAATTGCAATATTCTGAAAATGCACCCTTTAACAAGTACTGGCGTATGAAACCCTACCCTTAACAAGTATTGGAAAGAACGATACTCTTGGCAAATATTCCCTGAAATGAACCCCCAAACAAGTACGGGAATTTTTTTTATTGTTACGGGTCCTTTGGTCGTCGGCTTTACTTTATTTAGTTTAGTACGACCCAAGCTTCTACACCTCACGCAAATCGGACTCTAAACACGAAGTGTTGGGGCAAAAAGGACATCCTATATAAAACATTTTAATTTTGTTTTATCATCCCCGCAAATTCGACCTTAATTAGGTAATCTTCCTAGCGAATTAGATACCCTTTTAAAAATATTTTTGTGTTTTTGACACCCCTATCACGTTACGTACGTAACGTGCCTTGTCGTGAAAAAGACATCCTTTTTACGTGTTTTTTTTTTGGTCGCGCATGGTATCCACTCGTCAATGTAAGTGCCCCCCCCCCCGGATCGTATGAGAAGGCTTATGATTGATCAATGGCCTTTCTCTTGCAGTTACATAATCTGGTATATATTAACACGATCGTATATCAAGCCGTGTTACCATTTATTCACATTTTCTAATATCAATAATTTCCATTTATTAACCACATAAAATCATTTTTTTTGCTGGTCATTACCCACTCAAATCTCACACACCAGACAATACAATTAATATTAAAAAAAATACTGGTCCATTTTTATACTTCCATAAATGTATGTAATTTAGGTTTTATCGACTTTTAATAAATGTGCTGATGCAGTGAAAGTGATCTTCTGATGCATACCTTTGTGTCAGTGATTTAACACAGTCGTAAATGATCATTCTTATTCAGGATATTTGTCTCGGGGCGTCTATCGGCGCGCCGATTGTCGCCCCGAGACAAATGTGCATGTTCTGCATAAGGCATTCCATTGATGTTCGGCTTTTCTGTGTGGGTTAAGCCCCTTTCACAATTGGTGGTGCGACTGATTACATCCGTTGCGATTCTGTGCAACATAATGACCATGATCGCAAGCGATCGCACGAGCAATTGTGAAAGCTTTAACTTCCCAACACTGGTTGATGTCTTCCTGTCTTCATCTCTGAGACTTCCATATTGTTACAGCTGCCACCATGTGTATAGTGTAGGCAACATCACAGAAAAGGCTTGGACACTTGTTGTAAAAAAAAAAACCATGGTAACAGGGTTCAGAAGCCATTCATAATCATGGTTCCCATGGTAATTTCAATAAAATGCAAAGTTACCCTTATAAAAAAAATTGAATGGTATACCATTGACTACCATTTGTCATACACCATTGATATACCATTGGAATACCATTCGCACAGCACCCACCATACACCAATGGTATACCATTCAAGCCTCAATGGTATACCATTCAAACTAATTTAAATAATTCGGACGTTACTATTACCATATTCATGAGCACCATTTACCATTCATATACCATTGATCAAACACCATTCACCATTGATCTACCATATGGCCACTATAGACAGGTTTACCATTGACCACCATTCACCATTCAGCCACCATTCACTGGCCTACCATTTACCATTCAGCCACCATTCACTGGACACCATTGGCCTACCAATTACCTTACACCATTCACCATACACCATTCGCCTACCATTCAACATACACCATTCGTGTACCATTCACCATTCGTGTACCATTCACCATCCGCGTACCATTCATCATACACCATTCACTGTACACCATTCGCGTACCATTCACTGTACACCATTCGCCGTACACCATTCATGTACCATTCACTGCTCACCATACACCATTCAACTACCATTCGTCGTACACCATTCGCGTACCATTCACTGTACACCATTCACGTACCATTCAAAGTACACCATTCGTGTACCATTCACCACTCACCATACACCATTCAACTACCATTCGTCGTACACCACACACCGTTCACCATTGATTGACCATTCACTTTACACCATTCTACCATACACCGTATACCATTGACCTACCATTTACAGTACACCATTGGCCTACCATACACCATTGAACTACTATTCACCGTACACCATAGGCTTACCATACACCATTGGCTTACCATACACCGCACACCATTGACCTACCATTTACCATACAATACTGTCATACACATTATACTATTAGTCAACCATTCAAATAACACCATTGGTCATACACTATAGACCACAAGTGTAAATTCAATGGTAGACCAATGGTTTACACTGAATGGTAGACAGTAGAACAACGATGTGCAATGTATAGTAGGCCAATAAAGTACAGTGAATGGTAGACCATGGTGAACAGCATATCTCTGGGTTAGTGGTAGGTTTAATAATGGAATAAGTATACACAAGAAAAAAAAATGAAAACAGTTACTTATTTCAAGAACGTCAATAAAATGTTTTTACTATAAGAAGTTTAAGTACAGCATAAATGGCACAGAGTATTCACAAGTATAGACTTTATAATTAAAGCACATAAGTTATTAATATATATGACTTAGCTACTCGTTGATATCTATACTCTGTCAATCTTGTTATCTAAAAATAAACATGCATCAAGACAGAGTTTGATTGAAAAACACAACAAATGAAGACTAAATGGCACAGAGTATTCAACAAGTATAGACTTTATAATTAAAGCACATAAGTTATTAATATATATGACTTAGCTACTCGTTCATATCTATACTCTGTCAATCTTGTTATCTAAAAATAAACATGCATCAAGACAGAGTTTGATTGAAAAACACAACAAATGAAGACTAAATGGCACAGAGTATTCACAAGTATAGACTTTATAATTAAAGCACATAAGTTATTAATATATATGACTTAGCTACTCGTTGATATCTATACTCTGTCAATATTGTTATCTAAAAATAAACATGCATCAAGACAGAGTTTGATTGAAAAACACAACAAATGAAGACTAACATTTCCAAGAATAAACCTGTTCTCTCATATTGCTTTTTACATGGATTGAGTACTTGGCAAAACCACTGTTCTGCATACAAACCTGATACTTGTAATACAATAAACTTGATGTTAAATCTGTTGTGTGTAATTGATTTCAACGACATTAATACACATTTTTTTACTAATAAGTTCAAGAACAAAAGAGTATTGAGAGGTATGGCATAAAAGCACCATATTATGAATACATGTGACTGTGCGACTCCACAAGAGATCAATGATTGCACTCCACATAAATATTATGTTAATCTTCCTATAAACATTGACATGTAAGACAGAGTTTGGACAACAAAGTAATGAACACCGAATTTCGAAGATTAAACTAAAAATGTGTGATAGCCTTCTCATGGCCAAATGAATAAAGGGTGCCACACCTAGAAGAAATGAAATATCCCCAAAAGGGGGGAAAATAGTACTCCCAAATTGGTCTCTTTTTTCTTTTCACCTAAAAAGATATATCAATGGCATGTTTCTACATAGAATTGTTAAAAGGTATTACCCGCCTACAGTAAGTATCCAGAATCCCGGATAACTTTCCTGTAGAAACAGACGCGATGCGGTTTATTGATAAATTGCATCGCGCAAAATACGGTTTCTCATAACCATCTCTCTGAGAGGTGGTTATTGCCATGTTAATCCGTTTTACTTTTCTGTAAAAACACGGGGCAAAATAGCATACGTGTCTGGCTTAAAGGTTCTGAGTCATGCAACTATACTTTGCTCTTATTAGTTTTCAATTGTTTTTCTAAGAATTTTAACAATATTAATTTGATTTATTTATCTCGGATTAATAAGATATTACTGGTTTTAGAAGTTAATTTCTTAGTTTCTCACGCTCATAAGCCCCGCCTCCAGAAAAAGATCGAAAACTCTTGAGCTCGCGAGTCACGTGACCATACGTCATCAAGGGAATCCGGCAGCTAAGCAAACGCAATTGATCGCCCACGTAAAAAGTTTTCGTCTATTGTGTTTACGTATTGTAGCGCTGTATTGTTAAGAAAGTTTACCGAGTTCTTTTTGGAAAAGTTTTGTACATTTGTGATATTTGCGATAATATCAAGATGCCGGCGAGATGCATCGTCGGAGGCTGCAGCAACACTACGAAGGATGGTGCCAGCTTACATTTGTTTCCCAAAGATGCAAATTTACGCAGAATATGGGTCTCGAAAGTGAAGTTGACCCGAGCAAATTGGAGCGGCCCCAGTGACTGGAGCGTGGTGTGCAGTAGCCACTTCGAAGATGCAGATTTTGATGACGGGTTGCATGCTGCTTTGGCATGAAGAGGACCCGGGGGCTGAAGCCTGACGCTGTGCCTAAAATAAGGAGCGGGACATCGATGCAAGTAAAGAGGAGTGGATCTCGGACAGCGGCGGACAAACGAAAGAAAATGAGGGTGAGCATAATACATTTTGTTATCTTTGCTATTGTTGTGGTCAGTCAGTTAAACATTCAAGTCCAACGACGAAAAGTGTGAGGATCACGTCAATTTCCTTATTTTATTTTATTTCTTTTTATTTTGAAGAAGGTGTTTATCACTTTATGATGGTGGGCCCCAACCCAAGACAGTCTGCGAATTAAACAATTTGAGTTAAGAGTTAACATGAATTTCCTTTTATTTTACAAAATCTTTCAGTTAATAATGTTCCTTATATTATTATTAGTATTTTAGTAATGGTAAATGGTAATACTAAATTTCTCATTAAAAAAGGAAAGATAATTATAGGATTTTTTTGAAAAAGCCTCGGGCTGTCATTTTCAGATTGAAAAAAAAAATGATAGGGCCTACCCCATGTCTGCGCACTCGATCTTTTCACACGATTCGAGGATTTTGATGAGGCTACATTTTTATGCTGTCACATGTAATGCCCTAAATTCATTATTTTTCCACCATTTTGAGTCATATTTTTTTTCAATACCTGTCAATGTATTGCATGTGTAGAGCTTGTGCCCGTTGCGTATCTTCTTTTACTAGAATTGCGTAGATATGCATGTGCGCAGACTTGGGGGAACAAACCATAGGATATGCCTTCAAAATAAAAAACAATGAAAAAGGAAATTAAAGTGATCCTCAAACTTTCCTCAAGAGTCCAGGCTCCATATTCATGACATTGGCAACAGGTCTACAAAGTCTACAAATGTTTAAAAGTTTTCTTGTTTGTGCCATTGTGGTTCATTTTTTAAGTAAGGAAATATACAAACCTTTTTTTTGGGTATGATGGCTCTAGTGGTAAAGCTCCCGCCGTATGAACGGGGGTCTTGGGTTCGATCCCCGACCGAGTCATAAAAAGTGGGACCTCCTGCCTTACTAAAATACTAGTTTCTAGGCACTCTACATTTAGATTTGGAGAAGGATAATAATTACAATTACATTCAGGTATTAATTATTATGTTATGCTGGGCCTGGTGGTAGACCAGTTTCCTAACTGAAGTGGCTACCCTGGTAATTAAAACAGAGTATTTTTACCTTATTTTTAAAAAGCCAAAAAAAAAATTATGTTCTAGATCCAGATTCCAGGCCTATTGTCATATTTTATATTAATTCAATTCAGTGTTTGTTTTACACAAAGTCATGAGAAGGGTAAACAAATCTGCATGAAAGGAACCTTCTCAATAACATGGTATTATATGTTTTATGTTTTTATGTTTGTACAAAGTTGTTCATGCAATAATTTACAGAGTTAAAATATTCACAATTATGATTGTATAAATAGTTTATGCCATGGAGCTATAACATGTAGATCTATAAAATTTTAGATGAAAAAAAAATTGATAGAAATATAATCTTTTAATAGTGTACAGAAATAATGAAAATGGTATGAACTATTGGGCTCTATAAGAAGTGATTTAGATATATAATAAGGCATGAAAATTATGATAGCAAATACAACATAACTGAATGGATTTAATAATTACAATACAGGGATTAATGTATACAATGTGCAGAATAAAATTAAATGAAGTTAAGTGGTTGAATGAGATATAAATACAATGAAACATCTCAATTGTCATTATGGTTGCAGTTTGCAGATCTATACAGTGGAATGAATGAATTGACAATGTATATTAAGGGACGAGAGCAAAAATATCACAGCATTCCCCTGCAGGCTTCCCCTAGAGCACGCTCCAATTAAGAAGCCCATGCCCCCTGCAGGCGGTAATCACTTGCTCTTAAAAATAATCCGCCATGCCCCCTGCGTGCTGCCGCGTCTAATCTCTATAAATTAATCCACCATTCCCCCTGCAACCTAACACCGGATGTTCTAAATAATAATCCGCCATGCCCCCTGCGTGCTGCCGTGCAAAATCTTTCCAATTTAATCCACCATTCCACCTGCAGCCAGTTGCTCTTGAAAATAATCCACCATGCCCCCTGCGTGCTGCCGTGATAAATTTTAATCATTTGGGTGCGACGGGCTACGACGGGCTTCTACAGAAGCCGAGATTTGTTTGGTTTGATTCGATGGAGTTTTTTTAATTTTTTGAAATCTTTATGTCCTAAAACCTGTGCCACGTACTATTTCCTTTATAAAATTATTTCAATAACAAAAATCCCGAAAATAGGAAATCATTTCGACTTTACCCGATTTTTTCGTTGGAGATAGACGGGGAAATAAGTTTTATGACGAGCACTTACGCGCGCGAGCACTAGGCCAGGGGCCCGTTGCAGAAAGAGTTACGTTTAAACGCAAGCCAAAAAACCAATCACAAGTCCCAAATGCGTGCTGTTGATTGGTTGAAAATCGAGTTGCGCATGCTTTTTACAGTTGCGATGGATTGCAACTCTTTCTGCAATAGGCACCTGATCATGTAATTTGATCCATATCGTTCTGAGAGTATACGCTAACATCTTTTCTGCAAGATCGTCACGTAATAAGCTATGCGTTTATTCACCACTTTCGTCTTATTATTTGTTTCATCAAGGAGATATATCTCTAGAATGATATATATATTTGTAATTGTATTTTCAGAAAAACAAAAATCTTGTAGTGACGAGAGTAATGACATAGTACTTTGAGCTGATCTCGGTGCACTTTTGACCCCATCATCCCTCTTCTTCTCATTATTTTGAAGAAAAAAAAGAGAGAAAAGAAAGCAGTTTAGCACACCATTCATATGCTCTTTTCAAAAGGGAAACGTCCATGTAGTGCATGATATATCGGCATTACCCGAACAAAAGAATGTCTGGGCGGCCACTCAAACAAATTCCTTCCGAAAAGAGCAGCTAGGATACAGATGGTCAACGCCCCGAACAAAAGGAAGATTAGTGTTTATCGGCAGGACGACCTGTTGAATGCTTTTCGAACTTAGCAATACAAAAAGCTTTTATGAATACTCTTTTTTATTTCGACCAACAACCAGTATCTCAAAAAAAAAACCTTGTTTCATTTACCGACAACACAGGTGCTTATGACAGTGAGTCATATTGCGTAAAAGCGCTTCCCCTGGGTGATAACAAGTATAAGGATGAAAGAAGAATCATTTAGGGCAATTCTAGAATAAAGAAAATGCTCAGATGTCACGGATAACGAGAGAGAATGAGAGACAGAGATAAAAAGGGAGAATAGACAAGTGCGCTTTTGCTAAATTTCAATGAATATCTACTTAAACGAATATTTGTTTGATTATATCACTTTAAAAAACAAACACGTTTTGTTTGTCACAACTCTGTCCTCAGACCCTTGTCGGACTGATGACTTTTTATTATTACTCTTGTAATAAAAATAAAAACTCTTGAAATAAAATAATATAGGAGGAGAAATTACGTTAAGGCATCCCTGCAAAAAACATGTTTGTCTGGCGTGTCCCCACAGAACCCTCTCAATCCTACAATCTTTTACTCATTTGTGACCTACCACCCCCCCCAAAAAAAAAATATATGTTGATACCGATCTAAAGTTTGATTATATCACTTTAAAAAACAAACACGGTTTGTTTGTCACAACTCTGTCCTCAGACCCTTGTCGGACTGATGACTTTTTATTATTACTCTTGTAATAAAAATAAAAACTCTTGAAATAAAATAATATAGGAGGAGAAATTACGTTAAGGCATCCCTGCAAAAAACATGTTTGTCTGGCGTGTCCCCACAGAACCCTCTCAATCCTACAATCTTTTACTCATTTGTGACCTACCCCCCCCCCCAAAAAAAAAATATGTTGATACCGATCTAATTTTTATTGATGTTCCTACCTTTTCGCCAATTTCTTTCTTTTTTTAACCGACGAATAGCGTGGTAGAAAAGAATCATATAAAGAGCTCACTCGAAAAAGGGGTTAGAACCATTTTTCATCAAATTTGATTTTTGGGCCTCAATGTATAGATTTTTAATACTATATTAAGATGATACCAAAGAAAAGTTGAAATTCCTATTCAAAAGTGATCCAAAATGGCAAAGAAAAATCATTTTTTTCAAAAGGAGCTTGGTCCATTCTTCATAAATTTTATTGTTCTCTGTCTCAAAACCTCTATTTTTTTAAACTGACAAGCAAACATGAATAAAAGTGGCAAGGAAAAATCACTTTTTAATCAAAATCGATTGGATTCATTTCAGTTTAGTTGCAAAGGGGGTTAAGTCCACGATAATGATTTTTAAAAGAATATATAGAAAAAAATGAAGACTGGTAGATTTCTTTTATACCCAATTTTATGTTCGCATGATAGGGTAGTACATCATGACAATTTAGTTTCTCATAAGAATATTGCAGTAAGTGAGAATAAAAAACATGTTTTTTTCTCGGAATGGTCAAAAGTGGACCTAACCCCTTTTGCAACTAAACTCGTTATATACAAAAAAAAACACCCACGCATTTTTTTTCCATTACTGCAAACAAACATTTGGGGCGCTTACCCTGGTTATCAAAACCAAAATATCTGATTTTTTAAATAAACAAAAAACATGGACCGCTGAGCATTTTTTTATAATAGAGGGGTTGAGTTGAATGTGAGATCGAGGGAGTAGACGGCCAACAAAAATCACAAATTTATACAGACTTCGGCTTTTTCTTGTACGTGTTTGCTGAAGGGGGTGAGGACTGAAACTTCCTACCAACTCCGCCGTCTCTGTACTTTTAGATTGAACGATTAAAACGATCGAGACAAAAATGCATTCTAACTATTTTGAATGTTGTTTTAATGATTTTTTTATTATTTTAATTTGTCGAATAAAGATGCCGCTCACAAGAGTTCATATGGTACCAAGCATACGGGAATGGTATAGCCTGAGTGGTAATTTATTTCAGAACCAATTAGAGCTTGGAGTGGACGAGAATATTATTACGTGTCTGTAGTATGTTCATGATAGTATTTATTTCATTATTATACAGTGTAGAAATAGGAAAATATATAATCTTTTCATTAATTCAGTGTTTTCTGACACTCTCGATCTTGAAAAAGACATCCCTTTTGCGCATGGTATCCAGTCGTCAATTAAAGTTCCCCATCCCCCCCCCCCCCCGAACAATGAGCTGACTTGTACACAACATTAACATATAAACATAACAAAATAAAGCGAAAATACCTTAGCACTTATGAGCAATTATATACAACATCACATGATTGCCAGATGCGAGAATGTAATGGGGGGGGGGGGAAATTGAGTCACTTCATCTCCCCCCCCCTCTCTCTCTCTTTTAAGAAGGCCCGAAATACCATACGTCTTTTTATGGAAGTAATGCGTCCGGGATTGGGGATTAGCTTTGAATGCATTTTACTTTGACACCATGCCGACTGCGCACTGAACGGGGTAATTACCTATTAGTGGGCGTCCAAGCTGGCTGCGTCCGGCATAGGGGATTATCTTGAAAATGCACCATGATCTGACCCCATGTCGCTTGCGTGCTGAATGGGGTTGTAGAGAGGCCCATGCTGGCTGCATCCGGCATGGGGGATTAAATTGAATTTCGCATGGCTTTGACCCAATGCTGCCTGCGTGCTGAACGGGGCAATTACTTAGTAACAACCGTTCATGCTGGCTGCATCCGGCATGGTGGATTAATTCTGATTACCCCATGCCTCTAGCGTTCACCCCATGGCCCCTGCAGGCTTCACGCTATATATTTTTGCTCTGTTCCCTAAACAAAAAACTAATTTGTTATTGTACATGTATTTTTTATTTTTTCGTGGTATTACATTTTTATACTTGATGAGTCAGAAAGTCTGCCTAAAGATGCTATGATGCAATTTTTGTACTCTGCGAAATAAGTTTTAAAATGTCCCAAAATATAATAGATCATTTTGTCTTTTGACATGACTTAATTTGCATATTATTATACATAGCCCTCAGAGTAATAAAATGTTAGAACGTTAGAGGTTCCATGTCCCACCAATAATTAATTTCTCACTTTTTCTATTTTTTATGATTTTTAATAATTGTAATACTTAATGCTTATTTTACCAATTCAGCAAATTAGATGCCCCAAATTAGAATAAATATGCATACATCTAATTTCTCGTATTGAAAATTTAAAATGTAATATTTGTACTTTCTTATCCCACCAATGATTACTCCATACAATGCATGGATGAAATTGTGTGGGTGACTTTGTAACAGTTTGTACTCACTGCCGTACATCATACATTATAAGTAGGTAGTGAAATCTAACCGAGGTCTGAATGAAAAATACATCTGAAGGAAGATGATTTCTAATTTCATTCAATTCAATCATGGTTTATTTCGTATTAAAAAAATACATGTTACACAGCCCAAAGGCTAAAATTAGCATGTTTATACGTTATTAATTCCTTAAGTTTATTATTTTAGAAGTAAGAACACATGGCTATTGTGTATATTTTCTCTCATTTTTTATTCAAATTATTCTCACAGATGCTGGATGAATTGCTGTCAACATCTGTTGAGGCTAGGGATGCTGAGGAACAAGGGTCAGCAGTGGAGCCCGCATCAATGGAAAGTCAATCAGACACTGATGAGCCAGGATGCAGCCAATGGACAGATGAACATTCATCTGAGTCTGAAGAATCCTTTGATGAACAGGTATGAATTTGTTTTCAAATTGTGCACCCCCTCCCCGTAAAAAAACATGAAAGCAAACAAACATAAAGGTATGTTTAATTTAGCAGCAAATAAAGGATAGTATTGAGTAAATTATCAATGGCAATGAATTCAGTAGAATGTAAGATACATGTAAATTATTTTGACATTTTTTTCTTTCCAAGAAAACAATGCATGTGATTCAAACAAGACATATGGTTCATGAAAAACTCATAATACTTGTCTCTTCAAGTCTTAACATACCTGGCTGTGACTGAAATTACAGTTTATCCAAACATTGATTCAGGTGTAGTTTTGATTAGTATTTGTGCTGGAAACCATACTTTATTTATGTATATATTTTTTTGCATGTCACTGACCAGTGTGTAAATGTATTCAGCATATCTTGGCTACTGTATTGATATCCAATTAACAGCCGTTCAAAGATCCAGCAATGGAATTTCAGCAGCATGGCCTTACAACCTCTGTTGGGATACAGGTCTCTGTAGCAACAAGAGTAAAGCGTAAGTTTATTTTTCATTTGTTTATCTATATTGTCAATTTTCCTTTTGAGGCTGGTGCTGGTAAGTTGTGGAAAGTTTTTGTAAACATATGCTCTAGATAATAGATTTATTTGAAGGTGTAAATGTTGCAAATCCACTTAAAGAATAAGTCCTACGCAGTATATTCGGGCCATAGATAACTTAAACCCTGGATTGCAGATATGTTGTGTTCCCCTATGTCTGAAATTTGTTTCACAACCATGTAAAAGTAAAATATAAATGTACATTTTCAGGGTCACAAAGGGTTGTACTTCTGCAGAACACAGGCTCACAGATACCACCCGATATTCCAGCCTTTATTTCAAGAGGGACCTCTTTTGACAAAGGGGATATACCAGAAGAGAAAGTTGATTCAAGGAAGTGGAGGAAGAAAGGATATCATCACCAGAAAGTGACGCTGCAGAACCCTCCTCACCTGGATACAAGCCACCATCATCTTCATCTTCATCATCAGATGAGCGTGTAATTGCCAAGCCACAAAAAAGACGGAGAAAACGGTTCGTTCTTTTATTATCCTGTTCGAAATCAATACTAGTGCTGTAAATTCTTTTGAGAAAAACCTCAGACACATTATAGTAATTCAATAAATAATGCATTTTAGATAACTTTTCTTTTATGTTACAGCGACAGCAGGCTGATGAAATTCTTACATCGTCTTTAAGGATTTTATTTTTGTATTTCTAAACAATATCATTTGTTGTCTTTTATTTCAAATACAGGAAAAGGCGACCAAGCAAAAAGGCCCCATGGGAAGCCCCAGCCAAAGGTATTCTTCCACACAAGGAAAAAAAATACATTGTTTTTGAGTCCAAGCTTTTGGAGCTGTTGCAGTTTTGTCCATCCTGCAAGTCTTCAAATGTGTCCCTTGTAAAGAGAGAAGTTGGAAGCCTCCTTTCTGTGACAAGGGAGTGCCTATCTTGTGACCAGAAGTCGACAACATGGGAGAGCCAGCCATGGATAGGCCCTATCCTGCTGGCAACCTCCAGCTGTCAGCAGCAATATTGTTTGCTGGCGGGAGCCCCAGTGAGTCGCTGCGAGTGCTGAAACATTTCAACGTAGCAACGCACTCACGCAGGACTTTCTTTAGACACCAGAAGAAGGTTCTGCATCCAGCTATCACCAACCAATGGCAGAAGCAACAGAACCATCTGCTCACTGAACTGTGTGAACGGGGTCTGCCACTCACCATTGGGGGCGATGGAAGAGCGGATAGCCCAGGACATTCCGCAAAGTTTGGGGTATACACTGCTCTGGAATTGAATATCAACAAGATTGTCCATTTTCAGCTGGTTCAGGTGGGTCTGATTTGCTGTCCTTAGTTCATGTTCCCATGATACATATGACCACAAGTGCCTAGTTTTATTTCATGAAATAGAAAGTAAATAAAAATAATCTGCATTTTTCCAAGACGGGTTAAGTTGAAGCATAATTCCTCTTGTCTTGGTTACTTTTTGTATTCATGTCTGTCAGTTTAAATTGATTAAATTTAAAGGCTATTTAGATGTTCAAGCCCCTAACTGGTATTTCATGTTATCACTCCTGTGTGTTATGCAATGTTAATTCATACTTTGTTTTTTGTTTTTTCATAGAGTAATGAGGTGAAGGGTTCATACCATATGGAGTTGGAAGGTTTCAAGAGAGTTGTCAACTTTCTTGATGACAAGGGACTAGTAATCAGGAAGGTGGTAACGGACCGACATAGACAACTTGCCAAATACATCAGAATCACACTTCCACACATTATTCATGTGTATGATGTCTGGCATGTATCCAAAGGTGAGTAATTATCATGCATTTGTGTCATTCAAAATATATTTAAAATTAAATATTAATTTGACTTGTTTATTATTAAATATTTAGTGCTTGAACTCCTGGTCCTAAGCAAAAGCAACTATACTCTTGGAAAGCTGCAAATACTCAGAAAACAATGGGAGTTTTATCTAATTTAACTGCTTGCCAAGCGAGTTTTTTGCTTTACAGGCACTCAAATTAGCAAGCTTCAAAAAACAGCAGTATCTCACTTGTCAAAGGCCTGAATTCTGTGATGTCATTTCATGTGAAGCAAGTAGTGATTTAGTCCAGAAATTAATGCTTCTATTTCACATTCCATATCCTTGTTTCTCTTTTGCATCATGCTTGCATTTGGTTTTTTGTATAAATAAAATGTGAGGCAGTTATCTATGACAAAAATTTCGCATGATGTCATCAATTCAGGTATTTTTGTTGTTTTTGTTTTTAGTTTTGGTATATTTTTTATTACCTATATTAGGTGTTGGAAAGAAGGTGCATGCCTTGGCAAAGCAAAAGGATTGTGAAGAACTTGTGCAATGGGAACCAAGCATCACCAACCATATGTATTGGGTGGCTGCAACTTGTGAAGAGGATGAAGACGATCTAAGGGTGGCCAAGTGGAAGTCTCTTATGAACCACATCCAAGGGATCCATGAAGGTCATTCTGAAGTCTTTCCCAAGTGTCTTCATGGTGACTTGGAAGCTCAAGGTCGCAAGAAAAAATGGCTCACACCAGGTAAATTCAGGAATAAGATTCATTTGTTTAATGTTAGATCTGTATCATATGAAACAAGAAAAATCAAACCTTATGAATATTGTATTTTTCCTTCCTGAACTTAGTATGCAATTCAGCATTATGTGTGCAGCAAGCCTACCAATACCATTCATTATAATTTTTTGCCATTATTCTCATAAAGTGTGTTGATTCTATTTTATTGCATTTTTCCATTTTGAAAACTAATTATGACGTCATCTGCTCTTTAGGCATGATACACTGGTTACCCAAGGCAACAATTGTTTAATTAAAGTGCACTGAGAGTCCTTTCAGGTCTGAAATGTGCTATATAAGAACTGCATTATTATTATTGTTATTAATGATTCGGTTCCTTTTTTATCAATTTTTCAGGCACAAAAGTCTGTGAAAAACTAACAGGTATCGTGCAAAGCACCATGTTGTTGAACGATGTGAAAAAGCTGTCTGGAGACCAACAGACATCCTCCCTGGAGTCATATCACAGTCTGGTGAACCGGTATGCGCCTAAGCTGAAGTCTTATTCGTATGAAGGAATGACTAGCAGGTAACTGCACTATATATTCTTTGAGAAGAGTTACATTGGAGCATGTTTCTTTATTTAGCATACACAAAAAATAATTCCAAGCAAAAGTAGATAGAATAGTGACTCTTATTAAAAAAGGTAGATCAAATGTAAACCCATATGGAATGATGCAAAGGGTTTTATAATCCCCCCCCCCTCCCTCCCCCCAAAAAAGTCTGACAGATAGTAAGAGGCCACATTCATTTTATAGAATTGAAATTCAAGCATGAGTTTGAATAAACTTAACTTTGGTATTTCGTGACTATTCCATGTAGTTTGGAAATCTAATTAAAGAGCAGACATTTCTATTTTTAAAATTCAGATAGCCCTGATAAGTGACTTTTTGGTATCCTTTTTTTGAACTGTTTTTCTTTTGCAAGGATGAAATATCTTAGTTAAACCAGGTGAAAAATATAAAGCAATTGCATGCTGCATTGTGTTTATGCTGCGATAAGTCTTTGATAATTCTCTGTTTCTGGGACGCACTGTATTAGACATGATTTTACTCCATGCATTTATTTTCTGGTTATCATTCAGGCTCAGACTTGCCGCTATGGACTTCAATGAAAATGGAAACCGACAGCAGGCAAAAACGTTGAAAGGGGACAAGCGGTACATGGTCAGCAAACCAAAGTACAAGCCAGGGAAGGCATCAGTGAAAGCTGTTAAGGAAGCAAAAACATTCAGTGAGTTTATTTTGTTCTGTGTGTTATCGACTATAGTTTCATCATCATATCAGTAACATATTGTGAAAAAGGATGATTCCATGGCAATGATTCATTACTAGAGTAACATCAGTTAAATCATACTTTTCTCATGTGTTGTGTTGATCACAATAACTGTTCTGAACAATATAATCTATTGGGCTTTAGATTACTCGAGAAGAAAATTAGGGAGCATTTTTTTTCCTTGATGCCCATTGGTGGTACATTTTATAGCATACTAACATGGCATAAGAAAAACACTGGTAAAAACTATACCATCCAACATATTTGAATATCCATTAGCTGGTGTAGCTGACCTGTACATGTTGAACCTCACTTTTTGACCATTTTGTATCTCAGAATTTGTTGATGATCTGATGGATGAGGTCGGACGATTGTGCACAGGATCATCTCAACTGCCAGAGAGGAAGGATGCCCCGCCATCTTTATGCAGTGAATATACCTTTCCTTCCAAGGAGGAACTTGTTCAGGATCACCGAAGTCGTTTTAATTAAAATAAGTGAACTGTAAATCCTATCATGCTAATATCGTATACAGCTTCATGATAAATTGGGACTAATGAAAGATTGAACACATAAGTTCATTTAAGAGAAAATTTAGTTACTCTTTTGAACCAGAAACGATCAAATTCCTTATGATTAAACATGCCATTTTTCATCTGATGAACTGTATGTATACTTTTTTTTAGCAAATTTGATATGAAGACATACATCTCTGATGTACATGTAGTTGTACAAATAACAATGTGAAGGCAAATCAGATGACTGAGCAATTTGGTACCTTTGCTTCAAAATTATTAAACAAAAAGAATCATATCTATTATGGATTTATATTTGTTTGAGTTTTGTTCAACAGTAAAGTCTTCCACATAATTGTGAGTGATCAGTAACATAATTTTAAGGAAATACTTTTGGAAAAGATTTGTTCAACAGTAACACATGCACAATTCTTTGCAAGGAGTTTTGTCAGAAACATTATTCATTTATAACGGTGGTCAGTTCTTATCATGAGTTGTGGTTCAAAATCTCTCATGCTGGCCGGTTACGACCACTAGCTCCAACAACTATTCCAAAAAAAAGCTTTCATGGTCTATACAATTTCGGAATATTAGTTACTGCAATAATTGTATAAAATGTTAAAGATTTAAGAGCATTATCAGAATGTTTTCTCTACTGTGTTATTTGCATGTAAGAAGTAGATATTTCTTTGCATAAATGTGATTGTATTTATAAATGTAGATGAAGTAGTTGAAGTACATTTGATGTGCATGTCAAAGTATTTCACGTTTTAGCCAGCTGCAATTGATGACTCGGGTATGTGTCATGTAGCTCAAAAAAATCTTGCATGACCTGAAGCAATGGCTACTAAAATCAGAAAACATTTTTTTTAAAGCATTTGTACAAGCAACTGTGAAAGAAGTTATATATCATGTATTACATAGATATTTCTTTGGATAAATGTGATTGTGTTTATAAATGTAGGTGAAGTGGTCAAAATACATTTGAAATGCATTTCAAAGTGTTCCATGTTTTAAACAGCTGAATTTGATGATTCAGGTAGCTTCCAAAATTTTCCCTGATGTAACATCTACTAAAATTTGATATCTTTTTTTTTTCAAGCATTTGTACATGCAATTCTGTAAACTACCTCCATGTTTATACTTATCTTAACCCATTCAGGACAGGAATTATTTAACAACTAAAGTGATCACATTTTGTTCCTTAAATGGGCAACAGCAATATTTTTTATTTTAAAGCTATATGCTTCTAATTGAATGTGATGTCTTTGAAACCAACATACATGGTTTGGAACTTTGATATTTTTTAACACCAATTTCGATGAAACACACTGGTCTTCAATTCTTCCAATGTGTTGCCAATTTAAGGAGTTTAAAGGTTATCTTCATAAAATTCCTGGCAGTATGGTCACTCAAAAACGAGTACAATGTATGCATATTTTTTTTTTCTCTCTCTTACTAATATACCTGGTGTATTTTTTATAGCTCTGAAACAAAAATTATTTACGTTAACCACATAAGGTTGATTGTCCTGAACAAGTTAAGCCATAACATGTCTATTGTCCAACTTATATTTGTTCATATTTATGTCTCTTGCACTCATATTTGCTTTCAAATCAATGCTTCTCTGAGAATATAATAGTTTACAGAATTTTTTGGTTAAAAAAAAGCATTCTGTCTCTTGTCTTTCTACAGCTACTGCATAGTTTATGGTTATACAGTCCACTACCATTATATGTGCACTGGAAGGACGCTCTTGTTGCAATGCTCCAAATGTCTAAACTGTGCATTCACATATTTTTTATGCAACTATAAAGTGTAAAATCGATGCCGCATTTATTTAGAGGTAATTGATTTGCCCTGGAAAATCTTATAATGGGAGTGGACTATTTTATCTTTAGACTAAATATTGATGGCAACCATAAAGGATTTTTATATGTAGGTTTAAAAAGGAGATCTCCGAGACTGTACAGTACATTGCAAGTTGGCAATTTGGAAAGTAAATTATAACAAGTGACATGGACAACTTTCCAATGGGCTGTATACTCAGTTATCAGGGAATTGTGTATTACCCATAAGTAGGGGCCCTGCCGGTCGTACTTGAAATATCAGCATCTTTTATGTTCCTGAGCAAAAAATATATAATTTTAAGTAAAAATGTGAATAAAAATAACTTTTTATGCAATACACATTTTCGTATATTAGGCAAGTGGAAAATATTCCCTATCCTCCATCACGATGACAGCATCAATACGGTGAAGCCTCCATGATAGTTAACGGTATACAAATTACAAAGTTTTACAAACTTTCAGAAATTAATAACTTTCTTGTTACTCCGATATCGTTTACACTTTCACCACTTTCACTTTTCTTTCCCCTCATAAAACAACTTTTTATCTTGGTTGGATTCCTCTTTACATGCACTCAAGGGGCCTGTTTCATAAAGAGTTACAACCGTTGGTAGTTTTGTCGTTATGGCAACTACCATGGTAACCATGATTTTTATTGGCTGCTGAGCAATGTTACCATGGTTATTTTCCATAATGGCAAAGTTACAACAGTCACAGTACTTTATGAAAAAGGCCCCAGATTCCACTATCGCTCTTGTGTCCCTCTTTCACATGTCCTCCACTTCCATCAAATCTACATTGTACAATGCTCATACCTCTGAGTTTAAGTACAGGTAACTCTGCCTAAGTCTACCTTATAATCATTTTAAGTCGAAGCAATTTTGCCACATTCAATCATTCATCTATCATCCAACATTCCCTAGCCTGTAGTCTAGCTCGGGGCTACTGCCATTGTCTTTTGCGTTCAACCGTTAACAGTGGGCAACAAAGTAGCACAACCTATACACTCCGGTCCTGCATTAATAGTTGCCATTGTTTATCGACAATGGATAACACAGAATTTTTGTATGTAACTTCCACACCAATTTGTTGACCATAATTTTTAAAAAAATTGACCAATGCAAGACTGTCATGTATAAGCTGTGGGCTGCAAACCGTTGTTAGTTTACATTTACAGTTGGCAGCAAAAGAGAATAGCACCGGCCACTGCCTAGATTGTAGGCCAAAACATACCCAAAATGTTTGGTTTCATTAGTTCACTCTTGTTATAATTATAATCAGATATAGTGATTTATAATGACAGGCAGTTTTCCAGTACCAATTTCACATGTACTGCATGAGTGCTGCCATAAATATCAAGATTATAACAGAAGTGGACTGTAATAAGACTGCCTTAACTGACTTTGGAAAAGAACGCAAGAAAATAAAGTGGGTTTGAACACCTTTATTTAAAGAAAACAGAAATAAATACACTCAGTACTTTCCTGTTATTTAATCAAAACATACAATAATACAACAGCTCTGAGTGCTTGTCTTTAGCAGTGATAAAAACAGAATCATTATGACTTTTTATCAGTAAAAAAATGTGACAAAAAGAAATTTTTCTACATACCAGGTATACTTGGTAAAAAATTTCTTTAAAATTACATGTACTTCTAGTTGAGAGATCACAAAATAATAATGGCACTCGATAAAATGTTTAAGACTTTAAGTACATCCAGTCATTGCAATGGAATCAGCCATCTGTTGATTCAGAGGTGCCTTCATTGAAATCAACATAAAGAAGGTCTACGCTTCTTCAAAACCTCTGTAAATATCCGATGGATAAGTAGCTCGGATGTGAGTCACCGCACAGGAAGGTAGGGGGACGCGCACAGATCTGCCTAGAAATCCCCAACACCATCTTGCGAGCTGCCGATAGCCAACGTGCCTGCGTTTCCTACAAAACAATAAATAGAAATAAAAAATAAGTAAATCACATACAGAACATCACATGATTTCTAAATCTACATCATTAAATTTTCCCCAAAATCCCACTGACTACCAATGGCGGCGGAGGTAAAAAAAAATCTAGAGGGGAACACCAACATTTTTTGACAAGCAACCCCCCCCCCTTCCAAAAAAAAAATGTTATCAACCAAAATTTCAGAGGGGGAACAAGGAAACCTTTTGACAAAAAAAAGGTGATCGACAAAAAATTTAGGGGGGATTGTCCCCCACCTCAAACTTAGGGGGTGGGGACGCCCCCCCCGCCTATGCTGACTACTACATGTGCATATATGTTAGGTGATTCATAAGTAAGGAGGGGGTTGTACATGTATTCAACACCTCCGAGTCAAAAAAGAATAAAATTGAAGACTGCTAAATAACCATTCAAAAAATATATATATACCGTAGCTCATTACAACACTCAACACTGACCTTATGATACATATTTTCATAATTTTAAATGATATAAAACATGATACCATTCAGGACAATTGAGTTGATAAAAATCATTTTTTAATAATTTTCTTATTCAAATATTTGATTGCAGAAAATAAGTGCAATTGTTCATGAAAAAACACTCACTCATTCTCAGTTGCATCATGCCGTGCCCTGTCACCATATTGCTGCCGATACCCCAAGTATGCAGTGTCTAAAACCCACGGATTTAGACAAACCCCTTCAAATCCAGGGTGCTCTGTGATGCAGTTCAGTTCTGCAGCAGTGTACCGCTCCATCATCGCCACTACCTGAGCCACTTCTTTGCAGCAGTAAGACTCGACCACTCGAGGCATTGCTTGGCATCCTCCGCTGCATGAACACCTGCATGAACAACAGAAATTTGAAAAATGAATGAAAACATTTTTAGACTGAAAGTTACCAAGTGTTAGTCAAGTAAAATGATTCCTAGTTTCTCATTTAAATTTTTCAAAAATGAGAAGAGATTATTAATATTCGGTACACCAAAATGCTACTGGGTCAATATCAACACATTTTTCATAAATTCATTTTCACATGAGCCACATGAGCATCGGGCAGCAGCCACAGCACAGATCCGTTCACCAGCCTCGTTTCGGCTTAGCAACGTAACTGAGCTGTGTTTCCAGCCGGAAGCGTCGGGTAGCAGCGGCTGCAGCGCACGCAACTGCTCTGTCACTTCCAATCCGACCCTCTCAGCTGAGACATCTTTATCATGTTTATCAGACACTCAGGGTACTAGTTACGGAGTATTATGTATGAGATAAACTTACCAATTGTTGTTTCCAAGTCTACCCTCAATGTCATTTTCTTGGATGGCACCAACATTCCGAATTTCTTCCCCTGGTTGAAACTCTGGCTCGAATTGGTACGGCAAAATACCCACTGCTTGCATGCCAGCAGCCTGAGCAGGAATATCAGGACCGGCCTCTTCTTGATTTTCTCTGGCAAATTCTTCTTCTCGCTCACTCTCTGAATTCGACCATGGAGAATCTTGATCAGATGACAAGTGGGCAGGATCATATTCACTCTCTGATCCTGAAAGATCACTCATGATTGTGCTTGAATTTAAGATATATCGCGAGAACTTGTGAGAATTCAATGAATGGATAACAATGTATACGCGTGCGTGCTATAGAGGAGCGATCCCACTGCTTGATATTCCCTTGATGACGTCACACAACGATTACGTAATCGGTAGACTTTCGAACAATTTTAGTGGGCGTTCCCTAACCGTGATCTTTTTCCTGATTTGTGTCGAATTGAGACAAAATTACGGGAAACAATTGCCAGATTCGTATTCATCATGAAAAATTGAGTAAAACACACCATAATAAAAAAATTTGAGGTGACAGTGTCATAAAACCTTTAAGTGCTTGAACCAAGAAGTGCGATTTCACAGTATACATATATTCTGGCCGTTTTTTATCTCTCCAGCTGATCGCGAAAAATGTGTACCTGCTACAATGAGTGAGATCTACCATGAATTTTGAAAATTTTCCTAACAAGATGCAATTTTTGACATACCAAAATGCAATGTGAGGTTATAGGTTGAATTTTCCGATTTCCGCCGTATTTGCGACGCGAAATGCAAATTAATGAGATTATTAGGTCTGTAGAAACAGGTTGGTTTAAGAATGATAAGGTTATTCGTGTCCGGAAAAGATAAACTGTTTTTAATGATTTACTGTAGAAACACGCCAAAAGTTTATCATAAATACAATAATGATACATTAAGAAATAAATAATATATCACAAATAGAAAGAAAATATAATGAAAATAGGGAAAGAAAATTATTCAATTTGGAACACTAAAAAACAGAAGAAAAATAGAGACCATTTTTGCAAAATATATAGAAAATGATATATACAAGATACCCACTTATTTCTTTTCTATTTTTGTTGTGTTGAATCAAATGAATAACTCAACTATGTGTGAGAAATAATATGATTATTGTCTTACACAGTAAATCAGTAGTCAATCATAATTTTTTACAACCGAGCTTGGACAAAATTTAAATTCATATAATACAAAAAATATATAAATTGTGATCTTGTATATTCATGAGGACTTGCAGAGAACAGTTTTACCAAAAAATAACAACTTTAATTCGTCAAAACTTCGTTAATCCTCAACAAATTTTGATGAAATTTTCAGTGTTTTTTGTTTGTCTGATGTACACTTTGAATTATATCACATAGCTTTCAGTCTCGAGTACCTATAGCCCTTCAATTAAATTGGTTGGACGACGGTTACATTTTACATATAACATAGTTATAAGGAGAATGAAGGGGACCATAGAAAGAAAGCATGAGAAAAGGGGAGATTTTGGTAGGGAGAGAATGAATCAGAAAAGGATCATGCTGAAAATTTCATTAAAATCTGATAAGTTATTGAATTTGAAATTTAACAACATTTTGGTAAAAAATTAACCCAATGTACACATGACCGTCAGGATTATTTGTTAGGCTTATTGTATAAAATGAAATAATTATTTCATATTTTCATACATGTGTGTATGATATGTCACAAGTATCATATCATTATTTCCAGCAATGCTTACTTCACATTAAAGGTCAAGTCCACCACTTTGAATCAACAGAGAAAATCAGGCAAGCATCATGCAAAATATTTCATCAAAATCGGATGCAAAATAAGAAAGTTATGACATTTTGAAATTTCGCCTATTTTTCACAAAATAGTTATATACACAATTTACCCACATGCATATGAGGGAATCGATGATGTCCCTAACTTTTTGTTTTGGTTTTCATTGTTTGAATTGTACAATATTTCAATTTTTACAGATTTGACAATAAAAAAATAAAAAAAAACTTTATTTCATTGGACAATGAGGAGAAAATTATGATATTTCATATTCAAAAAACAAAGAAAAGTGAATGAGTGATGTCATCAGTTCCCTCATTTGCATACCGACTTGGATGTGCATGTAACTATTAAGTGAAATTGAGCGAAACTTAAAAATGTCATACCTTTCTTATTTTTCATCCGATTTTTATGTTTGATTTTTCTCTTTTTAATCAAATCAACTTTTTTGTTATGGTGGACATGTCTTTGAAATTAATTTTCACTCCATTTTTATAGTTCTCGGAGGACAAAATGTAAATTAGCGCGACTTCTTGTAATAAAATACAAAAGAACAAGTGGGGATATGACATCAGCTGGTTTATAACGTCGTGGTCTAGTGGTTCTTTCTCTCACCTTTCAAACAGAGGGTCGTGAATTTGAGTCCTAGCCATGGTGTGTTTTCCTTCAGCCCGAAATTCATCCACACTGTGCATCACTAGACCCAGATGAAGTGAATGGGTACCCGGCAGGATTAATTCCTTGAAGCTGCAATAAAAAATATTGGATGAAAACAATGCAAAGGACAGTATATTAGCTAAGGGTTCAAAATATGAATGCTTGTCGTGTGTGTAAGCTTTCTTTAGAAGTTCATATATTTTTTATATATCGAGAAATTTGCAGTATAATCTACCATTCAATTGAATGATACCAATTAACAAATATCAACAAAACATTTTGTAAAATATAAATAAATTTATGTTTAACCATAGATGGGTAGACAATAACCTATTATCTAATGGGAGGTTGCCCCAATGATGACAAATACCACAACAAATGAATACCTGGGGAAAGTGTCCACCCTTCCCCCCTCAGCCAACATACTGATTTTTTTTTCTGGGGGGGGGGGGTGTCACAAAAGACGTGTGCTCCTCTAAATAGGGATGACATTTGTCCTTTCTCAGGATTTTTTACCATTCCTGACAAGGGTTTTTTTCAGCTATGCCACTGCAGGAATACAATCTGTTTTATCTCATGAAGCTTTGCAATTTTTTCTACTCAAGAAAATTCTTACACACCTACCTTTCATAAACTCCAATTGTTTCTTGTACACGGCACGTTTTCTGTGTTCAACACCCGTCGTGTCATTCCCAGATAAGGCTGGACCATCTAACTTATCATCCAGTGTATCCGTCGTCCAAACTTTGAAAATGAAATAAAATCAATTTGAGTGTTGTAAAATCTGCATGTATGTGCAGATACAAACAAAAATAGAATACTAATATAGTAATAGAAAAAGAATGATCTTAGAACTTTAATGTCAAAGATATTTTTCATTGATCTCTGACCAGCCCAGAATTCAGGATAAAAATAAGGAAATGTGATAGTATTCAGCGTAGTTCAGACAAGGCTGTATTATAACTGTGCATGCTTTATTCTAGTAATAGCTATGTCATCTGAAATCAAATTTCTAGAGCAGCAATTTTCAAAAGGAGGGTAATCGATGACATAAATTCCAATTTTCTGGTATTGACAATCGCAGAAGCAGATCTAAGTGGGCACATTTGACCTGTGCCCCCACCTTGAGAGCAATAGTCGATGTGTTTGATAAAATTGTGGCTTTCTTACACTAGTGTCCCCTTTTGTAGAGTCTATCGCAACGTGCACAAAGTCAATTGGCTTCCGGGTTTCGGAGCGTCGCGTGAATATGCATAAAATTGCAGAGTTTCGATAATTTTCGATCGATACCGGAGCGATCCGATCACAAACCAAGACCATTTACCGCGTACACAACGTGACCGGATATCGCTATCGATACTTCCGCACGCAGTCCAAAGGAATTATTTTTGGGACCACGTGGTCATGACGTGATCTGCGCGATTGACCAATCAGCGGTCTTCGAATCGCTTTGCGGAGACGATCTATCCGTTGTACACAGTCTATGGACAATTGTTCGTTGTGCATGCAACTTCGAGCAAAACTCCCCACCAGAATTGTCTACACACATTTTGAGATCAATACACAATATGCCCACCACTTTTCAAAATATTGCGGATCGCTTGGATTCGCCGTCATGTTGATATGGACCGAAGTTATGCGATCAAAATATTCGCATGCGGCATGCTGGCAGTTTGTTCGCCACATGTTAGCATGATTTGGTTGCTAACTTTAGTCCATATAAATATTACAGCGAATCCGAGCGATCCGCGAAGTGATGTGTACGGATTAGATCAACGACGTCGAGATCGCAGACTAAATACAGTCATTCCCAATATTTTGAAAAGCGTTGGGTATATTAACATCGAAATCTGACTGTGGGACCTGTCATGACATTTTGGAACAAGTTTTGGTGATGAGGTATGCTGGTAATCGGCCGGTGCAAAACTGCATTAGCGCCAGTTTTCTCTGCATAATTCCTCGAAAAATTGAATAGGAATCGTTTGTCACTCCGTCCAGTCACAGTTCCACACACAAAGTGCACATTTTACCATTGAAATAGTATGTGCAATGAGTGGTGTGTACGGTGTAGCTAAGTTATAGGCCTGCGTAGCCTTTATCATTTTTTAAACTTTAGGACCCTTACCATGTTTCACCTCCATTTTATCTCATTTACCAACATCTATCAACAACAACAACAAATTATAGGCCTAATTTCAAAGCAATATTTGTCGGCAAGTTTTCAATTTCAGTGAATTAACGTACGCAATAGCGGTCTATTTCACATTATCACAATTAAAACTTTGACAGTCTTGACATTAGCATTAACAAATCATTCATTCATGAATTCAATGTATTCAGAGATGGTTTTTGTAAAACATTGACAATAAACATCAGGCAATATGAGCGAATTACTATTCAATGCTCGCCGAGCTAAACTCAGCAAATACAAAGCATAAACCGTAAGCACTCCCTATCGTCAAAGCCACGTCCCAGCCCGTAGAGCAGCGGCCAGCGCAAACGGGGCAGTGACGGTGGCAGTGCAGTGGTCTTTGCAGTACAACGACATCGAACATTTTGAGACAATATGATAAATAAATCAAAGAAAATTGTTATAGAACTTACTGTTTAGCCTTCTACAAATGACTTTGAAGTCGCTGTCCGAATCTGACCCGTGTTCCTTTAGTTTTTGATGAATTATCGACGGACTTATCAACGGCAAAACGGTAGTACCGGTAGATCGAGTTTTGTTTTTCAAATATTGCACTTGGCGGTTAGACGTGCGCGCGTGCGTGCGAGAACAACATGTATAATAGAGCTACCTGGCAAGCAGCCAAGCGGCCCCGCTAGCCAACGCATATGGGGGGGGGGATAAATTATGACCAAATCTGGGGGAGGGGACTTCTTCGCCAAGATAAATACACATCCCGATATGGGTGGGGGTGAATTAAACCAAATCAGGGGTGTCTTCTTTTTCCTCTCGATTGGTTCTGGGATGGAAACCATGGTGGCGTGAGATCAATTTTTGCCACTGTTTTCCTTGGATCTTGGAATCTATGAAAGAAAGTTTTCGATCCCTTCATATTTTTTCCTTTTCTCTCTCTTCTTTCTTTTTTATTTTCGTTGTCTTTTTTCTTTTCTGTTTCTTTCTTTTCTTCTTTGCCTTTTTCTTTTCTTGTTTTTTTTTATATTTTTTTATATTTTTTACTCATTCCTCTTCCCTTTTAATTTGCTTTTGTTTTGATTGAAATTGAGATTTCATTCAGTATATATTTCTTTTCTGTTACATTGTACTATATCCTGTATGGCGGCAGGGAATTTTGATAGGGGTGGGGGAGCAAGACAATATGGATAAATCATTTCAATCAAGTAATGACCGGCCTATAGAATAGCTCTCCTCTTTATGAACGCCGTCCGTGACAAAGAATAATTAGGGTCTAAAAATAGAATTAGAATTTTGAAAATATCATTTGTAAAAAAAAGAGAGGAATAATTCATGATTGGAAGCAGCTATAGTAGCGTACAAATGGGTTCGGAGGGGGCTAAATTTGGACGTTGCAGACTGACCATATCAGGGTTTGCGGATGGGAATTTGATAGAGGTTGGGGGACCATGCAAGACAACCAACAGTGAATTTATTTTGAGGAAAATATGGGGCATTGCAAGAAACTTGCAATCGAACGAAAATCAATTTCACACTCCAAAATCAATTGAAAGTCATACTTTTCATTGCAAACTTGCAACTGATTTATTGTTTCTTCCATCAAAAAATCCAAATTGATATGTTTTAGATAAAATTAATGTATATAACCTGTAAATTTGCATCTTCGGATTAATTGCAAATATCTTTGGAACACTCCAGATATAGTTCTTTTCATAAAAAGCGGCCATAAATAAGCAAAATGATTATAAATTAAATAGAATAAAACTTTGAAAATAAAAATATGAAGAACGTAGTTTAAAATAAAAACGAACAGTATACCGTACGATAGAGGAGCTACATTTCTGCCGTTCAATTTTCACTACCAAGAAACAAAAAGCGAAAAGGAAACAAAGGGGAAAAGAGAGGATGGTGATGGATATTACTGAGACACCATTGAGTATATGGTATACCATTCACCATACCAATCATACGATTATAGTGGCACATACTACTGAAACACTATTGAATATCACTGAGACACCATTGTATACCACTGACACACCATTGGGTGTATGGTATACCATTCATCATACCATTACAGGCACATACTACTGAGACACCATTGAATACCACTGAGACACCATTGTATACCACTGAGACACCATTGGGTGTATGGTATACCATTATAGAGACACATACTACTGAGACACCATTGAATACCACTGAGACACAATTGTATACCACTGAGACACCATTGGGTGTATGGTATACCATTCACCATACCATTACAGGCACATACTACTGAGACACCATTGAATACCACTGAGACATCATTGTATACCACTGAGACACCATTGGGTATATGGTATACCATTCATCATACCAGTCGTACCATTATGGAGGCACATACTACTGAGACACCATTGAATACCACTGAGACACCATTGTATACCACTGAGACACCATTGGGCGTATGGTATACCATTCATTATACCAGTCAAACCATTAGAGGCACACACTAATGAGACACTATTGAATACCACTGAGCCACCACTGTATACCACTGAGACACCATTGGGTGTATGGTATACCATTCATCATACCATTACAGGCACATACTACTCATACACCATTGAATACCACTGAGACACCATTGGGTGTATGGTATACTATTCACCATACCAATCATACCATTACAAGCACATACCACTGATACACCATTGAATACCACTGAGACACCATTGAATACCACTGAGACACCATTGGGTAAATGGTATACCATCCATCATACCAATGATACCATTACAAGCACATACCACTGAGACACCATTGGGTGTGTGGTATACCATTCATCATACTAATCATACCATTAGACACATACCACTGAGACACCATTGGGTATATGGTATACCATTTACCATTAAATAAACTACCAATTACCATTAAGAACTTACCATTGAAACACCACTTAAATACCATTCGCGTACCATTTACCATTCAGATCACCATTCAACTACCATTCGGCACCATTCAAATACCATTGGCGATTTTTATAAGGGTACAACAGTTTCAAGTCCTTTATGTAACAGGCCCCAGGTGATTTATTCACGCAGGTAAAGCGGCCATGGAAGCAAGGTGAATTTTTTTTAAATTAAGTGGTGTGGACATCACACCACATATCCACTGATACTGATATCGCATATCGTAAGAAAGGCCAAAGTCTATAAGAATAATAAAAACACATTAGGTTATATAGTTTAAAGTACGCCGAAAATACCGAATTTTGAACATACACCTGTACAAAAAACCCAGTAAAAACAGATGTTTAGTGTTATGTAGTATTAATATAACTTCCTGTTATCCTTTCAGTCATTCACCCTCACTTGTTTACAAACTCCCCCAATGTCATCTTAGAATCCCAAAACCCCCAATACCATTTAACTGCTAAGCCTTGACCATAAAAAGACCAACCCTCAGTGACGTCAGCTAACTTCATGGAAGAAGTATGACTCACACTCCAGCCCTAGTCACTTGCACAGAGCATCACCACACCCCTTATACCAGAGAAAGTTTGATAGACAGTTACCCGTAGACCAATCAGAACAACTTTAGATCACTCCCACCTTTAATAGTTACAACCCCAAAACAAATGATATAAATAAGACTTCTTGATTGTTAGACAGAGAGAACACCAACGATAGAATACTAGACCCACATTTATCCAGATAGACTGACTGACTTCAAGACTTAGACGTCCATCGAATATTATATTAACTTCACTCCTAATCTTAATCTTATACCTCAAAATCATATTACATTCATCTTCCTGTAACACAACATTAGGATAAATGCTGTTCATAAAAGAGATAAGATTGTTAAATCGTTTATATACCTATTATATATGAACAAATCGAGAATATTGGTGTATTAAAACTATATGCAACAAAAGAAATAAGGTTTCAGGGATTGGCATTTGATTACAGATATAGGCTAACATCAACATTCAAAAGATTACCGAAAGTGTCGTATACGTTTGTCAAAGTTTTCCTTTGATATTCAAATGCCTTCAAACTAAATATGGGGAGCATTTCCATGAAGGAATTATTTAGTATTTATTTAGTTTAGAACTAATTAGTAGGTGAACATCACTGACTAGGTGCTTCATAAAACTCCCCGGAAAGGCTTGGAACAGAATCGATATAATAAAGTCAGATGGTAATTTCAATATGTAAAAGCGCGAATAGGTTATAGAATGAAAATGAAAGTGTGAATAAAAACAATAGTTTTATAATATGTCAATTTATAGGGCGCAGTATACTTAAATTCTACCGGGTACCCATTAACGTCACCTGGGTCGAGTGCAGCACAATGTGGATACATTTTTTCCCGAAGGAATTTACGCCACGGCTAGGATTCGAACCCACAACCTTCTGTTTCAGAGTCCGGAGACTAATCCCCCGGGCCAAAACGCTGCACAATAAGTCAACGGAGACACCGAGATCTTGCAAAGGACGCGAACATCACATACACGATTTGAGAACGTTTAACCTGTTACAATGATTTAAAAAAATTAAGCGTGAAGAAAAGGCATCCTATTCCAGGTGAAAAAAATAAGCGATACTTTTGCTACATATAATGACTGATGGACATTGCCATTTTTTCTTCTTATTTTAATTCGAGTCCTTTGCAAGCATTCGTGAGCACCGTAAAAACCAAATCATCCGCTTAGTGTTTGCCTGTCCCAAAATATTCTGAATTCGACAAAAAACCCCGATAGAATGTACTTAACGTCTTGACATTACACAATAAGAACATCTTGACACAATAAGTATTTTGTTTGTTTGAAACGCAACATATAAAAATAAAATTCTATTATACTTAATGACACAAAAATGTTTCTAATATGACTATAAGTGAAATATAAACAACAAAGATAGACCCGTTTTTACTTGAGAGGAAAATGCATATGATTTAAGTTTGATAATAGAACATTTTGTTTTTTTTACGGTCAATGAAGATAAATTCATGGGGATTGAGGTTAGAATACGTAGTATCTTTTTTATGATAAGAAAATGAGCGTGCGAAGCGGCCAATCTTTTTATACATCGTTTACTAGGTTGAAATTTAATAATTGACGCGCACACTTTATGCTTGCGCGCATGTTGGAACATGTTTTTGTGGGGGGCGGGTAGTAGAGGCTGTTTTTCTGCCACCCTTTCCCAGTGCAGCAACGATTCCCTTCTCACAAAATAATACTCCAAAGATGTAAGAATATATTTCTTTCAAAAAACAGGTAACTGGGTATAGAATGAATACAATTTGCATCAAGAGTAGACTTACTGCCTTTGAAAAATGAATTTAAAAAATGAATTTTAGAACACCTACAATATAACATAACCCATAAACACCATTAAAGAGTCTTAATCCAAAAAGGATTATTTTTCTGTCTTCAGTGGGGTATACACTCCTTTATCGGGGGCGCCCTCTTGCAGTTGTGCGTATACATGCTCACTCTCACCGGAACCTGGGGCCAGAGGGGAATCGGCATACGTGTAAGTGTGATCGTTCGGCGAGACCTCGGGAAACGGTTGCTCGTACTCATGATCTCGAAGATATTCTTTGATCAGCTCGTAGATGAGCGAATATTCTTCCTGCATTACAAGAAATAGAAAAAAATGCATGCGCATGAATAACGCTAACCCTCACAAACAATACAAAAAGCCAGCCATAGTCACACATCCACTCACATGCATTTTACACTCGGTGCGCACATGACCAAATACATGTACTTACAAATGTAGGCCTATGCGATTTCACACTTTTCTAGACACCGGCGTTCTCACACAAACGCACGTACACACTCTCACTCCATCCGAGACACACGCACTCACCGCCCCCACACACATGCACACAGTACTCGTAAATGTTACCTCGGTTTGTACGAAATGCATCCTTTCACTTCTGAGCATCTTCACTACGTGAAAGACATCAACAGCGCCCTCTTCGTTTACTTGTGCGATGCACTCAAGTGTGCTACAAAATACGCCAGTTCGGCCAACTCCATTCCTAAAGATATGTAAATGTGTTAACAGAGTCATCACTATGCCTTCACATTTAAAAAAATAAGTAAATAAAAAACAACAAATTAATACCAGCATTAATCGTACTGTAAATTGGTCTACAAAGCTTGCAAAAAATTATTTTAAAATGATTTAATGTTTTAATATTCTTTTTACCTGTCCTTAGAAAAAACAGGCATAAGAGTAAGTTCATCCATAAGCGTGGACAACACAGATTAGACAACCCAATTATCGGATCCACTCAATTGATATTACGGTAAAATCATCATAGTGTAAAGTGCGGGAAAAAAGATACAGTGGTAAACACTTTTGGGGAACTAGGAATGCAATCGTATTACAACGATGCACAGTCATGGTTGATCTCCATTACTCACATGCAATGAACAAGTACTGGGAACCCTTCTCGAGATCGTTCTAAAGTTTCCTGAACTTTTGTCATCAGATTTACAAGTTGACGAGCTCGATTCGCTTGCTGCTCGGCCTCATTTGGCCATTGTAAGAACTGGTACTGCTTCACAACATGACGAGCCTAAAATGAGTATTAAAACATATTCATGATATCTGTAAATTTTTAAGGTACTATTTGATTCATCATTAAACATTGGCACCCAAAAATGTTTCATTCAAGAAAAATTGTATGAACATTATTTTAACCATTTTGTTATTCAAAACTCCTGAGAGAGTTTGCAGATGAAAATAGATCACTTTCTTAATAAAAAGGAATTGCAAGTAAAGAACTGCTATTTTTTAGGTACACTCGAATATTCTAGAATGTCTCGATAAGTTATCTTACAGCAAGTAATTCAATGGTGGAATACCACATTAACTTCTGTTGAACTCCTTTTCGCATCATCAAGATATTCAAGGATATTTTAGCTCAGTGACTATGATCGCCCATCGCAACTCAACACCACTTTCATCATCACCAGCTTTATGGGCTTTTAACTCAAGAACTCTTTGCCAGCCAATTTGGATCACTATTTGGACTTTAGGACTATCATATTTTGGATTAACCAGAACTGTCTATACCTTCCAACGGGAGTTTATGTAAGCAACTTTTTGATTATTTTTTATATTTATTGTAATACAAATTAAAATACACTAATTAAATTTACTTATTAACAAATGTTACTTCATCAAACAATTTCCACACAACTCGATTTTAAGAATGTAATGTGTCAATGGCATTCATCAAGTCGTATTATACAATGTCGACTACGACGTACTCAAGTAATTTGCATATGATTACAGGGCCCTACATTCTGAGTATTTCTACTTGTTCATAAAATTTACATGAATTTTATATACTATCTATTGTTTTTAATTTGTTTAATGTCACCTTAGTTATTTGATCAATTATTTTAATGTGCTTCTATTATTGTGAACTTGTAATTTGAAACGCTTCATGCGAGCTATGAGTATAGATTTTTTTAGAGTTCTTTGAATTCATCCATATCCCAACCAGTTTGGACATATTCCACCCCCTTTAAATAACAAAGCAAGTGCCCATAATCTTGGGTCCGTTTCATAAAAGAGTCAAAACAACGAATTTTTAATAATAATTTAAAGCTAACTAAATGATTTAATCATATTGGTAAATATCTAATCGTAACATAAAATAAGCCGTATTTATAAAACGGGAGCCAAAAATGCACTTAAATTGAAAAGGAGCGATAGGTAAACAAATATTTCAATTTCTTAATGAGATTTTATAAACTTGAAAGTTGAAGAAAGGGTATACCTTTGAATTATTTCTGGTAACTTGCATCTCCCTCTCTATCAGTCCTTCGTTCTCTGAGACAGACACCGTAGTGACAGAAAAGGATCCAAAAATGGCAACACCACTGTCCAACCAGTATTGGGCACAACTCTAAAGGGGTTAAGATAGGCAAACATGTAAGTTAAATTTTATTGACTAATAACTTGCATATCCACCGACTTTCATTATCGATGCAGTCATCACACTTCTTCTCTACTGTTAACTTGAAAAAAATAACGATCATCATAATAAAGTGATAAATGTAGCAAGTAACATTCAAGATTTGAGATGCTGGTAGACGAATAAAACCTAAGTTGATAAAATTATTCCATGGGATTTTTAACACAACACCAACAGTGCCGTTATAACACCACATGGTGTTAAACAAACACCAGGATTGTCTTGTAAGTTCTTCCCAAAGCAATCAAGCATTATCCCCAATGGCCACCTCCGTTTTAATTGGGCCTATATACTTTCATTTTTGTTACATACTGCATGAGACAACGATTCTACACGTGTTATCAATGTTAATGCACAGCTTTCTCTTTAAGAGTCACAAATAATGAGATGAATATTTTCTATAGCTCTCTAGGTGCTAACATCAGAACACGAATCATATTTAGTAGCGTAAAAGATTATTTAGTAACGGACTATAACCATCATTTTGACGAAGTAAATATGAAATGTAAATTTATATCTGTGAAAGAATCTTAAGGCTCTCCACAATTAAGAGCCCATAGTCCATGCTGAAGAAATCTGAGTACAGTGTGTTCACAGTATGATCATGTAGTGGACTATGTGGTGATATATTTCACATCGTTGAAATCATTAATTTTCTCAATTTGGAGTCGAGTGTGTGTACTGATACTTTTACATGGTATGTTCATAAAGTAGCACCGTGAGATTCACAATGTGAAACGTGTGGGTTTTTTACCAGTATGAAGATGATTTCATATTTTGTTACACACTCTGAACACACTTTTAGTTACACTGTGTTCACATTGTGGACACAATGTGAACACAACTCCGGATACACTGTGGACAATATGTTCTATCCAGGAGGCCCCTCACCTTGTTACGTCTGTCATCATCGTTAAGCATGATGATAACAGTTGGTTGGTTGTAAAACACCATGTCCCAGAAATCGGCGACTGTGTTAGGCATAGGCATCTGTGTAGTTATAAACCTGTATCGAATACCCTATACATCATAAGGTGAAAAAAATCACATTATAAAGCAAGTTAAATGTTACATGATTATACAGTTGTTAGACAATCGATGTAACTGTTACAACGCAGCTATGCCATACGTACATAACACCATTCCACCCACACCCACGCACAATGTATTCCCAAAGATTTCGTGATGGATTGTTTTGGATTTATTTACCGTATGACAATCACAACAAATTACAATGTACGAAATATCAAGAATACTACACTTGAAAAGATACGGATGGATCACCCTATTCAGAGGCATTGTTATATTTGCTCCGATCTTCCAAGACTATTGCATGTTTCCTCGTGTTTTCTTGTAGGATAAAGTGTAAACATCTCATTACACTCTAAAGAAAAGAAATGTTAACTAAACATTTGAAAGGTTGGATGATTAACAACATTGTCTGAATATTGCAATTACCAATTTAAATGGTTTTACCCTACACTTCAAATGTTGGATTCAGCTTTATACAAGGTTGGATGTAACATTTGGAAAAGGTTGTCACTCCTCCAACCTTTCAAATAATTTCGAATTTTTAGTACGCTCAAGCTTTGTATAGGAATAGACATGTAAGACTTATTTCTAGTTCAATAAATAGTTCAATATGATATCTACGTTAATTCAAACAATAACTTGAATGAGTTCAGTGTATACTTCTAGAACATTTCATTTTTGACAGATGGTGACGTTCGACGACCATGAGGGTGGCATTACTAAGTTTTCCCATTCATATATGATGGGTGTATGCTTATTCCATCACGATGATGCATTTCCATGGGTGGGGGGGGGGGGAAATAATGTCTCTTGCATTCGCCTAACAGCACAACATTTTGCCAGAAGAATTGTGGTGCTTAAATTACCCCGAAAAAATATAGTGGCTCCTAATGTAGACCAATTGATGTTGAAACCACGACTAGGCGTAATCGATGGAACATACATGTAGAAATCTAATAGTGAGATAAAATTTTGTGTATAACGTTGTCTTGTACCAGCTGCTTAATTTCCTCTTAACTACCTTCATACGAAATCTCTCGATTTGAATAATTAAACTGACCTTGACGTAGCTGGCGTCGATGAAATCTGAATTTGGAGAGCATACAGACTCTAGGATGACCCGGTTTCTATCCACTGGAAGTTTATCAATATGAGGGTAAAAGAAAATATATCGATATTATTGAGAAAAAAAATGTCAAGAAACTGATGTTAATGAGAATAAAACCACTCAGTTATAGTGAACACCAAATGACATTGGAATATAGGCAATCAATGAGAGTGCTACAAATTAAAGCTGTCATGTTTATAATATTTCTTTCCTTGTCTTGAATTATTAAAGTTAAAATAAATTTGCTATCTTTTTTTTGTTTACTTTTGTATTTCATCTTAATACGGACCTGCTTACAAACTATTCATGCAGCAGGTCCTGGGAGCGATTTTTATATAGGGATTGCCGGTTTTGAAGAATATTTGAGAAGAAAACTCAAAACTGTCCCAAAAGTGAATTGGCACCGCAAGAAAAACCCAAAATAAAAGGTTTTAACTTCAAAATGAAAGATATTTTGGGTATATTTCTACTTAGCATATCCTACTTACTGCCTATGATATTGACAAGCACCCAACTCACCCATGTCAATCTTGGGAATGCTTCAGCACCCTAACACCCCCACTTCGCAGGGCAATTCCCTGCTGCTGATAGTATTTTTACCGTCTTGAAACAGGTTAGCAAACAAAGGTATTCATAAAAAACACACATTGACATTATTTTTTAATTACGTGGATGGTTGTTGGTGTTTCGACTCTTTGACCGGTTTTCTTTCTTCAACGCACTTCTTATCATGGAGGTTGAAGGACCAGGACAAACGTTTGCCAAATTCTAAAAATACAATAAAAATTAGATAAGAAAATGTATAAAAGTAATCTTAATCAAACTTGTGTCAAAGTATTTTTCAATTATTATTTTTTTTGCACCTGTATCTTCCAGCTGAAAGAAATCACATATTAATCTTGTCGCACAAATTGGTTGGAGTAAAAAACCTAATGAATAGTTGTCCAACAGATTTGCGTCATCGCTTTGATTAAATCAGGTATATTGCCACTCTTATATGCACAATGAACTACTAGCACGACCATAACTAAAATTATGTAGTACTAGGCTTTTCAGTTCTTAAGTTTACACTTGTCAAATTAATGCCTTTACTTTTATGAACATACCCTAACACCTCATCCCAACTGTTGCATGATCCGTTAAGATTGGCCTTTATATCTCAGCAATACCGCGTCTGATCTGAAGATCTGATAAGATCTTATACGATCACTATACGATCACTCCACGGTTTAGACCAAGGGTTTAACCCTAACAGGACTGGGCTATTTGAGAGGTATTGACGGGGGGGGGGGGGCATGATTCCCCCTCTTCTGATCTCGGCCGCCGTTCGAGCAATCGCGGCGAAATTTGGTACGCACATTTTTTACCACGTAAACTACAGGCCATTAAAAAAAATCGGAAGGTATTTTTGTTATTTATTATGAATAAAATATGCAAATTTATTCATGAAAAACACAATTTGCATATTTCACACCCAATTTAATTTCAAATTTTCTGTCTTTTTATAAGATGCCTTCTTTGTAATCTAATTATAAGGTTTCTACAAAGAAGAAATGCAAAAAAAACAACAACATATTTTCCTTTGTGTTTCCTTGTTTGTTCGTCTTTTGCTTATTTCCTTTTTAATTGACATTTTTACAGATCATTTAGCAATTAATCAGACCATTTAGAACGAAATATAATAACCCTTTTATGAGTTTCATCTCCCTTGACTTTGTAGACAAATTATAAAAAATGTCATTTTTTTGCAAGACATTGTCTCGTAAACAGTCATGGGGCGTCGCGATTCTATACTTGTATGTCGCGAATTTGGTCTAAAAAAACGTCATAGAATAAAGTCATAGAATCTTGCGGTTCTTTCTTATTGCGTTTCGGATATATCGCACGAAGCATTCAGGGAGGGGGAACTATGGCCCCCAGTCCTTTTAGGGTTGATCGTGGCACACATTATGACAGTAGGAACTAGGTGTAACCAATTCAGTGATTGATTTCATTTTATTTAAGAATTTCATGAAAGCTTGGACGGCCTATTTCCGTTGAGGCCCTTAATACCTCAAGTGAAAAAAATGACCAGAGGAAGAAATCATAATCAGAATTATTAGTACAACTAAAAATTACATGTCTTGAAGAATTTTGAAGATGTTTAAAATGTATGGCGAGTTGCTAGGATTACAATGATAATAGGAAGTTTTCGAACTAAGATGACAAACGCTTTCAAGAACATTGAAAATGTAATTATCAAATCTTTTCATGACAAAGAGCAAACAAAATGTCTTCGTCGAAAATTAAATTTACAAATCAAACAACAGTCCTCTCTGAACAAATGACACGTTTGCGGTTTTTTGTCAGCTGTGAAACTTACGACGAAAATGCTTTACCGGTTCCCCAATTTGTGAGTTAATGGTGATTTTTCAATGCATGTGCTGTGTTCTTAAATTTGTTCTACGTCGTAGTGCGAAAACTTCCTAATTGCTCACAAGGAAATCCTTATAGAATGTGTCAGTGTGCCTATTATTCTCAACAAAAGTGGCAAACTTTGAGACAGGTATGATGCGACGATCCCTTGAAGATTTCTCTACTGTAACCCGTGTAGGTTTGTAACTCTGATCTAAACGAGTAATTGGTAGGTCGGGCAAAGGAGCTTGCGTTGGAGATTCAATCCGCCTCCTAGGTCCAAGATTTTCATACCGCTGAGGTGATTGATCTGTTTCTTGGCCTTTATCTCGTATAAGGGATTGGAATGGAAAAGACAAACGTTAGAAGATTGAACCACCGCGTTATCACGGGGTAGTAAGTAATTATGGCATGAAAATGAGATGCGTTTAAGCCTAAATAGACTGGGCTATTTCGACGCCTAAAAAGACTGGGGGGGGGGGGGGCTGATTCAACCCCCCCCCCCTTATGATCTCGGCCGTTGATCGCGCGATCGCGACGAAAATTCGCACACGCGTTACCCATGGCATTATCTACAAAACTATAACAACAAATTCGGCAAAAATCTCATGTCTCATTAATTATGCTAATTTATGCGTAAAATCATAAGTTTGCTCTAATTAATAAAATAATGCCCCTGAAATGCTAATTTTTGTCTCACATACTCTAGATAGGCATCTGATCAAATTGATTTTTAAAAAATTCAAAATCAAATTTATTTTCTTATGTAATCTATTGTTTTCTAAATTTCTTATGTATTTCTTTGTTTTTCGACTTTTTGTTTTTATTGTTTTTTCAATGGAAATTGTTGGGGACTTTATTTTGACCATAAACAAGATAAAATTAATTGATTTTAAGCAGTAAAAGGAAAAATAATGAAACATTTATGAATTTTGGCTAAGAACACTATTTGCATTGGATTTGTACACAAATTCACGTTTTTGAGTAATTTTGGGTCTGCATGCACTTACGAAATGCTGCGTAATTTTGGAACCTCGTACCCGGGGGTCACAATTTTGGTCTCAAAAGTTGCGCGAGACTTGAAAGTAAAAAGTCAGCGAGCGACGCGGTCAAAAAATTTCGCGCAGCGGATTTATTGCGAAAAATGTCGGGGGGGGGGGCTGAATCAGCCCCCAGTCTTTTTAGGGTTAAATGAGCGATCACATACATGCCCAGTGGCGTAACTACGGGGGCCATGGGGGGCACGAGCTCCCCAATCGGCTGACTAAACAACAAAAAAAAACAGAAAAAGAAGTAAGAGAGAGAGAGGAAGAGAAACATAATGGGAAAGAAGAAATTATTATTCATTATGATGTTATATTATACTATAATTCTGTTATATTACGTGAGACACATTTTTTCATTACTTTATGAAACATAATTTGATTAGGGCCCATGTCTTCTTTGTTCCTGGTTCTCAGATTGTCTGTTAAACTTTAACGAGATATATAATTACGCTGTACTAAAACCTCCTGTTTTCAATATACTTCCTCGCACTTCAACAATAGTATGCTTCTTTTTCATGACACTTAAAGTGATTGCCACGTTTTGAGGTCTTAATATAAGACATTTCTTGTCCGCGCTTATGTTCGCATTAATTAATTGGTGAGATGTGTCTGCTCTCCAATGAATTCCTAGAATCAGTCCTTAAAAATGTCCCTTTTCCTAATATCAATATCAAAATTTTCAGGTCGCGCTTCGCGATCGCATCATTTGGTTAATTAAATACGTATCGTCTTAGTGAATTCCTACAAACAAGCTTTAGAATGCCCCTTTTCAGGTCTGAATTTCCTAATCTTTCAACTCGCGCTCGCAATATTTGATTATTGAGATGCGTACGTTAAGCATCATGATTACAATGATTTCAAGTGCTTCATGTGTTTATCTAACAAAATCAGCAAGCGCTTAGCACTCGCATTAGATGACTGTGGTGAGATATGTAATGGATTCCTTAAAATCTCCCTTTTTGGGGTCAATATATACAAAAATTTCAGATCGCGCTTCGCGCTCTCATTGTTTAGCAAGAAAGGTACGTATCATGATCACAATAAGTTGATCATAATGTCCCTTTTTACGTCTGAATATCAAAATTTTCAAACTCGTGCTTCAGTGAGATACATAACTGTTTATATATGTCACTGTCCTTAAAATGTGTCCAGTATACGTGGAAATTGAGCGCGCTCACTAGGTGACTCAACATTTTTGCTGGTGTCCCCCCACGCCGTGACCAACGGTATGACACTGCACATGCCAGTTCAGATGCTAGAGTATTTCGATCTTTTGATGACAATTATTGCAATGTTAGGCAAGCACAACCCTAAATAATTGCATCCTCTGATTGCATCCAAACTTCGGAGGCAAACAGTCGTCGACACCGGCAATGTCATTGTGCTTTACTCTCTTGACCTAGTAACGAACCAAGAACATGAAAACAGCATTACAAGGTATTTACAGAGAAAACACACATGACTGTCTGGTCAGGATATGTTCACTTTTACCTCATGTTAAATGTTGAACCTAGTGCTAAGAATATAGGTCTGTGTTTAAAAAACAAAACCACCTGTAAATCATTCATCTAAGGACCAACAGTGGAAATTTAAAACGAAATTGTTAACTTTATTTTTGGTTGAGATATTACACATAGGTGTACTGCTGCTTAATACAATTTGCCCAAAATTTGAATAACAGCTGACCCGGTGTTAACATACCAGTGGCATTGCCTTCGACAAATCCATCGTTTTTGTAAGTCACAGGTTTGGAAACCTCTTCGGGTCGATCCCTAAATCAAAGAAAAAAAAAATAATAAAAATAGACCGCCTAAAAATAAGAAATAGCAGGTGCATTACACTCACAGCATGGCAAACATGATATGAGATTCATTCCAACAGAATTTTCATAGGAACGAAAGAAAAAGCATTAAAAAGCCTAACACTGAAATTTCATCACGATTGGATGTAAACAAGGAGAGCTTTGGCAATTTATAATTTTGCTTATTTTATTTTCGTCATTATTATTTTGGAAAAAAATGACTCTTCCAAAATAAATTAAAATCGACATTGTTGTAACAATTAAGTTTTCTTATTGTTAGATTGGCAGAATTGTATGTCTGGAACAATAACATTCAATAGAATAGTAAGAACTACACGTCATTGACTATCATTTTCTTCACACATTTTTGTCCATATAACTGTTATTTTTATACATGCAGAATTGCAAATTGTCCTATAAATTCATTTTTTTATTATGTTATACCCGGTTCTAATGACATTTTCAATGTTATGCTCATTTTAATTTTCTTCTCTTGTTCATCTAGTAAAAATGTAATTCGTATAACAAGTGATTCCTTTCAATTATCGTACAATAACCACTAACACAATCAATACTACTAACTCTCTTCATCTTTGATAATACTTTCCATTTGTATCTTAATAATCATCTGAAGATAAGCAAACCCCTCTTCCTTCCTTAAAAAAAATTATCTAGTGATCAATATCTGCCCCTACCAAACCGATCCATATCTGCACATGGTCAACTGTAAAAACTTTAGGTTGCAGAACACTTTGAAAATCTCTTCAAACATAGACGGTGTTTGGTAAGTTACGTTTGCCACGTTGTCCGTATTGTGTTTTATTTTGATATGTTTTAGAATGATTTATGGGTGATAGTTTACAGTTTAAGGGAACAGTAGAGACACATCGATTACCTTCTTATTTTTACTATGATCACCAGGCCGGCAATCAACAGAAGGATGATTATTCCACTTATAGCGCCACCAACGATGGGACCAATAGTAGAAGAACCAATAGGCGTTTCTATTCAAGATAAGGGTTTATAATTATTATCAGGAAGGTATCCATTAAGATTATACGACATTTCTTCCAGCAACATTTGCTCGGTTTAAGATATAGGGATAGGCTAAGGATTATGCTAGTTTTAGGGTTAGGTTTAAGAAAGGTAAAGTGTTAAATCCAAAGTCAAAGCTAGCCATTAGTTTGTTGCATTTGCTGCAGAACAATTGTCGCCGGAAAGAAAATGTCATGGAACCATCAATTAAGAACCCGATTTTGTTGTTGCGTCAAGGCTAAACAACACAAAATGCAGTAAGAGCAATTTATTTGATAATTTTAATCCCCGTAAACTGAACAAGATTGGCTGTGTTAAGTGATCATTTGAACTCTGGGGTTAATTTGAATCCTAAAGATTGATTTATTGTTCTGATCTCAAAGAATTTTGAAGTCGAATTTGTTTTCACAGTCAAAGACAATAGTTTATGAGAGCTCAAGCAAATCAAATCTTGTTCAACAATAACAAAATAAAAAGAAAATCAAGTACTATGAAACTGCGCAGAAATCCGATAAAAGTGAAAATCGCTAAATCAATGGGTAATGTCATACTGATGTAGCCAACACACGCACAAACACAACATACAAGACTAACATTTCATCTTCTTCATGGACTCACCTACAGGTATTTCGCGAGTGGTCACACTCAAAGCAGGACCCTTTTCGCCTTCACCGTTCAGGCCATCACGAACTGCTGAAATCTTAATCTGATACGACTGACCATCATCCAGACCGGTAACGTTGTGCATCAGTATTCCTGCATCCCCTTGTCTCTTCTTCCTTGATGGCAAATTCCTTGGAGGTCCAACCATTGGAGAATTTATCCATTTTGGATCTTCTCGTTTTCTTCTTGAAGTACTCATCTCTCTCGGGACACCCGATGCGGTAATAAAGGTGACTGTACCGTTTCCATCCAAAGAGATAACGTATACGTTGTAGCCGATGACAGGGCCATCTCCAACATCAACGCCAGGGTTCCAAGAATCCCATGCAATAACCAGATAATTGTAGCCTTGCTCCGCTAACCTAGGCTTGCTGTTGAAGACCGGAAGAACTAAAGGGGCACAAATATTTCAAACAACTGTTCTATATGTGTACTGAATTTCCTTATACGGACAAGAATGAACCATGACCAAATTTGGTCCGGGTAATCCAATTTCAAAATGTGTCAAATGTCTCGAATTATGTTTCCATTAAAGCATTACTAATTACCCTGTTGTTTACCATGAAAAGGCACATATGCAAGGAACCCCTTGGCATAGGTAAATGAAGTTTCTGCAAAATTTGCAATTGGCTTTAGTCCTAATCTGCTTTAAAAATTTCCCACACTGTTAGAAAAAATAAAAGAAGTTCCTGCAGCAGAGTCTCGAGAACACCTGTAATCTTACCGAATTGCGTAATCTTACAGGAAATTGGTATTTGATGTATGGAATCTTACAAATTTCCTTGAATAAAACACCCTTTTCCCCTTTTTAAACAGACCTGTTCTGTTAAATTGCAGAAAAATTCTTGTTTTATGAATTTACAGAATGATTCTGTTATTGCTTTCTACAAAATCTTCTGTTTATTTTCTGTAAAATCACGGTTTTTTTTACCAATTTCCTGTAAGATTACGCAATTCGGTAGGATTACAGGTGTTCTCGAGACTCTGCTGCAGGAACTTCTTTTATTTTTTCTAACAGTGCACCCTATTCCTTCAATTTAATGATGCCAATGTATATTACATATTCCTGTAATGTCTGGCTGTACATTCGTCGATGTCTCTTTACACGAAGTTTGTGGATATATGGCTTGTGGTCGTGGATATAGCACATACAGAAAATCATCCACAGTGTCAAATGCAAATTAATATATTCGAAAATGCAATAAAATACCTAGCCTTTCTCACTACAAATTTCCCTTTCGTAATTTCACTTGCATGACTGTGGCGCAGAATAGTCGATCACACTCACGTCTACATATATCATGTAGATACATGAATATTTGTTGCAAGGATTATTAAAAAACTTAATTCTTAAATGATTCAGAACCTACCAAATGTCCCCTGAGGGAGCAAGCTGATATAAGCAAATCCATCGTCACTGGTTGAATTGCCAACGAAACAGTAAATTGTTTTAGTTTCTATGTCATCAATGGAAAGTGTAAAGTTCGATTGCAACGATGATCCATCGCTTGTGTCAGTAGAAGTTGCAGTAACAAAACTCTCAGCTGAGAAGTCCCCAATAGAAGCTCTCATGGAGAGGCTACCGTCTGAATCGGCATCGAATGTGCAAGAAATGATTGCCGTGCCTGGATTCGTCTTTTCTCTAGTAGCGGTAAAACGATCTTCATAAAAACAAGTGTGGAGCAGAAAAAGCAATGTTTTAATTCTGGGTTCATGACAAACGTCTCAAGAACTGTATAATGGCGATGCAAAATGCAACATATCCTGATAGTAAAATGTTGTTTGCATAATCCTTAATTAAGCAAACGGATATTGTGTACTCTTTAACTAACTCAAGAGGATTAAAAACTTTGGAATCTATATATCCATTACTTGAGGGATTTGATTACCTATTTGGCAATTGTCTCCCGACCATCGTGGATGACATGAAGTGCACCAACCCGACTCATCGTCACACGTGACGGTAGCAGCACAGTGACATGTCTTAGAACAGGACTCGAAACATCCAGCAACTATAAGATGTAAGCATAGTTCAAAGTAACTGATAATTATATTAATAATACTGATGATGATAACAATAATAATGCTAGATTAATTGAGAGCATAATGAATACCTAACCCTCTATGCTGTGAAACTACTGTTCTATATAATTCGATATATTGTTCTATAATATTGCATTTGCATTGTGTCAGCCTGTCATTTTCAACGTCTAAGATTGTGGGAGTTAGAGACATAATAAGATCGTCCAATATCGTGATCGTGAATTATGCATCTTCTTTGTTATGTAAAAAATCTTATGTTCTGAATTTTGCCTTTGAAACAGAGGATCGGGGATTCGAATCACAGTCATTGCGTCTTTGTACTCAATTGTTTCTCTCTCATTCCAGGGCACAATTTCATAAAAGTTATAATTTTGCTAACTTTGTCAAGCAATTGTAACTTTCTTGGAATCCTTGATTTGTAGCTAATGCTGGAGAGTATACAATGCAACTTGAATAGACAACTGCTGGACGGCACTGTTTGAATGGCATTATCCTGTTAGAGTCAATGCTGACTACAGTTTATACCATATAATCATTTTAATTATTCATACATAAAATGTAGAAATGGCTTACATGTAGCACATCTGTCTGGCTTTTCTGGTGATTCAGCGACAAACCCAATCTCACATTGTCCCTCTGATGATGTACAGAATCCAGAATCCTTCTCGCATTCTGACAGATCTGGACAGTTACAGAACTCGGTACAATTGATTCCATAATAACCAACAGGACAAATGGGTGGAACTGTGATGATAAAAATATTGAAAATAATGACAAGGTGCTTATATAGCGCATCCTACAATGCGCTTTGAAAGAAAATCCCATTGCTTGTTTGTTAAATGATTCCCTACAAAGGTTAGTTTAAAACAGGAATAAAATAGGCACTCCTCATAGTTCGTTTCACGGCTTATGAGCTGCATAGCTGAATCCACTATTCCCAATACGAATATTGACTAAATCAGCTAGATTATAGCCTGGTGCAATGACGATGGATGCATCAGTGGTACAACTACAGCTGTCAAATGAATAATAATTTCAGTGCCCAAAGACTACGCAAATGTTTCCACAGTAGGCCTATGTGTGAGTTTGTAGACCATAAAGTCTTTCCAAAGTATAAACTTGACTATTCTGTATTTAACAGTAAAAACCTATAAAATTTACACAGAAAAAACAAAATTATACAACCTGTATAAAATTTTATACAACCGCTGTTTACTATATGAACCTTACAACTGTAGTTTGAAAATTATACAACCCTCGGTTGTTCAAAATTTAAACAGCAGGTTGTATAAATTTTTTATACAAATTATGTTTAAAACTTGGTTTTATACAGCGGGTTGTAAAAAGATTTTTATGCAATATAACTGTATAAACTATGGTTGTATAAAAAAAACTGTTCAAAAATGGTTGTATAAAAGAAGGAGGCAAAGAAGAAGGCAAAGGAGAAACTTTTATGCTTTCAGTTTCATTCAAGATATTTATTCTTGCATTGCACACCTGCACAGTATGCATGATTTACATTACATACATAGGAGGCAATACTCCCAAAACTTTTTTTTACAAGGTATCACTTAAAAACACTATGTAACACTGTGGAAGACTCTGACATACTATATCGGAACACGGACGAGTAGATTCAATCCTGCACAGGGAAAGGTAGAAAATTTTGAAATGTGTACAAAATATGAAGAAATGTCCATAACTTATCATTGACGTATTTGCTGCCCTCTTGTTATCAATATACTTTTAAAAAGCAGAAATTTTCTTATTACTTGTTTCAGTAACAGTATTTTATTCCCCCCCCCCCCCGCTTTTTTTACAAGAAAATCATACACCTGTGTGCTTTCACAAATGCGAAAGATTAACATTATCCTAAAAGGATGGGGATCCTTGTAGTGATCTTAAGTATGCAGAAAATCTCAATCCAGGCATTGTATCTAAGAAGTACTCTGATAACTAACTTAAAACAGTGAAGAATTCACATTTTTTCATATTTCGAATAGCTATTTGATACATAAATTAATGAAAATTACATTGAATATTGGCATGATAACTTTAGACAAAAATGTAATTACAATTTCATGAAACATTGCAAATAACAAGACTCATCAATATTACATCTATTTCAACCTATTTCGATGCCGAAGACTGGGGGGGGGGGGGCTGATACAGCCCCTCTTATGATCTCGATCGCAACAAAACTTGGTATGAGTATTACTTGTCGCATAATCTACAAAACTACAAGATCATTTTCTGCGAACAAGCTCATTGCTAATTAATTATGCTAATTTATGCGTAGAATCAAAATTTTGCTTTAACTAACTAAATAATGCCCCTAAAATGCAAATTTGGGGTACACAGACACTTTATATGAATCTGATCAAATGTACAAAAAAAAAATTCAAAATTACATTTAATTTTTTTATGTATTTTATTGTTTTCTAAATTTCTCAATTGAACATCTCAATTTTTTATTGTTTTTCAATGGAAATTGTCGGGGACTTATTTGGACCACAAATAAGATGGAATTAATAAATTTCAATCAGTAAAAGGAAAAATAATGATACATTTGCCTAAAAACTCTATTTGCATTGGATTTGTACAGAAATTCACATTTTTGTTAAATTTTGGGTCTGCATGCACTTACGAAATGCATTATTTTGGAACCGCGTATCCGGGGGTCGGAAATTTGGTCTCAAAAGTTGCGCGAGACTTGAATGTAAAGAGTCGGTGAGCGACGCGGTCAAAAAACTTTACACGGCAGCTTTATTACGAAAAAAAATGTCGAGGGGGGACCGATTCAGCTCCCCTCAAAATTTTTTGACCATGTCACTCACTAACTTTTTACTTTCAAGTCTGGCGCAACTCTTGAGACCAAAATTGTGACCCCGGGTAAGCCGTTCCGAAATTACGCAACATTTTGTAAGTGCATGCAGACCCAAAATTAATCAAAAACGTGAATTTGTGTACAAATCCAATGCAAATAGTGTTTTTAGCCAAAATTCATAAATGTATCAATATTTTTCCTTTTACTGCTTAAAACCTATTAATTTTATCTTTTTTATGGTCAAAAGTCTCCGGCAATTTCCATTGAAAACAGTAGATAAACAAAGAAAAACAAAAGAAATTTAGAAAACAATAGAACACATAAGAAGTTATATGTGATGTTGAAATTTTTTTAAAATAAATTTGATCAGATGCCTATCTAGAGTATGTGAAAAAAAATTAGCAATTCAGGGGCATTATTTTATTTATTAGAGCAATCTATGATTTTACGCATAAATTAGCATAATTAATGAGACATGCAATTTTTTGCAGAATTTGATGTTACAGTTTTGTGATAATGCCATGGGTAACACGTGTGCCAATTTTCGTCTCGATCGCGCCATCCACGGCGGAGATCGTACGGGGGGGGGGCTAATTCAGCCCCCCCCCCTCCCCGTCTTCTTAGGCGTCGAAATAGCCCAGTCTATTTAGGGTGTAGCCACTGAATACTATGTGAGCAAAGCAAATATGAAATATATGTCCTATTACAGACCCAAGCTCAGCATTACTGCAGGCCAAAGTGAAATAAGTGTGCAATGGATGAAGAATTAGAGGGTGGTATCCAATTATGGTACAAAAGATCCTTCGGTTTTAATGCATTGAGCAAATGTTCAGTTGCTGAATATTTAAAGGACAAGTCCACCCCAACAAAAACTTGATTTGAATAAAAAGAGAAAAATTCAAAAAGCATAACACTGAAAATTTCAACAAAATCTGATGTAAAATAAGAAAGTTATGGCATTTTAAAGTTTCAACAAAATAGTTATATGAATGAGCTAGTTGCATCCAAATGAGAGTTGATGACATCACTCACTCACTATTTCTTTTGTATTTTATTATATGAAATATTTCATTTTCTCATCATTGTCATGTGAAATGAAGTTTCATTCCTCCTGAACATGTGGAATTCCATTATTTTAACATTTTGTGCTTCAGGCAAGGAGGTCCTAATTGCCAAATTCGTAAAAATTGACATATTGTATAATTCAAACAATAAAAACAAAAGAAATAGTGACATCATCGACTCTCTCATTTGGATTTTACTGGCTCGTTCATATAACTATTTTGTTGAAAATAAGCGAAACTTTGAAGTGTCATAATTTTCCTATTTTACATCTGATTTTGATGAAATTTTCAGCATTGTGCTTGTCTGATTTTTCTTTATTGATTCAAATCAACATTTTTCTGAGGTGGACTTGACCTTTAAATAAATTCAACGATGGAACATTCATAATTAGCATTGAGAAAGTATCGAAATGAGTCAAATTTATCCTGGCACAACAAGTTGGAATAAAGATTGTCATCTAAATGTTTCAGACATGCCTTAGAAGATTCTTTCTTGTATTTGCATGAAATCTGGAAAGATGATGTGTACTGGACTTAAAGTTCTTACAACAAAGATAACAAGAACTGTTCTGCACCAAAAGGTGAAATTATTCACTCTTTAAATTAGCCACCCGTCATAAAAAATGCCATTTGACCTAAAAATATTTACATGTGATCAATAGAATAACAAACAAGCACTCCTCTTGACCCCAACTAGACCAGGCTTTTTTGGCTGCTCTGTGGGGGGGGGGGGGGGTGCCCCGGGAGCCACTTACATTGATGAGTGGATACCATGCGCGACCTAAAAAACAGGTAAAAAGGATGTCTTTTTAGGTAGCTTGTCAAAAGTCCATGCACCGTTCTTCATCGTTCTTCCCGCATCCGGGTTTTCGCTTCGGCTTTCCCGCCCAACGTTCCCTTATCTTCAAAGGAACGGCCGCCATCAAAGGCCCTTTAATGCCACCGTTCTTTTGTTCGTCTTTCCTGCAAGTCTTAATTTCTGTCGAAAGGCCGAAGAATCTATTCTAAATAGCTCCCTCTACGACCAAAACAAATGTGTGCCTTCATCATGTTCATATTGACTGTCGGATCGAGAGTTCGGGTCACTGTTCTGAACTGTGGTTCGCATCTATCGGGTGCATTCATAAAGCCACGGTAGCTTAAAAAAAAATCACGCATGTGTCAAAAATCGTTACTGATCTTTCGAATTTGCTGCAATAACCATGAAAACCTCTTTTCTTGCAATTGGAAGACAGTCAATTCATGTTTTAGGTGGGAAAACAAGATTCCACATATTTTCGTTTCGTAGGCCCAAGCCATTCGTAGAATTCACGTCGACTTGGAATATTAATTATTACTCGCATCTCAAACAGGTGTCGAGAACGCCCCCATCCCCCCCCCCAAAAAAAGGAAAAAGAATGATAAAATAAATATGACCGGAACAGCTTAGCGCTATCATGGCTATTAGGCATAGAAAGATAAAAGATTTACAAAGATTTATTAGAAACTGTTTTAAATAGTTTTTTCATATTTTTGACGGGCAACCATTTCCCCAGGATAACATATTGTCTCTTAATTTTCTTTATCTCCATGTTTTAAAGGAACGGGACCAAAAGGGATTGTGAAAAGAGGAAAAAGAAACTAAGAGGTCAAAGGGAGAGAAAAGGAAGGGGAAACAGAGAGAAATAAGAAAATGATATTTGGATGGAATAAGAGGAAGGGTGAAAAAATGGAGGAAATACAGTTGAAAGGGGGGAAAAAACTCGAAAATTTGAGAGGGGTTCTCCCGATTTCTGCCTCTGCATCGAAATCAATATTCATGAGAAAGCAGAGTTGTGTCCTCGCAGAAACCGTGATCAGGTGGGGGTGAAATTATTTTATGACTTGCGTCTTCGGAATGAGAGTACGCATGCGCGTGGACTGGATATTTACGAAATTGTGGTCGTCTATTTCGAAAATTGTATGCCATGAATGAATCAGCATCCTCAAACTTCCTGTACCCTTCTATCACTGGGGGATTTAGGGGGGGAGCCGCCCTTGCCCCCTTCCATTATGAGAGGCACAATTAGAATTTGTAATGCAAAATGCAGCCAAAACAGAAGAGTGCCCCCCCCCCTAAAAGCGGAACCTTTTTTCCCCCTGTCATGGATCCTCCCCTGACCTTTAGACATTATGTTGTATAGATCCGATTCTTGGTTGGATTTACATTTACAAAGGCCCCCCCCCCCCCTATTGGCAGAGCAAAAAAAAGGGAAAGAAAGAAAAAAGAGAGGAGAAAAAAAGAAGAGGAAAACATAAAAGGAGGAAGGCGAGTGAATAAGATGATGCGAAGACTTATTAAATAACTTTAATAATCATTACGCCACTGGGACAACCAATTCAAAGAAATAATTAAATATCAACCTTGGGCGGCCGATCGGGGAAAATATGGGTGAAAAAAATCACCCCCCCCCCCCCCCCTATTGGCGGAGGCTGGATCCGCCCCTGATTTAGATTTACATTTTATTCACCCTATCGATCCCTCTCGGGGTATGAGAGTACAACATAAAAACAACATATAACAGACTAAAGTATAACGTATTAAACGTAATGTTCGGAAATGAAGATAAATACCAACTGTGGTAACGATCTGAAAATCAGAATCCAATGAACTTTACCAACGAAGTGTTTGTATAAATGAAAAATATTTGCCAAATAGCCCTGTGAAAGAAAGTCGTAAAAGTGCTGAGAAATGAGCGATATAAGCACAGAATTCCATCAAATGTAAGGTATTTTTCGAGGCAATGTTATAATACACTCTCCACGTATGCTTTTCTGTTTTAGTTATCATCAGAATTATCGATATTGAGCGGCGATTTCATTATTCTACAAAGATAAGTGTATATTAATGTACTAGGTCTAGATTTATGATGAATATTTCGTATCGAAATCGTCATGTAATCATATTTGAAATTGCGCCTGATACGTTGTGCTGTACATGGTCTATATCCTCCCATAGTTATCGATATCGTCATCACCGCTGTTACTATCGCAATCATCTTCATTTCTCTATTATAAGTATTATCTTCGTTAACATTTCTATTATTTCATTATAATTTTATCATCATAAATCGATGGGGTGGGAGAAGGAGGAGGAGAAGAAGAATTACCAAGGAGAAGCAGACGTACATGTAGAATGGAGGAGCAGTAAAAAGGGATGAGATTAATAATGAGAGATGAGGAAGGATACGGAGAGGAAAAGGAAGATAGAGAAAAAAAAGGAGACGCAAGAAGAAAAAGAAGAAGGACGAAGGAAAAGCAGTAGGAGACGTATAAGAAGGGCAGGTGGGCAGTGATATTAGCATTAGGTCAGTGCTCTAAAATAGATGGAATGTGATTATTTATTATTAATATTAGTTAGTACACTTACTGGCCTAAAAGCAAAAGCAAATAGGGCCATGATATAAGCTTCTCCATCAAGAGAATTGAACATTATTGACCTTTCAGGATTGCTTGGCATTGATATTCATCGAACTGTTCTTAGTCATTGCCCTGGCCTATCATGAAAAAGCAAGATCAGTCACCCGTTTAGTAGAGAATCATTGACAATAGCATGCTCAGCGGGTTCGCCACAGAAAACAATGGGAGAGCTAGAAGCTCACAGTCTTGAATTCCCCATATCCGCTGCCGTGATTATTGTCGTAATTTCAATAGATAAACCTACTTCAAAAGACCGTTGGCCCGCCCGATGGGGAATCTTTTGTAATAATGTAGTGTATTAAAGTATGTGTATGCAGTAACTACCGCCCCGACTTCTGTTGTGCTATTTAAAAGATTTCTTTCACCATCATCGAGTAGCGATTAGCGTGTAAAATCGCATAAATTATCTCACAAAACGGATCTAATGTTCATGATTACCAACATCACCATAATCATTACCATTATCTTTCATTTTTTTAATAATAATAATAATAATAGCGGCATATTTACCCAGGGTAGCCACTTCAGTTCCGAAAACTATTCTCCCAGAGGGCCCTGCTATTATTACCCCGGCTTTAGCACGGCTACCTTGATCGGGCGCTCGAGCATTCGAGGAATTTCTTCCTACCGGGTACCCATTCACCTCACCTGGGATTATAAAATTGATACTGGAGAACGATTGGAAATAGATAATGAATGAATGATGATGATAACAGTGATGATGATGGTGGTAATTAGAACTTTGATATTGTGCTCTCTCATTAATATTGATTTCGATAAGGAGATCGGGAAACGCACGCCATTAATAGTAATTTACATTATTTGTATACCACTTACAAGTGAAGCACAAAATATGTATCTAAACGCTACGGAACAAATAGAAAGAGAGAATGAATTTCACCAAAATTTAAAGTATTTGCACAATTCACAGTAGGCTGTAAACGATATGGGGCTTCGTATGCGGAGGGAAAGGCTATTTAATCCCCCCCCCAAAAAAAAGTTTTAACATTGACTTGAATTTCTCTCTTGAATCTGCTTGTTTAATACTTTCTGTTAGATTGTTCCAGAGTTGGATCTAGGGGGGGGGGGGCATGGGGCCCGCCCCTCCCTCCTCCCTCTATTTGCGGAGCAAAAACAAAACGGGGAAAGAAAGACAAAAAGAGGAAAAGAGTGGAGAAAAAAACATAGAAGGAAAACGATTGAATAAATAAGATGAGGGGAAAACAATTAAAAAAAATTATGTCATGTCATTATATAAAAATTTCGCTCCTGCTTCACGCTCGCATTGCCTTTTAGGTGATTTACACATATGGAACTCAAAATATCAAATTTTGAAGTCAATATACATAACATATTTCAACTCGGAAATCGAACTTTCATTTTCAAAAAGTGTTCTGTAAAAAATTATTTTTTTTTATTGTCTGAATATCAACATTTTCTGCTCCCGCTGCACGCTCACAAAATTTGATTTGTCAGGTACCTATTATTTTCCTGTATTCCATTTTAGTTATCAGAATATCCCTATTCATGTCAGATTGTAAAACATATTAGCTAGCGCTGCACGCCCGCATATATTTTATGACAGTTTATCAACAATTTTCGGCTGGCGATTTGTGCGCACATTGATTGTTAAAAATATATCAACTCAGGCATCTTATTCGTAATTACAAAAGTGCTTTAAATATATAATATTGACAGATTTCGCGCTCTGATTAGGCTTATTAATTAATTTATTGATAAATTGTCCCCTTTTCAGAATGGAATATCAAAAAGTTTCATCTCGCGATTTGATAAGAAGAGAAATAGGAAGACAGTCATAATTATCACATGATGGAATATTGTTCTTAGAATATCCCGGCCCTATGTCAAAACTCAAAGTAATAATAATGAATCATATATGTTCCTTTTTAACTGTGATCCATATCCACTCACAATTCTACAAATCTCAAATTTTCCTCGCGCTCGCTTCGCTTGCTTAGCTATGTATTTACCTTTTTCATGATTACAAAGATTGCTTAGAACTTCTATTCTTCAGGAAGAAAAGTAAATATTTTCAGCTCACGCTTCGCGCTCGCATTATTTGATTGTTCAAAATATGTAACGTTTTCATTTACAGATAATTAAAAGTAGCCGTTAACAGATTCTTTTTTATCAGAACGATCAATGCGTACTAAATTCATTCATCTCGTTTAGGATCACAAGCATTGCCAGAATGCTATTTTAGGACAAAATACATGAAATAAAAAATTAAAAATTAGCGCGCGCTTCGTGCTCGCACTATTTAGATTAGGCTTGTGAGATTATTTTACATATATTTTTACATTTGATTTAAAAGAATAAAGCTTAAAAGTGACACTATTTGGTTTACATATTATGAAGCGCCTTCTCATATTCCAATTTTACCTTAAACGTAAGTATTTTATTTTCAAACGAAATCTATGAAAAGGGTGCAGTTAGGCTTTCATTTTGATTCCAAATAGTCTCATAATTGGGATTAGTTGCAAACACGGTTTTCGAATAGAAGGCACATCGGGGAACATCAAAGTATCAAGACAGTCACCCGCGCTGACAAAGTGATAATCTCCCCTTGACATACCCCTACCAATCAAGAGGTCATCTTTCTATTGAAATCCGCAACCCGTCAGACCACCTCTCTGTTCAAGAATATACGTTAATCTCCCCAATCAAGAATGGGGTAATTTAAATCTACCTTGTCAATGGGGGTAAGCCGTTAAATACAGCTTGCAATGCGCTGGCCCATGTCATTTTCAACGTCCGGCTTTCGGGGAATTAAAATGAGCATCAAATGGGTAGTTTTCTTGTTCTCGTTTTGTCCCCATACTAGAACCCTGATTTTGTTTCTTTTCGTAATGTGCATTTTGATATGGTTTCCATTATATTTCTTAACATTAGCCTTTATAAAGAGCAATATTACATAAAACCTATTTGGCGTTCGACTGATATTTTATCAACACATTTTTGATTAACCATGTAACTTCCCTCTTTATAGGTCTACTCTTAATGTGAACATTTGAGTTATATTTATTGCCTACCAACTCTCTGTTTACCAGGCTAAAGTGAAGGTCCTCATTTGTGTATGAACGACATGTTCTCATTAAAATACATGTTGTGAGTTTCAAATAAAGGGGACACACTTGTGTAAAAATGGCATATTTACATTAAAAAATTTGATAAAGGCTCTCAAGGGGGGGGGGGCACACGGACCAGATGATCCCCCCCCCCCCGGGATTCACTACATAACTGTACCCTCTGATGTGCAGAATATAGACCCCCGTATAGACCCACTGACTTCTTTTAGTAGAGGTCACAAAATAGACCACAATACTTTTGAGAGCCCAACTATTGTTCAAAATAAATACGGCGCTGATTGGATTGTATTGTGTTACTCCGGCAGGATCCGCACCAGCATGCACTCCATTCTTGTTGATCTGGTATGCTAAATACCTCGGTCACATTTGTTCTAAGGCGAGTCGAAAACAGTCATTTTAACAGTTTTTGGACCTGCTAAATATAGGTTTTAATAAAATGAATAAAACGGCTGTTTTCGACTCGCTGTATGGCCGCCGTAGAGCAAATGTGACCGAGGTATTACCATTTTCTGTATGTTAATTTATTTTTTGGTGCATATTTGAATATGCAAGCTATACAGAATGCAGCTATACGATTAACAGGTGAAGTACAAAGTTGGAAGGGAAACTAGGCCAAAGAGGCTTTCGTATTACTAACTTTACGTCGGTAAATTATGTTTACCTTAGACACTGGGAATCTAATTTGCAATAATTTAACATACACACATTGCAGATTAATTTAAATATTTGATAGGAAGAAGAAATCAACGGCAATATACACGTATTGTTCAAGTCAAACGTGAAGGTTAAAAAAGAATAGGTATAGAAAAGTTTTAGAAAAATTCAAAGGAAGAAATAAAGTTGGATGAAAAAAGGAACCATCAGAATTAAGTTGACAAAATTGAATATTATAAGTAGAACAGGAAAATTGAAAGAAATTTGAAAATCCCCTCCCCCCAGCGGACTGGTTTGAAGGGGTGGGGTCACCATGCATAAAATCATGGTACTTGTTGAGGCCTCAGCCCCAGCCCCAGCCCCAGACCCCCTTCGGTTATGTGGCTCCAGGATGGTAATCAAGAACACTAGGTCACAGAGCACTCTAGATCACAGGGGAAATTTATATAAGAGAATAAAGACGGATCCCAGGTAAAAATATTTTATAGATTTTCCTGTCCAATATCATCATGTCGGAGTCACTTAAATGTGTTAACTTGGATTTTCATTCACGCGATATTTTTCATCGGTCATTAAAGTGAAGAATGTGATTAATAGAAGACGCTATAATTCCTTTATAAACACTCAACTATTCATGGTCAAGACTACCTCAACTTTGATAACTTCAATATTCATTTTTAAGTGTTTTTGATTTCGTTCGAAGGTAAAGATGTTTGTAATGGTCTTAAAAAGTAACGAAAGTACTTCTTGTTCTGAATTTCGGGCAATGAAATTCAAGAATTGTGCATTTAAGCTACAATGACCGATATGACAGCTTGAGCATCCAATTTATTTTTTAAAGTTCAAATAAATTATATTTTATTCGTTTGTTTTGCACGGCATCTGTATTATGTGTGAATATATAAGTTTCTAGAATTCAAATGTTTAAACAAATGCAGTGGCGTACCTAGGATTTTCCACAAGGGGGGGGGGGCAAAATCGCCCAAAAGAGTCCTCAAAAAATGACATTTCACAGCAAAAACAAATTGACAAGAGGGCTAAATTAAACATAGACCTATGTTAAGCTCAAATTTGAATTTCAACGCTGCCCTTAGTTTTCAGCCTTTTTTCCACAAAAAAACGTTTGCATTTTATGTTTTTAGTGTTTTTTTTTCACAGTAGCGTTTCAGTGTATTGCTTTAAACGCCATCATTTTTGGACCCAGGTATGATTTATATTGCATCTTTTGCGTGGGGTTTTGCATTTCGTTTACAAAGATGTTAAGGTCAATTCCATATCTTTCCTTTTCACCCGACAATGCTGACTGTGCGGGCTCAGTGTGATGAAAAAAAAATCTTACCCTCGCCTGAACACTTACTTTCAGAAATTCAATTTCTTAACGGTATGTTCTTCAAAATAAAACAACACGCTCGTGCTAAAGGGCTAAAGCTTAATTGTTCTATTAAAGAAATGAAATCTAAATCTTATTGAATTTTGTCATATACTGAAACCCGAAACGAAAAATTATCAAAAAAATGTGAAAGCGTAACTTTTGAAGATATATACCCCACTGAACTACGCACACCGATACAAGGACACAACGATATCCAGATAAGTGACTAGAGATCGCTCGTTTAATAGTTTGCCTAAGACGTCGATATCGTGGACATAGAGGGCGCTCATGTAGAAACATTTTATCGAAGAGCCAACCGGGGGTGTCAAAAGAAAAGATAAAAGCGCACGCTTCCGTTTTCGCTGCAAAAGGGAACGCTGTCGTCTTAAATGGCAAGAGCACTGACCCGTAGGAAAGAAAAATGGACAATGGCACGCTGAGCGGGTTCGCCGCAGAATATAAAGGTAAAAACGCACGCACACCTTTGACAAGCCGCCTTAACGACATGGCACGTTGCGTACGTAACGTGATAATGGTGTAAAAAACACAAATATAATGAAAAAAGGGTATCTATTTCGCTAGGAAAATCACGTGTTTAGGGTCAAATTTGCGGGGACGATAAAACAAAATAAAAATGTTTCATAAAGGATGTCCTTTTTGCCCTAACACTTCGTGTTTAGAGTCCGATTTGCGCGAGGTGTAGAAGGTGGGGTCGTACCAAACCAAATAAGGTAAAGCAGACAACCGAAGGACCCGTAACAATAAAACATTCCTATACTTGTTTTGGGTTCATTTCAGGGAATATTTGCCAAGAGTATCGTTTTGTTTCCAATAGTTGTTAAGGGTAGGGTTTCACACGCCAATACTTGTTAAGGGGTGCATGTTCCGAATATGGAAATTACGTGTTTAGGGTGCTTTTCGAGACCCCATGGTCGCGCATGGTATCCATTCGTGAATGGAAGTGCCCCCCCCTGCCGATCACGCGAGCAATTTGCACGCTAGTGGTGTGCGATGTAATCTACAAGGCTGTATGGTAAAATTTTCCAAATAATGATATTTTATATGAATTAATTTATGGGTAAATCATATTTTTTTGCTCTAATTCACTTCATATCATAAAGCTCCAAGAATGCTAATTTTTGGTAAAAATATTCTTTGTAGCATTCTTAACAATCGCAATTGAAAAAAACTTCAGTTTGGAAATCAATTTCTTATGTATTTTATTGTTTTAGGAATTTCTTTGTTTTTCAACCTTTTTTCACCAGATTTATATTATAGCACAGCCTGTTCGAAGCATATAATTATGCTAAAATCAATTGACTTCTGCTGTTTAAAATAAAAATCATAGCTTTATGAATAAGATGAGAAAAACTCAATTTGCATTGACTTTGTGGACGAAATCACGTTTTGGAACAATTTTTGGTCAGACATGAACTTACGAAATGTTGCATAATTTCGGGACAACGTACCTGGGCATCGTAAATTTGGTCTCAAAAGATGCGCGAGACTTAGTATAAACTCTGAGAGTGGCAGGGTCAACAAATCTCCCGCGGAGGAATGATCGCAGAAAATGTTGGGGGAAGGTTGTTTTAACCCCCCCGGCCTGTTTAGGGTTAAGAAGGGGAAGTAGGTGTTAATTAGCACCTTTTTCATATACTTGCTCACAAAACCTAAAATACTGTATGTAAAAGTCAATGAAAGGCTGCCAATATAAGGATTAAAGGCAAGGTTCATCCTGACATTGCATGTTAGCTGGTGACAATCCACCAAGAATAAGAGTTATGAAGTTTTAAATTTGTGACTTCACATGCGAGCAGCTCCCCATATTTTATGTGATATCAATTCTATATAAGTGCCTTTTCTAGGGAAATTGGAAAATGATTTTACCTGTGGATTCAATGTTACCAGAAACATTATTTCATACAAGCTTCTGATCAAAAACCATTTAATTATCATGAAAACCATTAAAAAATGGCAATTTATGGAATTTATATTTCATGATTGACATATTGGGAGCTGCTCGCATGTCATGTCACAAATTTAAAACTTTGAAGCCTCCTAACTCTGTTATTCTTTGATATTCGCCAAACTTTAATTTATTAATTTCTCTCATGGTTCTCCTTAAAACCAACTTGATGTCAGGGTGAAATTAGGTCCAAGGGTGCCACTGTGCAATCACTCCCAGGTATGGAACGCGCCATTGTCAATTCCTGTTCATCTCCTCTTTCTTCATGCTCCTTCCTAAATAAAGTGCAAAACAAAGAATCGAAGGGGGTAGAAGACCAATCACACAGACATCTAGTTGGATAATCTGTATTATACCTTACATACTAAGAGCAGGGTTGACAGGTAATACAGGAGTGGGAAATACTAGGTGGTAAATGATATTTCGAAAATCATAATGACAAGGGTTCACAAAACATGACAATTACATCATTCTACCAAAAAAAAAGAAATATCCAATACAATGACACTTTGGCTATATCACTGAAATTAAAGATCTTAATTGTTCTATTCTTTTGGGGCTATCATGTATAATGAAATGGGCAAGTGAATCTGGTCAACTTACGATTTTCAGCATGGGAAATCATGCGGCTCAGATTTTTTAATTGTGGTATTGTTAGCCAATATCTTCAAAGGGATGGTCAAAAGCTGAAAATATTCATGTCTTAAATACATAGAGTAGAATTCACTGAACAAAATGCCGAAAATTTCATCAAAATCGGATAACAAATAATAAAGTTATTGAAGTTTAGCAATATTTTGTGAAAACAGTCGTCATGAATTTTCATTAGGTGGGATGATGATGTCACATCTCCACTTTCCGTTTTCTTATGTTATTACATAAAACCATATTTTTTCATTATTTCATACTTGTGTGAATAATATGTCTCCTTTATAATGAAATAAGTTGCAGCAATCAATATCTAATGCACTAAATGAAATGTCAATCCAATTTTTCTAGTTCTTGGAGGAAAAAAATTGAATAAACCTATTTTCATACAATAAAATACAAAAGAACAAGTGGAGATGTGACGTCATTAGCCCACTATTTTCACAAAATATTGCTAAACTTTAAAATTCAATAACTTGTTATCCAATTTGATGAAATTTTTGGCAGTTTGCTCAGTGAATTCTACTCTATAAATACTTTCAGCCCGGACCATCCCTTTAAGAAGGACTTCTATTGCACTCCCCCACAAAATAAATAACATGAATCAGCGTTGATCTCATTACATTATTGAGGTAAAACCATAGGAGGTATTTTTCTGAGTTTAGAGAACTGCATTTAAGGAGATTTCAAGTCTTCGCAAGATGTGCAGTTTTGCATAGACATCCAACAACCATGACATACATGCAGAATAGGTATTGACTAAGTCATTGTGTGAACTTATTCCGTTGTTATGATTTGCGCTACAGAAATGAGATACTTAATTTAGTACCAGGATTATTAGATAGAACAAATAGTCAGATAGCTGCCCTGAACAGATTTCAATGTTGGGGTCAAAATTTTACTTGCCCACATTAATTTTTTTTTTTACCTTTTTGGGTAAGCAACTTAAGCACTTTGATATTTTCACTTGCCTCGGTCAAGTGAGCATGCGCTACAGTCAAACCTAAGTGCTCTCAAAGATTGCCAACAGTAACATTCTAATATTGTTCAGGAAAATCAGAGCTTTAACCTAAATTGGCCAAAAAATAAATAAATATATAAATAAATAAATAAAAACTTTGAAAAAGTAAGATGATAATCAATACTTACTAATTGGAGATTGATGAAAGATTCAAGACTTTGAAGTACGGGACATTTAATTTTGCCTCATTCCCCTTTCGTTCTGCCGATCAAAATCCCAGGAAGTACTGACATGACTGAAATCCAAATTTTCTTCATTGTTGACCTGTATAAATGAAAATACGGTTTGAGCAAAGAAGTTACCGGTGAAGGGAAAACAAAATAAGAATGGGAGCAAAGAAAATAGGAAAGAAAGATGAAGGTGAGGAGATATCAGCATTTTCAAACCAAATGTGTTTGCCTGCAAGTGAGATTCAATCTTACAAGTGGAATGGGTACAAGTATATAATTGAGATATTATAAGGATTGAAGGTAATAAAGGGATTCACCATGGTGATTTCAGCCAAAATGTGTATCACCCATTAATATACAACAAAATCATTTTATATTCAAAAGGCTTGTTGACCCCTGCCTGTGAGTGTGACCTTGGAACTGGAGGTGACCTTCAAATCTCTGAAGAACATCATCTCTCTTAGATTGGTAACAATTTATGAGTGATAGAAATTTAAACAAACAAACCAAAATCCTAACAATTAGCTCCAAAAGTTCTTCAACCCCTGCTGTAACATTTGACCTGGAGGTAACCTTCAAACCCCCCCCCCACTCCTCCGGGGACATCTACCATCCAAGTTTGGTAAAAAAATGGGCATACACTGTACATGGATCAAACGTTATGAGCTGTAATACAAAACTTGCCCTAATAGGCTTAACTTTGACCCATGCTCATCATCAGCCTGACCCATGAGGTGACCATCATGTTTGGTAAAATTGAAATAAATTTGCATATAACCATGCTTCTCTCCAAGTTTGATTAAAAGCCTTGAGTACAAAGTTATTCAAGTTTTGTCAGTGTTCCCATTTGAAATTCCTGCAATGCATTACTGCTACAAAATCCGGGGGGGGGGGGGGGCACTCGACCCAAAAATTGGTGGGAGTGTGAAGCGGGCGAGACAAAAAACGGGGGCCTTGGAGTGGGCTAATTGTAAAAAGGAGGGTCCTCGGAACGGGCTTCAGAACTACAAATGTTTGTGAAATGGGGTCCTTGGAACGAGTCGCCTGCATATGTGAGTGCCTTCATGCATACCTATGGAACGGGCATACGTGCATGCAGCTAGACCGGCAGCATGGGCGGCGGGTGTGCTAGCACAGAGGCAATGGTCAGACAGCGTTCATTGCAGCGGCTGCTTTTTCAAAATTACGACTCATTGTAGCACATTGATCGGAACGGCATAACAGAAAATATGCGAAGCTTTGGAGCGGATTCCTTTTTCACGAGAAGAAAATAATATGCCTTGGAGTGGCTTTCTTTGTTCTTTTTCTTAATAGGCTAAAAATGCTATGCCTTGGAACGGAAATTTGAGTGTAAAAATGGGGGTCCCCTCCGCTGCACATACCCACTATGCATTATATACTGAGTGCCCCCCCCCCCCTACACAATAATGCAATAATGGTGAATAATGCTGATAATGCTGTGCGCAGTGTTCAGCTGGTATTATGTTGAGAGTCAATTATCTCTCTTTAATGGCTTGTGCAACACGATAGTAAAAAAAAGGGTCTGTGTTACTTCCTCTTCAGAAATCATTACTCTGAATTGGTGTATGTTACTGTAGAACATCACTTGCTTGTGTCCATTATATTATGTTGGACAGGATTCGGTGTACATAAGAACACTGATTTCACTTTAAATTGTAAGCATTGTTATTCTTACACACCTGGAGAGGAAATATCCTCTTTTGCAGTTTAAATGCTAATTGATGCAGCTTTGTAGAAGTCTCCGGACTGCTACTGTAAAGGCCCGGTCCCAGTGACATTTAGGATGGATTGCGCATAAATTGCGGATAAAATTTGATTACAGACGCTAAACATCAGCAATATTCGTAAAGTATGCTGTTTTAAGACGGTTATTTTCCGCACATGTCCGTAATCGTCCGCAAAGGCACATTTTTCCGTTCCCAGGAGTTTTGGGCTGCCCAAAACTCCTGGGAGCGGAAATCATCCGGTTTATATGCGCAATGCATACGCAATGCATACTCAATGTATGCGCTGAATTTTCGCAGTTATCCTGTGATATCCGCAACGGACATGGGATTGCGGATAAGTAGCGGACTGGGATAGAATGCGAAACGAATGCATAGCGTGCCTAATACGACTTTATACCAAGCTATAATAATTTATAAAGAATGCTTACAGACTGGTCACGAATAGTGCGTTTGTATTACGACTGTTTCGCGAACAATTTGCGAGTACACAGCAAACATTCATCGTAAACCCAGATTACTATATAAATGTAACAGAAAATGAAATTTGACCGTCATTTTAAGAACAGTTGTGTAGAATATAGGATGTTGCCATGGATCATCACGGACATTTGATAGTTGCAGCCATCCAACAACATAACAATCTTCTCTTCCAAGTTCAACGTTTGATCCAAATACGGAATAGAAAGCGAAGGAGAAATCAAAGAGCTGTCTGGGTGAGACCTTGGATTGGCAGAAGACTAGATCTAGGCATGTACGATAGATTGATGGTGGAGCTGCGTAACGAAGATCCACGTGCCTTCCAGAACTTTAGGAGAATGCCCCCAGACATGTTTGACGAACTGGTGAACCGGCTCACTCCTCGACTGCTCAAGACACAGACCAACTTCAGAGCGAACTTAGAGCCAGGGCCCGTATTCCATAAACAAGATAAGCTTTTTGCTTAAGTCTTAGCAATTTGTCTTAGCATTTTACTTGTCTAAGAAATCTTCCCTAACGATATTCTATAAACTTTAAGACATTTGTCTCAAGTCAGGCGATATGGCTAAGCCAAAGTCTCAAATTCTATGACCTTCAGTGACCTAAATTGCTGCAGAGGTGACTGCAACAAACTTGCAAAAATGTCACAGAAGTTGTTTTTTCTTAAAAATTTGGATTTTATTGGAACTAATTACAACTATTGTAGTAAGAGAAGAGCATTCATCACCCATATATGGTAAGAATTTTTAATTCAAATTATCTATATTTTTGTTAATTACCAAAACATTTCAATCCCAAACCGAGTGACTTGCACAGTTTTTGGCGTATCAGTCCCATTTATTACTTTTCATGTATTGTTTGTCAAAATATAAATTGAAATATTCCTCTCGACATCTCTACTCTAACTTCAGTTTAAGTAGACCTAGGCCCCCTAAGGGAAAACCTTTTGAGACTAGTCTTTGGTCTAACATTAGGCCTACATGTAGATCTAGCCTAGGCCGAAAATCTATAATATTCGTCTGTTTGGAGGAGAATTGAACATTGTTTTGATTTTTTTTTATTTTCTTGAGACATGAACTGAAGGCTGCAAAATGTAACTTTGTTGTTAGACTCTAGTGCCATAGACATAGTGGAGCAACAGACACTGAAGCTAGGCTACATAAAGTACATAAAAACCTATAGGCCTACTAGGCCTATCAGTATTGGTCTAGGCCTCGAACATTCAGGACTTAGCCTGGTTTAGCCTTACTTATGACAGGGATAGATTTACATGCAGGGCTAGAATAGATCTGACTAGGTAAAGTACTTAGAACAAAAGGCAAAAGCTTCATTTCAGTCTCCGATTTTTTTTTTGCTAAACTAAGTTAACGTTACGACTACGTCTACGAATACGACACTCGACAGTCTAATTGTAACATTACTTTGGCCTAGACCTTAATCTCACCAATGTGATGACAGTATATGTCAGAAACTTTTAAATAACTCCCAGAAACAATGGTTATTCATGTCTACAGTGCTAGAGTACCCATCGCTATGCATTGCTTGCCAAAACTTAGATCTAGTCCTGACCTAGGCCTATATAGGCCTATGTAGATCTAAGTTAGATCTACTTCTGTTTTTGGTCCATCTGTTTGTTTGGAGGAGTTTCTATTTTATACATTTTGGGGAGTTTGTTTAGATCTAAGGTTTCTAGAAAACAGGCCTAAAATAAAACCTAGACCAACAGCTCAGTCTAGACTGGGGCCTAGATTTATATAAATTTACTAGATCTAGGTGGCCTAGCCTAGTATAGCTATGCTTTCTTCTATTCATTCTAGATTCTATTTCTAGCCTAACCGGTAGCCCTAACGCTAGGACTGGCTGATCTAGTCAGACTAGTCTACTGTTTGATCTAGAATCTCTAACGTAGGCCTAGATCTAGACTAAATGACTAAGACTAAAACTTACACCCTATCTAGATCTAGAAGTACAACTAACTATATCAATCTAGGTGTAGGCCTACATAGTATTAGGTCGAGATTTAGAGTGGAGACTTGTAGACTCTTTCAAAATATAGATTCTAGTTCTAAAAAATAGTAAATGTAGGCTAGTCTAGATCTCTTCATCTAACATTAGGCCTGAAAAGGGAAGTGAGCTAGGGATCTAGCATTGGATTATTTCTAGCACTAAAGGATCTTGATTTAGGCTTACATCTAAAGCTAGGGGCTGTAGTTTGAGATCTAGAGGCCTAACCCCCCCCCCTAAAATTAAAAACTAGAACTAAGCCCACAGCTACGTGTAGTTCTCCATGTAGCCAAACAAAAGTTAGCATTGACCATTGTCTTAATCTTATTTTGGCGTTGATGTTTGCAGTTACCAATACAAACACATGTTTTGATGAATGAGAAAATGTGTCTTGCAGATTATTTTAGCGCAAAACCTGCATTCCATGAGAAAATAAGAAGTAGTTTAATCCACATCATGCTTTTCAAACATTTATTGATTTGATATGCTGTTACCATGGAAACACATTTTCCAATATAGACTACGTCTTACAGATCTATACCTCAAAATCAATGTGTGAGCCAACTTTTATAAGAATTGGTTGAAAACTAAAAGGGGGTTCAAACTAAAGGTTTTTCACCTAATTTCATTATATAATATGTTGTTACCATGGCAACACGACTTTTGATACAGTCAAAAATATGTCTTAGACATCTTCAACTCAAGACTAATGTGTATGCCAAAATTTAGGAGAATAGACCAGTTGAAAACTGATGAAGTAATTCAATCACAAGATTTTCATTTATTTTTGGTATTTTTTTTTTGTTACCATGGCAACACAATTTTTTATATAGGCATAAAATATGTTTTGCACATCTTCACATCAAGACTAATGTTTGTGCCACATTTAATGAAAATTGATTAAAAACTGAGGAAGTAGTTGGAACAGCAAGATTTATACATAATTTTTGCCAATATATGCCATTACCATGGCAACACAATTTCCGACACATGCATAAATGTGTCTTGCACATCTTTTCCTCAAATCCAATGTGTGAGCCAACTTTCATGAGAATTGGTAAAAAATTAATGAAGTATTTTACACGGCAAAATTTGGCCATAATATATTGTTACCATGGCAACACAATTTCTGAAAAAGAAAAAACATCTTCCACCTCCTTACCTTAAGACCAATGTGTGTTCAAAATTTTATGAAAATCGGTTTAAAGAATGAGGCAGGAGCTCGAAATGCAATATAGGTATATATTCTAAAGTTTTGTTGTCTGAGAATTACCTTGAAAATTATATAGTTAAGACAACTCACAGCTGTCTTAAAGTTAGGGCTAAATTCTTAGCCATGTTGTATTTATGAAATACCGAATCTGCCGTTTTAAGAAAAGTTACTTAGCCATTCATCCTATATCTGTCTTAGTTGCGCAAAACCTCTTAGCCAAATTCTAAGACAAAATTCTTAGCCAATTCTTTATGGAATACGCATTTTGGCTGAGAATTTTATCTTAGACAGAAAATAAGACAAAATGCTTAGATTTTTTTACTTAAGCATGCTTATCTCGTTTATGGAATACGGGCCCTGGACTCAAAGTGGCCATAACCCTACGCCATCTTGCCTCTGGTTCAAAATACAGGGACATGCAGTACGGTTGGAGGGTCCCTCACAACACAATCAGCAAAGTTGTCAGAGAAGTATGTACAGCCATATCAGAAGAGTACCTTGATGAACAGATGACTTGCCCTACCAACGATGAAGAATGGCGTGAAATTGCCAATGATGCAGAGGTGGAACTTTCCTCACACATTCGGCGCGATTGATGGCAAGCATGTGGCATGCAATGCTCCCTCAAACTCAGGCTTGGAATATTACAACTACAAGGGCTTTTTCAGTATCATTTTAGTTGCCCTGGTCAGTTCTGGCTACAAGGTTCTTTGGGCTGACGTATCAGGGAACGGTTCCGCATCAGATGCTCAAATATACAACCAAAGTGAGCTGAAGCAAGGTCTCGAGAACGGCGACATTATGGGTTGGCCAAATCCAGATCCCTACCCAATGACACCCAAGATGTCCCATACTTCATTGTGGGCGACGATGCTTTCTCTCTGAGAACATACCTAATGAAGCCATACAGTGCAAAGGCCCTGACCAGGGAAGAGCGTATCTATAACTACAGGCTGTCGAAGGCCAGGAGAGTCGTCGAGAACGCATTTGGTATCACGGCGAATAGATTCAAAGTCCTTCTCACCACCATGCAGCACCATGCCGACACAGTCAGGCTGATACTGAAGACTTGCATTCTGCTCCACAACCTAATGCGCACCCGCTACCCAGTCCTACAGAACAGTATTGTGGACCGGCAGCTGAAGAATGGACAAATAGTTCCTGGAGAATGGCGAAGGGGCCAAAACCTTGTTGACACAGTGGAGGTTCAAGCACGACGCTGAAGAGTAGAGTGCTCTTCTTTTATATGGTCTCGATTCAAATGTATCACATTCGCAATGCGACCGTTGTTTCCGCACCACGTGCGCATTACATTCTCTATGCATACGTAATACTTCCGCATAATCGTTTAGCATCCTATTTTTGTCCGCAATACATGTGTTATACTTCCGCATTACTTTCGTTACATTTTCGCAATGTCTGCAATACATTCCACAATTTTACAAGCAATATCCCTCGTAAAATAGCATTCGCAAGGTAATTCGTTTTTATTCGTGATATTTTCGCTTTTAATCGTAATTTGTTCGCTGTACATCTTTTATGTATCCGCAATTTTAAAGTGGATTTTTATTTTTTTTTTGCCAAATTTAATGCGGATGACAACGAATGACCGAAATTTGTATTCGCAATTCATGCGTAATTCAACTTCCCCCCAGTGGGACCGGGCCTTAAGTTTGAATTGAGTATAACTATAAGACTAAAACTTACTCTGCGTCATTTTCTGGTCCACTCCAGCCCCTAGGATCTTTCTATACCCTGGATTAATCTTCTCCGCAAATTCCAAAGTCTGCCTGGACAACTTTGGCCACATTGTGAAAAGGGCACCAGGAGCTGCATCAATTGTTAAATCAAAGTCTTGATCAATCTGAAAATGAAATAAGTATTTATATATAAGCTGTATAACACATAATACAATTACCAGCAATACCATGTTTTCATACATTACCGGTACATTGTAATTAAAGTCATGCTAAATATTGCTCATTAAATAAAAAAATAAAACTTATCAATGTTTGTAACAAAAACCCTAGGTCACATGCACACACTGCACAAATCAAGTAAAGTCTAGTGAGCTTTGACATTGACCTTTCTATTTCTAACCATTTATCACATTTTTAAAAATATTGATCACTATTGGAGTAATTAACCACTGGAGAAAAATACTTAGTATTTGCAAAATGAGGGGGGGAGTTAGGTGGGGAAATTAATATCCCCCCCCCCCCGCCAGAGATTGACATTCATGGGAAGAAGACATAACTTAATCTTTCCAATCGGATTTCAGAACAACTTTTCCACTAATCATAGAATTATGACAACTAAGATGGAACTGAATTTTTAACACTGAGGCAGAGTGTGATCCTATGATCTTGCACTATATTCTCAAGCAAGAAAGAGAATAATTTTGGAAATTCATAATCAAAAATGCATTGTTCAACTTCGAACAATTAAATTTAATTTTTTTTCATAATGCGAATCCACTGCACTAAGTAATCAAGTTATTTTACCATTCCCAAAAACTGTAGATATTTGTCAAGAATTTCTGCTGTGCTTGGTCGCGGGTTTCCTCTAGTCAACTCATATCTCGGGACCGAGGTTCGTCACATTAACAACAATGTTGTCAGGTGATGAGTAATATTGCATCAAGTAGGTGTCTTCTTCGTGCTCACCTTCTGCAACATTTAACTGTGATAAACATGAATCAAAGATCAAGAATAGTAACATTAATTATTACACAAGTTATCTGACTATTCTATAGAGAACTGATGGAATAAGTGGATAAATTGTAGAAATTCTCAATAAAAAATTCCCCTGTGCACAGTGGGGAATTTACATGAAGTCAACCTAAATGTAATTCCTGTATCTCAGATTCAAATTAGTTTCTGATCATTCACAAACTGTACATACATCTGCAATTACAATGTAACATTTAGATCTGTTGCTATTTGCATGTAGGCCTGTCCTCGCTAGGCTGGCCAATAATAAGGGACTATTGGCCAAGCTAGGCCAGGATTTAGATCTAGGTTTGGACCTATAGTATAGACCTAGATTTTAATGGGGTTTAACATACACATATGTAGACGTACACAATTGAATAAAGTTGACTAGAAATAGATCTAGCCAGGCCTACATTACACGTAGGCTATGTGCTTGAGGACGGCCCGGTCCGAGCTTGTACCGGACCTGGTACCTCGCGCATATCGCATCCGCATGCGATCATCGGCAGTGAATTATTTGTGTGTGAGGATCTTTATCACAGTTCATGTACGCTATAATTCAAATCACCAATTTTGAGACTAATACTAATAGAAGCATGGAAAGAAGTGAAACTTTGTGTAAAGATCGTGATGTTGCATGAATTTAATATTTCACCCCCATAAAATCCCACCTTTTGTCACTCAGAATATCAGATCGAGTTCATGGTCTCGAAGTTCGTGTAAGTGGAGCATGGTGTAGGCTAGACCAAAAGCTTCGGTCTCTGTTAATGTTGGTTCTTCAGCTGAACTCCGTTGGCTTCACTCACCAAATACAGAGACCGAAGTTCTAGCGAGATCTGTATAGGGACTCAATGGCCATATGTTTATGTACTTAAGATCGGACAAAAGGGAAGTGAAGAAGTTCCGTGACAGCCAGGGTAAGTCACTGTTTTTGTTCCTTTTAACTTGATTTTTCTCCGTTTTTTGGCAATTAATGCCAAGAGGGAATATTAATTTGCATTTTGGTTGCAATAATTTTCAATTTTTTTATTCATTAAAGACAAAAATTGAAGAGCCCCGACGGGAGGATTTTGCATTGCAAGTCCCCTAATGGTGGCTGCACGATAGCGAGCCGTCTGTGTACGAGGAAAAAAAAAATATTAAAAAAACTCCTCGAAACAGACGGCTGCCAGCTGTCTAGGTGTAGGCCCTAGTGGTAATTAAGTGGAGTGGATCCTGCACGAACTTCGCTCAAGGTACCATAATCTGCGCACATGCGTATCTGCGCAATTCTAGTAGAATCTATGCAATGCAAACTTTACACATCTAATGCATAGACAGATATTTATTGTAAAATCCTACTCACAAAGGTGGAAAAATAATGAAATTTGGGTATTTCTTATGACAGCCTCAAAATGCAGCCTTTCTCATCAAAATCTCCAAATCACGTGCAAAAGTGAATGGGTGCGCAGACATGATGGGGCACCATTTTTTTCAATCTCAAAATGACTGCCGGCCGAGCCGAGGTTTTTCCAATAAAATCATAGGCCTATATTTCTGACTTGGCGACCATCATATAGAGTTACACACGTACATGCACACACAATAAAAGCACTGCAACAACGGTAACAATGCATTGACTTTTGAGATTATTCATGAACATTCACTCGAAATCAAGCACTGAATTTACCTCTAAAGATTGGAACTAAATGTGGGAAGTCCCACTCCTGAAGCAGGTTTGTCACCCCCAAATCTTTCATTTTCTAAAACGGAGATTAAACACGATTTTTCCAGTGCACTGCAGCAGTCTCCGAGTCGAACATACTCAACGCCATCTTCCGACCACTAGCATAGCACTGCGCACGCGTACGCATGCGCTTTACATGTGCCGGTATCTTGTACAACCCCCTGTTCAAGCCTTCTGTCTACGGACCTTAACAGGTCAATTCGCCGTGTTTTATACCGATATTTATCAAAGCTTAAACATGTGCTGTTCAAAAAATTATACAGCACCTCTTATACAGCGATATTTTGTACAGCGTTTTTACTGTGTAATTGTAGCAAAAGAACTACATTACGGTCACACACAAAAGGCTAAATATTTCAATGAGTCAAATTACGAGATAATAGCCTGGATCCCGTCTCATAAAGATTTGGTATGATAACAAACGAAAAATTACTATAACAGGTTAAATATCAACAATGATATCGAACAGTCTCAGAAGCTCTGAACTGTAATTAACATTATGAAACAGGACCCAGTCCAAGCGCGAATCCAGCATCAAATCCTACAAAGCATTATGGGCCCAATCGTCTGGGGACAATAGTGACTCTATTACGCTTGTGCATGGGCCCATACATTTCTTTGTCATAGCTGATGCTGGATACGCTAGTGCTCTCCACCAACTGGACATACCTTGACAGCCTTCTCCTGACCAACCATCCTCACAGCTTCCTTCACATTTTCCAGTGAAAGCATCACATGGCATCCCTCCAGCACAGTGACAGTATTGAAGGCAGTCAACACCGAACCTTCCTGGAGTACATTCTGTAAATTTAAAATAAGAGGAACGTACATTGTGTAAAGGAGAGATAATTAATGACAAATCCTTCCACAGGAAGGATGACAATTTTCCTTTGATAGGCAGTTGCTATTTATTTACACATTTTCTTGGCATAACGAGTTTGTACAAATTCAGTTCTGAAAAAAGAACACAAGGTACATAAAACCAATAGGAACTGGGAAAATTCCAAAAGATGACATTGGGGCAATCTAAAAATATGGAAACCTCGCACTTTATATTAATTTAAAAAAAATCAAGGGTATGATATACCATTTAAAGCTTTCCGACACTTGACAATGCTTACATCTGTCAGGATGTCAGGATGCGTTTGTATGAAGTAGATAACACAATGAATTATAATTTCGGTGAGATGACTGGATACATGCAGGTATTATCTTCTAGATATCATATAGACACGGTTGATGGGGATTGATTAATGGGTATTCCGTTCCCGATACACCGATGTATGACCTCATAATAGCTCTTTAATATGAATATAGATAATTATCGCTATTTTCGTATTGCTTATTGCTCCAGAACTTACGTTCATCGCAGTATATTCCTGTATAACCAGAGAGGCAGTTGCATCCATAAGGATCGGGTAGGCAGATCTGACTTCCGCTGCAAGCATCCAGAACATTACCAACACCACATTCGATCTCGCATTCCCATCCAAATTGGTGTTTCCCGCATGCTGCAATAAAGAATGATTTAAACAGTTATTCGAGCGATTACAATTTCTTACTTCAACCGTATTCAACGAGAGCTAGTCGTTTCTGTTATGCCCTGAAGAAATGGATTTCCTGAAATTGCTTTTCTTTTCTCTCTCTTTCTTTAGGTCGTTTTAGTTTTTAGATTGTACTTATCTTATAACAATCTTACGTCTCCAAGAAGTGTAACAATCGAATCGACAGAACAAATGTAAGATTGTGCCAAAGTCACAAATTTACGTAGTGATTGTCTTGGTTGTTTCCTTTTCATAGGAGACTCATGAATATCCGTGTGTGTTCATTTCTGTCTTCCACTGTGATATTGATATTGCTTTAACTATCCCTTATTTTGTTTTACAGAGTATGAGATGGCGACTCACCAGTTAAACAGTTCTTGCCCATGAATCCTGGAGGACAGATACACGTTCCTGATTGAGGATGACAGATTCCTCCATTGTAGCAGTTATCACACAAACGATCACATAACGGTAGGTTCCATTGGCCACGTGGACAATCTATATATAACATCATAAAGTATGGCATAATACTACATATTCCTGAATGATTAAGTTTGTCATCTATATGATGACTGGGATAGTGGTAGAACACATATGTGACTCGGCATACCGAAATGAGAGAGAAGTCGCAAATGAAAATTCCTAGAAATTCGACAAACTAATAAAAAAGTCAAAATTTTGAAGATTTTTTTTTTTTCATTTTTAGATTCTTCCATGTTTCATAATTACTGTGTGAAAAAAATGAGTGAATTTGATGACGGGAAAGTGATAAAATAACAGTTTTGATGCGAGTGTTTTTTTTCGGTCAGTTCGAATTTTTTTTATACTTGGCACGCTCGATTTCATCGAATTTCGCTTCATACTAAGCTCCGCCCCTAGCAACGTAACGCCATTGTTGATTGGCTATTCATTTAAACTCAAGTACAGCTGGCGGCGTCCGCCGACCGTCCGCTCGATCGGTTCAATGAGCCTCAAAAGATCAAAAGCATCGCTTTCAATAGGTATTCTGAAATTGAAAAGGGGGCTTCTGAAAGTTAACAAAACGGGATTCAACTTCTAAAGGGGTATTTTTTGTAATAATGGTAGTTGGTACTAGGCGGGGGCGTTAGCGATAGATTGATAGGCCTACCTGATTTAGAGTGTATAGCTAGCTTGTCTCGCGAAAAAGGTCATGCGTAAACGCAGTGTTTATATAACACGGTTTGTTGGCGGATATTAATTTCATAAAATATAACATGGACATGTTGAAGATTCTCTTTATTATTTGCAAGTGATCGGGATGTTTCGATGAGAAAACTCTAATTTCAAAATAAAGGGTTTAAAATACATAAAAGTGTTGTATGTTCGCGAATGTGGGTTAATTGATCTGCAGTATATCATTAACAAAAGAAAAAAAGTTCATCATGAAAGCTTTGTGGGCTTTATTATTTCCAACTATGTTTGCCTTCAATTTTTTTATCATGTTTGAATGAACGATAGAGAAAGAAATAAATGTCAGAACTTCGACAACTGAGGCACGGATCCAGGGGATGGCACGTCCCCCCCCCCCCCGAGAAGAAAAAAAAACAAAATTTGTAATGTAAAAATGCCATTGAAGCCGAGATGTACCCCGGGATGTACCCCTTTTTGAAATCGAAGACTTCTATTTTTTTTTTTTTTGCTTGTCAGTTTTTTGGCGGGTACGAAGTATCTAAAAAAATCCTTTTTTGGTAAATCCTGGATCCGCCCCTGACTTTGACCAATGAAATATGGGACCATGCAGTAGGCTTGCATTTTTAATTTTTGGATAATGGTATACGGGTCTTACGATATTGATTGAAAATATTGGTCATTTAAAATACACCTATTGAAATTATCATTTCCTAAAAGTCATTGTCATGTTGTCCCATTCGACTTTGCCCAGATCTATTCTCTCTTTCCCTCAATGTTATTCTCTTACCTTCTTCTTTCGTCTTTCTTGTGTTTTATTTTTCCTTTCTACTGCTCCCCCTTTTCGTTCGCAATTTTCTTTCAGATCAGTCGGTCTCTTCTTTCTAAATCTCCCCCCTTATTCTTCCTCAACCCCTTTCTCTTCTTTAATCTTATTCGTTAATTCCTCTTCTGTTTTCCGTTCTTTTCCCCTTTCGATCTCTTTTTTTTCTATGTCGATTATTTTCTCCTCTTTTTTTTCTTCTCTCTGCCCTTTCTTCACCCTCCACCTTTCCCCCCTAATTCACCTTTTCTTCTTTTTCGTTTCTATTCACATAATTCTGTTTTTCGTTCTTCTCTCTTTTTGCCTGTTTTTCTTTCTTCTTTCCTTCCGTCTTTTCTCCCTCCCTCACCCACCGCCTCATTCCTCTTCCTTTTATCTTCGTTCCTCCTTAATAATTTATAATATTATTTCTGTTTTCGTTCTCCCTCTCACCTGCTCATCCCCACGATCTTATTCCTCCCCCTCCATTTCTAATTTCTTACTTTCTTACTTAAGTTTATTTTTTTTTAGAAGGGACTGAAAACAAGGGAGAAAGAGGGGTGGAAAGGAATTAGCCAAAACAGGGGGGGTGGGAAGGAATAAGCAAAAACAGGGCAGAAAGAGAGAGGGATGATAGGAATTAGCGAAAACGGGAGGAAGAGAGGGATGGGAAGGAAAAAGCGAAAACAGGGGGGATGGGAAGGAGTAGGCAAAAACAGAGCAGAAAGAGAGAGGTATGGGAAGGAATTAGCGAAAACAAGGGAGAGAGGGATAGGAAGGAATTAGCGAAGACAAAGACAAGAGCAAGGGGATCGGTATTATACAGTGATAACATGAGAAAAAAATATGACACAGCTTTTATTGATTCTGTTGTCCTTTCTCTAAAATTTCAATTTTCTTCTTGTAAAATAATATCAGTGGTGTAACGGGCAGGGGGCAGGCTGCCCTTGCTGATTTCATCGCCATAAAAAACGGTGGGGACGGAATTAAGAAAGGGAGCAAAAAGAGGAAAGGGAAAGAAAGCGAGGATACGGGAAAGGAGAAATGGAAACGGAAAAGTGAAAAAAAAACAATGGAGGATCCAGGGAGGGGGGCCTAATATTTGAAAAAATAAAAGAACGAAAAGGCGCCTCTTAAAAAAATGAAGGAAAGAAAAGAACATTTTGACAGGGTCAGACTTTACCCCTTTTTCAATTTGTACTTTTATGGCGCCGGTGAAGTACAAAAATATGTATACCGCTCGGCATTACGCCCCCCCCCCTTCGCCAAAAGCTGGATCCGCCTATGAAAAAGTAAGAAAAACATACAAAGCGGGAAAGGAAGGAAAGAACATGTGAGAAAGAACAAATCATTCCATTATGTTAGCGTGATTAGTCAGAAAGGGAAATAAATGACAAAGATGCACAAAATAGCAAACAATTAACGGCGGGAAATCAAGCTGAGGTAGAATGGAATGAGTCAAAAGTTCGATTGGAAAATTAACAAAACGGACAAAGAAAACAGAGAACTATAAACACAACCGGGTTGTCTTGTTTTAATGTTTGAATCATACTTGCAATCAGATTTAAAATGGCGGCTAGTTTTAAGGTTTAAAATGAGACTTAGTGATTTTATTATTTATTTTAAATCTATTTATCATTATTATTATTACGTTTTTCTCTCTCTCTTTTAGGGGGTCTCTCTCCTCCAAAATAAATCATTCAATCTTACAAAGGCTTTTGCATGGTCTCATTCTTTATCTGTTACTGTGTTAGAATAAAATATTGGTTGTGCTTGATTTGATCCGAATCAGCATTCATGTTGGAGGTGCCATGGCCGAGCTGTGTCTGGCTATACATGGAGAGTTCAGGTCATAATGACACGCTTGATAGACTACATGTCACGAGTCCGGGTAAGAGTAAACGCCATCGACATTCAAACAAGCCGATGGCACAATCCCTCCTCCATGGTTTTAGGTCCAACTTTTTAACCCCGCCTTTTATTTCATTAATAAGGGAGATCATGGCATTCTTTTTTTTCTTTCACGAAGATTATTATAAAACCCCGGTTTAACTAATGATGTGTACGTAGACGATAATTGATTGACGTGGAACGTTGTTTCGTCTTGCCGTCGCGCGTGACTAGCAAGTTGACTATTGTTCTCAATGCAGCCTCCTCATTGGTTAATCGTTTCGCCTTTTTTGGCACGCGGTTACTAGGGCCTTTCGGTTAGCTCGGCGGTGGCAAAATATATTTTTTCATGGAGCAGGGTCAAAACGGAAGTCAAACTTCGAAGGCGTTTTTCTCTTGATTTTTATTTTCAAGAGCCCAATTCTTCCTCCATTCTAAAGCTAATATCTCCACTAATATTTACTCCTAAGGGTCGAGTGATATATCAAATTAAAGGTAAAGAAACGGGGAATAATAATCACTAAAAAAGTTGGATTTGAAAAATTCCGACTTGTCTCTCATTTCGGTATGCCGAGTCACATATACTGTAGAGCGCTCAGAGACTTCTGACAAAGTAAGTATTAAGCGCTATATAAGCAAGTATAATTAATAGGTGATCTGTCTTTGACAGATCACCTATTAATTTCGTCAATTTCTTCTTTTTATTTCTTTATTTAATTTAAACGATTTTCTTGTCGCCAAGTTATCTCAAAATAGACTTGATCAATTTCATTGAATTTCACGTCATTTATAGGATCTGTAATGGACACGTCAAAATAAGCTTTTCAAGGTCATCAGGTCATGATGACGTCATCTAGGCGCCATTTTGTAAAATCACATTATCAATCATATCTTCACTATCAATTAACAAAACGTCATCAGATCATGTCATCAAAGGTCACCTGGAGGTCACGACGCGCGCGTGCGCGCGCGTCAAAATCTCAAAATTCTCAAAATCACTTTT